>NC_041043.1:1335088-1666614 GCF_900634625.1 Parambassis ranga | reverse complement strand
CCTCTCCAAAGCAAACATCTGAGCCATCCTGCACTATGTTAATGCTGTGCTCCATACGTCCCTCTGGTTTCAGATGTTCCAGTGCATAGTCTGTCACTGGTGTTTATATACTCTTCATTTATATCACTTCAGGCTGTTTAGATTTCATAGTGCCTTTTTTCCATTTAATGTATCCAAATGCATTTTTGCTGCAGTGACTCACTTTTCCCACAAACATCCTTAAAGTTTCACCTGATCTCTGCTGGGAAACTGAACGCAGCATTAATAGAGACTTGTTGATTAGGTGAATTCCCTTTGCCAGCTTGTCTAAAAATAATAATAAATAATAATTAGGTTGACTGTGTGTTTGCAGAAGCTGTATTGAAAGCTGTACTGTACTCTGTGTGATGGGGAGATATTATGCAAACAGTGTTTGATTTAAAATGAAGGTCTTGTTGATTTATGTTGTTTGTGGCCTCATGGATGACGATAATGTAGCCTCAGCACTTGTCCAAACATTGTGCAAGGGCTGAACGTTTTTAAGAATAAATTGAATTTTTCTGACAAATATTGCGATTTCAATTTCCTCCACGATTTTTTTCAAATCAAGTTATAGTGCACATGAGCATTTGCAAAGATCACAGAAACTTACATCATACCTAGGGGTGGGCGATATGGCAAAAATGTTATATCACGAATCTTTAATGATAAAATCACAATCACGATTTTATCAAGATTTGTTTTTACATTGACACTAATTTGCATGTTTCTGTGTAAATGACTTCAGGTAGCCTACCCTATCAGTAGATCTAAAAGTAAACTCTGATAACGTGCACTCAGTATTAGTTTTCAATAAACATGAAAATTTAAATAACAATTACAGAACGAAATTAAGTTTTATTTCAAATAGGTTAAAAAGAAGACTAATGTAATTCTGTTAAGTTTTATTCAACAGTCATTTAAACAGACTGAAGTGAGGTTACACAATAAATACAGTATTGAGACTTAAGTAACTCTTAAAGTTCAATGTGATTTAGAACAAATGATCAAACTTTAATGGGAATCATAACTAAGGAAAAACGGAGCTGCTGCTGTCACCTCTGTTACTAGAGTCTTCATATGGAGCATCTTCATCAAATGCCTGCGTTATTGTTTTGGTGACGTCATTAGCTGTTGCCTCTGTCTGCATCTGATGTACACATGGGGCCCTCCCACTGCACACACACACACACACACAGGTGTAGAAGAGCTGCTGACGGCACAACAGCAGCGAACCTGAATATAACAAGCTGGTACTGTTCAGAGAAGTGGGTGCGTATGTGCTCGTAGCATTATAATACATTCGTATACACGCGGCCCTTCCAATGCGACACACATTGAGCGCACACACACAGACACAGGCTTAGAAGACGCGCCACTGCTGCCAGCAAAAACAGTACCGAACATAAAGGTGGAGTTTGTTTTAGGGACCAGTTCCTCTGTTTTCTTTTCGTTTTCAGCCGTAGCATTTCACAAAACAAAACCTGATTCAGTTAGGAGCAGTGCAAAAACCGTGGCTTTGACAATCTTAAAATCGCGTTGTCTGAGATCGCAATTTTCGGTCTAAAACGATAGATCGTTCATGTGCTTTAATTGACCGATTACACCTGTGTGTCAGGTGGCAGCAGACGCTCTCCACGTCAATGGCTTCCAGACTGAGGTAAGTTTTGAAGGATGGAGATTTATTGGTGCTTTTGTGACGCTAGAAAAATTTAGAGACCACGGATTCTGAGACTGCCTTTGTGCAGAGATTACCTTGAGAACCTTGCCTCAATAAATTAATTACTGTTGCTTCCTTTTTTTCTGGGTTCATCTTAGTCCTTACATTGTTGAGGGCTGATTGTGCTGTTGCTAAGGGCAATGCACACATGCGTGCAATTCCCTTATTCTTTTGTGCCCATGTGCCTGTATAACAACAGGGGAAATTGCCAGCCAGTTATTCACATCCTAACACGGTCATCTATCTGTACACATTAACACAAGGATCAATCCTACTCCCCCGCAGCCGTAGTTTACCAAGACCACTAATGGGCACCTATCAAGGCTCAATCATAATGAGACAAAAGGAAATCACATTAGGGCTTCAGTGATTCGGGTAACTAGATTGACAAACACAAGGACGTTTTTCTAACTGAGATGAATAGTCCCAATCATGCCATTAATTTATATGTTCCGGTGTCATTACGGATACTTGATCAGCAGCGTATACTGGAGGAGGAGACTGGCGTCAAAGCAGAGGAATGAGGCCAATCATATAACGTCTGATGGGCTAAATAGGAAACAAAGCATTACAGGTGCTTAGGTTGGTTACCCTGCATCTGTTGATTAAGATGGAGTCAGCAGAGGACGGCGTGAGGCTAAATAAAGCCGCAGGTGGATCATGGACACTTCACTGTTATCATCCCACTGAACAATCTGCCCACTTCCATCCTTACGTACCTGAGCCATAATAATCAGTGTGAGAATACAAAGGCTGTTATGGATGTATTGGTGCAAAAATCCAAATTTCAGTTTGTGGCAAATACTCCTATTTCAGGTTGGTGTTTTTTTTTTTCAGGAAAACCATGCTAGCTTAATTGTTATTTTCACCATTAAATAATTCATTGTCTGAGGATGATGTCTCCAAATGCCTGATTCATCAGATACACTGTCAAAATCCCAATTACATTTGTATTGTGTGGGAGTCGCACCAATTATTCAAATAGTCAGTGGGAAGATAATTACTTTGGCATGTCTTTTATCATGCAAAATATCTGACGGTCTTAGTTCCTGGTGTGAGAATTTGCTGCTTATTTTGATCTTACATTGTCCTGAAAATGAAGACTTTAATGTTTTATTTGGAAATCAAGACAAACGTTTGGTCATCTTGTGCTTCAGTGTTGTTTGGTGTTATTTAGACTTATAATAACTTTTATATTAATTAAAGAAAATTATATTTTTTGTCACAGCAGCTGCATGAATTTTTAAATCTGAATATTTAACCAGCTAATACTGTTTTTAGTAGTTCGGTAATTTAGTTCTTGCAGCCATCAGACTGTTGTTCAGTTTAGGATCTGTTTTTAGTGCAAAGTGTGCAGCAGAGCCCTGAGTCTTAACTGCAAAAGCTGTGCTAAAAACTAATGAACCCCATCCATGATTCATTTGTTTCTTTTTTGCTCAGGCTACATTTACTATTCAGTAATAAAAATTTGATCATGTTCTTTGAAAAACCATCTTTGAACGATTGTTTTACTAAAAAGTACGTTGACAGGTGCCCCTGTGATCTCTTTAATTTTCTGCCATAACAGCCACATCAAACAGAATACATACTCACCCTGTGTGGCTCTGACAAATCACGGCACTCCAACTTTAAACGGGCGTTTTGCCAAGGCTTTGATACACAGTTTTTCCTTTTACTCCTTCTGGCAGACTTTCTTCTCTCGTCTCCGTCAGTCCGTTTCCCTCCTCACAGCGTTTGACTCTCACCTTCCCTGGCTGGCTCTCTTACCCCCCCCCTTGTTCCCTCTTGACGACTTGTTTCCTCTGTGCTGTTCCTCGTCTCTCCAACGAGGTGAAAAACACACTTGTCAAATACAGGTAGGTCATCACACCGTCTCTCATCCTCACCAGTTGCTAAGTACAGGGCACTCTGATGCAAACAAGTTTGTCAGCATCGTCACGTCGCATACTGTAGCTCCCAAATGGTCCAGCTTCTTTTCTGAGACAGGATGGTAAATGCAACAGCTGTTCAGCGTCAGCGTTCATGTGACAGAGCAGCCGAGGTGCCTTGATGGTTCAGACCTTTTTCACAGAAGTGTGGGTTACACGAAAGAGCTCTCATTCATAGCAGCAACAATCAACGAGGATCTCACCAGAGCTTTTTCTTTGTCAGTGGATCTTCTAAAACATCAAGGACAAGAGAGCAGGAAAAAAAACTCAGTTATTCAATTTCTGCAAAGTTTAAGCAACTCCGCTGGCATGAAAAGCTTCATTGATCCTGAAAGCTGTACAGATGAGGCTGCGCAGACTTTTTGTCTTCTATTGCTGAAAAAGCTGCTAGGATGCGCTCTGCCTTACAAACACCCAGCTTGAGCTGTAAGCCACATAGGTGGAAGCCTCGTGCTGTATCGGTGGACGAGGTGAGGAGGTGGAAGAGGTGGAGGAATAGGATGAAACAGAGGGGGAGGAGGAGGAGTCGGAGTCGGAGGAGTAGGAGGAGCCGATGTGGGTGTCAGCTGCCGTTCAGGAGGAGCTGAATGATTGCCAGTGCAGCAGAGCTTTATGTCTTCATCAGAGAGCAAATGCATTCACACAGCTGCCAGTTCCTCAAACAGGCATACACTCTCTGCTTCACAGTGCCTTCGGCTGTAATCCCAAATGTGTTTTTTTCCATGAAATCTCTTCAACAGCAGAGCAAGTCCCTGTTAATGCAGTCAGCGGAGATCTGAGAAGTTCTTACCAGGAAATCTCAACTGCTTCTATCAGGCTGTGCTGCCGTGTGCTTTTTGTGTGTTTTGGGTATGACCTTCCCTGTGCAGATAAGCCTAGTGCTGGAGTTACAAATAGAAGGAGGTGGATTTTTGAGGTGATAAATGGGCCTACTGAGTGCCTGAAATGTAAATTCATTCAGCGAAGAGCAGACAGGAAGAGCAGTGAATGAGAGGATTTCGGTAGTGTACACACATAGAAGATACTGGATTTTTGAGCTATTAGGTGTCATTTGAAATTATGTAACATAAACCTATCTGGTCTCAGACTTAAAAGCTGTAAGCTGTAAGGTGCCAAAAAGTCTTTAAATGACCATCTCAGGCTGACCCCTCAAACCCGTACCCTCGTTTACAACAAAAATAAACCTTTTTACAGCTTGCTACAAAACAGTATTTATCTTTATAATGTCCACTTCCAAGACAACATTTTGGAGAGAGAATTTTCATATTTGATATTTGTTCTTAATGGTTGCATTTATGATTAATTTAGGATATCTGCTGTGACTACCTGCCCCCCTCAAACTCAACATTTCTAGAATCTTTATTTCCCTTTCAAGATTTGCACACAACTCAAACTAAAAACTTAAATTTATTTAAAATATTGAAATTGATAAATTGATCTGAAACATTAAGCATTCATCTTAACGATCTCTAAAAAGAAAAGTCAATTTAAGTTTGTCTGACCTCGGAATATTACTGAAAAAGATGTCCGCTGGAGATAATTAGTCTTTTCTGTCCATCTCTTTGAGAGGCAGGATTACATATGTGACTTCAGTGTCTTTGATGCTCTGTGACATTTATAATGAGCTTTATGTGTGAGGATGAGGAGGAACATATCAATAGCAAGAAATTGATCTGCTATTGACTAGATGCTAGTTGGAGATAACCCTGTGATATTCCCAACAAATTGTTAACATGTGAAATCAGCACATCTAGTTTTTTTTATTCAGTGTATAATTTGACAGATTTCAAAGCCCAACTATTTAAAAATGTCCATGTTTCACTGCTTGTTGTTGGATTCATAAGCCTGGAGACTGCTGTTGACGCAATGAGACTAACACATTGTCATGAGCTGTTGAACTTGCCATCAGCACCCACTATGACTTGAAGAACCTCCCCGAGCCATGACGAAGATGTGTGTATGATGACTGTCATTTTGCCTCTTATAGTTTTATAAGTCTTAATAACTCTGACATGCTGTCCTCAGGTTTTCTCCAAGGTTTTGTCTGTTACCATCCTAGGTTGGATTTGAACAGACTCTAATCAGATGAAGGGTACCTCCACGTCCAGCCTCTGAATGTTAAAAAGGTGGGATTATATAAAAAAAATTTTTAGTGTAGTTATTCAAGGCTCCTCAGCACCAATCAAATAGACAGTGACCATTGGAAAATAGCCTCATTCTCATAGTCAGCCTATAGTCAGTGCACACACAAATTGTCATGAGGTGGCAGCTGGCAGACACATTCCTTTACCACCTACCATCACCAATAAATGCAACTGAGTGTGCAAAAAGAAAAAAGCCCAGCAGTGGTAATCTATGTTAGCGAGCTAGGTTTGACAGAAACCTTCTCTCCATTGCTACCATAGGTCTTAGCATGGTTAGCTTAGCCCTCACCCAACAGGTTGTTTCACAGTCCTGGTGTTGCACCAGTTTTTTCAGGTGTGTATCATATGTATCTCATTGCCAGACCTTTGAGAATTCATGTGTCGCTTTTTCAATAGAAAGGACATCACCTGATCCTCACCCTCTTTCAAAGATCTTTTCCTTCTTGTGAATATATCACATATGTTAGCACCAAGCAATTGATTATCATGAAAACTGTAAGGCATGTGTACTGAAACCCTCAGGGAGTACGTTTAATGAGGCCCTCAGATACACAGAGATCACTTGATTTCTGTAGATTGGAGGGATCAAAGGTTTCCTCCTGCGCAGCTGGTCACTGTGACATCAGCACTTTGTTACAGTGCTCTTAACCACCAAAATAATACAGTAGATTTCTGAATTAGACTTTGGGTAGGGGTTGCTGGAAATGAAGAGTCTGTCTAATTGGAGCCCAGGTTCCTGCAGTGCTGTTTCTTTCTGTCAGTTACTGGCCTTTAATGTGCACTTAACGGTGTATCTGGTGCCTTGTCAAGGTGATCAAGTGTGCAAGATGTCAGTCTCATGACGACCATTGTAGGAGAATCATGGAGATATCTTTGGTTGTGGCTGTAAAACTGAGATAAAATTCTAGCAGTGTCAGAAATTTTGGATGACTATCTTACAGTGTGACAGCTGCTACGACCTGTCACCCCGCATCCACATCCTCCTCCCTGCATATTGATGTACATCAAGTCAGTAAATGGTCATCGTACAATCTGCACGCATCAAACTTCACATCGTACCAAAGTTTATTAGAGGCCATAAAGAGTTAAGTTTATGGATTTTGCTGTATATTATTGTGTAGCTATATTCGTGCAATGAATCCAGGGATATGTAGAGATGCAAGTTTCCACCAGATGCATCCCTAGAAGCATACAGACCATGGATTGAGCACAGCTCCACGTGTCTACCAGTATTAGGCCAAAGCATTCAGATCAAAGCTGCAGCATCAACAAGGCACTAACATGACAGTTTGCATCTATTACCTGCATGCTTACACAACACATTTTTATCAAACAAACAAAGTGTTTTCTGCTGTTTTTTTCGGAATATGACACATATACTGCAGTGTACACTTCAGGTGAGGGAAATCCTACCACACTCCACAACTTCCTGGGAATACCAGCAAGTTGGACACATACCTTGGGGTAGTTATTGAACCACAGATTGAGGTAGAGCTATCTGCTCTCCCCAAAGGAAAAAGTTCCTCTTTGATTCCTCTCAGGTAATCGATTATATCTAAGCCACCCTTGTTATCTGTGCACTCTTTAAAAGTGTCAAAATATTGATAGTGAGGTTGACTATAGATTTTTTTTCCACCCATGATATACAGTTGTGTCACAGCAACAATAACCTTTAATTTTCAAAGCGTACCAATTTATTTGAAACACAGCAGGGTGTAGAGAGAAAAAAACACATTAGTCATTTAATGGTGTGATTCTCTGCCTCAATTAATGATAATTGCTTTGTGTTCTTCACACCTCCCACACTGTGTGGCTTGTCATGTGGTAAATAACAATGGCAGAGCTGATAATAATGGCACATAAAGCTTTCCACCAGATGCAGGGCTTCCAAAAGTGTCTGGTCATCGTGATTTTTGCCTCAACGTTTTTGCATGTAGCGTGGACTCAGGCAGCTCATTAGCTGTGACCAGCCGAACGTAACACGTGTCATCAGTCAAATGGTGTTCTACTCAAGCGAAGACTAACCGGAGTGCTGATTCTGTGTAAACAGGCTGCCGACACTGGCTTGCTTCAAGTAGCATTTGAATGAAAACAGCTACTTATGTATTATTCCCTCCAATGTCAGTCTAAAACGGGGAGAAACAACATGAATGACTATCATTAAAAGCCAGAAGCTAGGCAGCCTTCATGAAAAAGTCCTCTAATAAAACCAGAAGCTTTTCTTCATCATTTATCTTTTGACCTTCCAGAGAAAAATGAGACATTTGCAGAGAAAGGACCGGGCAGGTTGGATAATTGCGGCTCACTCATTGACCCAGACTCTGTGACCCTTCAGTGAATGCCCAGTGTCTGCTTGTGCCACGTAGGACTGTAGATAGAGCTGTCAGTTGCACATTGATGCATCACATGCTCAAATGAATCAATTTGAAATGCTTTTTTTCTCATCAGCGCTGAAAAGATTTGAAACATCTGATGTCTGCTTATTCTACACTGACGTTGAATGTCTGATGTCTGTGCAGTGGTGCAGCATGTTAATATGATATATCTGGACCTGCTCCCTCAAGTATTCCATTTCCATAATGCATCCCCACTATATGCTTAATTTGAGAGGTGCTGGGTTGCTTTCAAGTTGTTGATTTTTACTTTGACACGCAATCATTTCGTGTGAATGCAGCATTCCCACAGAAGTTACCATCAGACGAACATATGTTACTCCAACACAGTCTCATCCTCTTACATTAATGAATTAGACAGTTTCTGATTCTGATTCTGATTCTGATTCTGTAATATTATTATTGTTTAAGCAGGGAGGGGCTGCAACCTACAATGGATTGGGGCATTAAAGAATAGGATAAGGTTGTCGTGCTTTTGCAGAATCACTCATCAGAAAATGTATGAATGATTAATGGTGGCTCGAAAGACATCTTAGCTGTCATGGAGCTATTTCCTTTGTGGTGCATGACTTTGTATTTTAATGAAAAATGAGCCCATGGTGACTATAAATGTAAGTGAAAAAGTCAAATAGCAGCGTGTACTGTAGATCTGGGATTTGCTAATTTTTATTTTTTAAACTAAATATTTGTTTATTGATTGTTTTTGGTCTATTTGAATCTGTCACCTTAAGCTGTTTTCAAATGGTAACAAAGTAACAACCCTCCTGAACTTTTAGCTCCCTTTAGCTTTGCCACTAAATAAACTCTGGTGTGTCTTTGTGTAGCGGCGAGCACAATGAGTGTATTTGTCTTCTGAGTGTGTCCTTACAGAGTGCAGGCGCCGTCTGTGAGACTGCAGCATCGTGATTGAGTCTGACAGTTATGAGTGTCTTCTGATGAATTCACTACAAGAACAGAGGAACTCAGGATTTCTGGAGTGAATAGATCAGCTGCTGTGGATAACTTGTTTGGTTTAAGAACTGCAGCAACTGTCACATTACATCCGCTCACACCATCAAAGGATTGAAACGTTCACACTTTCTGCCAGTTTGGTGCTTATTTTAAGGCGGTCCGCCGTCTTTATTTAGCTAACAGTGGGTGCTCGTTCTTATCTCCCTCTGACCTTTTGAATGGCTCTTTGTAAAGACAGAAGAAGCACCAGTATTACTTCGCCTTCACATTTTTAGAACATCAGTTCGATTTGGATGGCATTTTCTCAGATTGCTGTCAGCTCTACCAGATTTTAGCAGCTACAGCAGCTAAGATATTATGTATTATCGTAATGCACAGGGTGAGTGTATAAAGATGGAGGGCAGACCCGTAATGAGAATCACCTTTTGGCTCCGGTGTCAGTGACACACTCATCATCATTTATGGAGCCAACCTCCTGTGGCCATTTGTGGTACTGTTTTGTCCCCTAATGGATTCTGATAGTCCAGAATTGGGGTCCTACGGAAGCTGTAGGCTAAAAATGTAACTATAATACAGGCAGGTTTCATCTTGCCTCAATATGACCAGTTGGCATGAAAGGAAGTGGGCTGGCTGTCCTGGACCAGCATTAGTTTTTCTTGGGATAGGGTGTCCTCGTCAGTTTTGGAGTGGAATTGTACATTGTAATTTTACATATTTAGTAGATTATGTTTGGTGTTTTTAGACACTATTGATCACAGCAACTTTTTGAATTTCATAACGGAACAGCATTACTGTGCACTTGTATGTCAGAGGCTGTACTTGATAGATGAGCTTTAGCTTCAGCTTCCTTCCCCCTGAAAAAAACCTCACACATGCCTAATGAGGACGAGGCCTCGAGTGGATTGACTCCTCTGATAGGACTGTGACTTAAACACAACTAAACACAATCACCATTAAAAGTTAATAGTAAATAGCTTTGGCCTTCTTTATTGTTTCGCCTGGTTTGTTCAGGATTTTAATTGCAATTAGTGCAGACAGTGATTTATCGACGCATGGTGGATTTCAGCACCATGTCATGTTGGGCTAATTGGTTTGGTTAAAAAGGCGTGACAGGGAGCCTGCTGGAGGTGCTGCAGCTCCTGGAGAGAAACAGGAAGTTTCTCTGAACAGGCTTTCCTGCACATTTCAAGTCTGAATCCTTCATCTTTCTTTTAGGGCTTTACTTACTCTTTCCATCCTGCCTTTTCTCTGCCACCAAACACAGCTCCGATGGGAATTGTCATGGTAGTAACACTCGACTGCTCTTATGTTTTCTATGGGCTTCTTTGTTTTATCTCCTTATCTTATCAAGTGAGAGTCTGCTACGACAGCCAGTTTAAAAGAGACGTAATCATGCACTGATCACACATCATTACTCTAATAGCAAATGGAGGATGAAGGGGCAGAGGAGAAGTGTGTGTATTCCTCTTCCAGTCACAGAAAATGTCAACATTTCACTGCAGGTGTGAGTGGAGACTGAACAGCAGTACTGTTGCTCCCTACATGTCCATCCTGTTTCTGTTCAGCATGCTAATCAAGGTTGAAGTCAGACTTTAAGCAGCATAGTGGAGTAAGTCAGAGCAGAGAGCTGTGTACATAAGGTGTGTCCCAATCAGCACGAGTGTGTGAGTCTGATGTTTGTGTTGTGAATGTGTGTATGCCATCTGACAGCGGCATGCTCTGCCAAACAGGATGGGAAAAGGAGCTTGCAAGACCACACACAGGGCAACACAGCTCAATACACACTGTGATACTTTATATGGACCATAAGTCAGTGTCAGCAATGATCGCTTTTATTAGTGCATAGAGTTTATGAAACCTTCAAGAAACATCCTTTAAAAGTGTGACAAAAGATAATGTAAACTTTAAGCTTTTTAGCTTAAAGTTTAACTTTTTAGCAGCAAGTATGTAGAAACGGGTGGTATTTTAATGAATCTCTTGAGTTTGTTCCAGTATTTAGTTAGATTTCGCTAGCTTGCAGATGTGGAAGATTATTTGCTTTGATCTCCATACATATGATACAAACGCTTTAAGAACCACGAACCAGTCAATGTTTTTTTTTCTCACAATGATCGACTGTTGACTTTCTTTTGATTGACTGAAGATGCAGCTCTAATTTAGTTGAAATAATGTAAGTAATGTTTCAAAGTTCCACTGATGTAGTATGAAAATGTAAAAAGAAGAGGTTTAAGGCCTGAATGTCTGTTTGCTTGTTTACACTCAAAATGTCACAGGTATCCAATGTAAAGAGGCATAAAAGCTGTAAATCCTCACTGTTTAGCTGATTGTATTTTTGGCTGTTCAGAAGACAACACACATCTCTCTGCTCCTTCATCCTCCTCACAACGAGGTGAAGCAGATCCCGCAGCCTCATCTTCACCCTGTCTCCGAGCAGGAGCTCCACAGCCGCTCAGAGCAGAACGGAGAAGAGCGGGGTGAAGATGAACAGCGGCGAGGTGAAAGCTGAGTGGAGCTGAGTGAAGCAGGAAAAGAGCAGAGCGGAACAGAGAAGCAGGAGTGGAGCCAACGAGGGCCAACATCATCCCAAACAGAAAAAGATGAGAGCGGCCCATAGATAGCTCAGAGAAGCAAGCAAAAAAGACTCATTTGTTAATGTGGGGCTCAGCCAGCAAGATGTCAAGAGACAGGATACCACATTAGACAGAAGTTACACAATGCCAGCCCAGCCACTTAGCGCACAGCATGAGTGATGCAGTGTTTATTCACTGTGGAACAACTCACGGGGTGCACCGGCCTGACGGCCACTGACACACTCACACTGTCATTTGAGCTATGAATCGATCTTTAATCAGAGGAGCAGCGATTTACTAATATTAAAAGAATTCATGAGAAGTTTCCAAAGGTTAATTAATTCTGTTCAGATCAAATTGTTTTAGAATGACGGAAAATGTAAACGGTGGAAAAAATGTATCCACGAGCACACACTGATGGAGGTTTTTTAGATAACCTATGATGTGCTGGTTAATTGGCAGGTATTTTGGTAGTGTGGTGATTGTGTAGGAAATAATCATGTGTAAATAACTCGTATGACATTTTACAGACACACGATCTGTAGTTTTAAAAATACGCTGTAATGCTGTTTTCACCAGGAAAATAACAGCAGAGCTGGATTTATTAAGGTGTTTGAAATGGCCACTGTTTATGTGACTATGAGCCTTTCTTCTGTTTCTTCTTATGAATTTAGTGCCTGTAAAATCCGATTTGTTACCATGGCAGCCAAGAAAAAGATGGAGAAGCATGTTGCAGATGGGAGAAGTTTGACTTGAATATAAGTTTAAAGAAATCTATAATCCCTTGTCTTGGTTTGGAAAAGACTAGATATCCCAAGACATATTCATACAGACTACACATAGTTAAATCTGCATTTCTTTGCCAGAAGAAGCTGAAACAGAAGTATTTTTGCTTGAAAATTATTATTTACAGTTCAGAAAAGATGATGTGCTAAAACTGAGTGATCGGCACATCAGACATGTTTCTCCCACAGCTGTGTGACACATCAGAGGCTGCACATTCTCTGAAGATGTTAAACTCTGCTCCTACTTTGCTCTCCTCCTCCTCTTCTTCTGGTCCTCTCTCTTTGTGTCTTGGTTTGATAGTAGTTTCTCTCATCCTTGCTGACAGCTGTTGCCATGGTTGTGTCAGCGCCTCCGAACTACCTGCAGTGGTATTTCCATGGACACGGATCAGGAGGACACTGGGCTCTGAGGTGTAGGAGGGAGGCAGTAAGATTAAGATTTACTTTATTAACCCCCATAGGGAAGTAAATTGTAGTAGCAGAACATTAAATACAATATATGAAAAAAAGAAAAAACTCTTACATACACACAGTTAATGCAACCGAGAACCTGTGATGATGCTTTAGTTTAAGTTTGTGAGCTCTGCTCTGACAGTCACAGATGACCTCTAGAGTCTGATGGCGGACTGCAGCAATGACTTGACCAGCGGGGCTTTAGCAGTCTATTGCTGAACCGCCGTCTGGACTGAAGGTGACAGAGCGGGAGGTGGAGGAGGAAGAGGAGGATTAGGGTCTGGGAAGATATTAAACAGAGAGGAGCAGAAGCCGGAACATGAGGCTTCTGTCGGAGGACGGTTTCACCACGATTCTAACTCACCTTTTAACACAAAGTTGCATTTATTCACATCTGGTGGAGGCAGCTTCATTCTGACTCCTGCAGCTCTTCCATTAACACTGGAGTGGACACAATAACATTTGAATGGCATGATAATGCAGATTTCCCCGCACTTCATGCTGATTCAAAAATTACAGCCTCAGCTTTGAGAGTACTCACTCTGTTCCTATTAGAGGTGAAGAAGCGCTGCATGTTTTCAGGCTGATATCCGAGGATAATCTGATAATAATAGTCTGAATTTGAAATAATAATAAAAAAACACCATATTTGTTATAGTACAACATCTATGCACACCACTATTACCATCACATGGTGCATCCAGAGAAAGTGCATTGCTGAATGTTACAGAATTTAGCAAAACATCCTGGAACCTATACTCCGTCTGACGTAGTATTGTTATTTTGTTTTGTTTGTGTATGTACCATAAAATAGAGGTAATTATTGGATGGGAGCCTCAGTCTGCTGTGATTGGTCAGCTCCAGTGGCTCCATCCTATCCTTGAGGAGACATCCTAAGATCTGGAGCTGACTGTGACACTGTCAAAAAAAATATTATTAAGTTTATATGGCTTTATTTTAAGGAGTCACAATCAAAAAATGTAGCTTAGAACTTGGATGGCTCATGTGTGCGTGTCTCTGGCTGCTGTCTCTGACTGATGGTTCCCTGGTTTATCAGAATAATGTTAGCGATGCTAAGCTGCTTAAGACACCAGATGAGATGTGAATCGATTTCATGTCAGCCAGGTTTTCTATGCAGAGATCATTCCCAGTGAGGGTAAAAATCAGTCCATCTCACCGATAGCACACATCCATGTGTCTCAACATAAAGGCACCCCCCGCCCCCCAGCCGTCACATAAAGCTGACATGCCCATTTGCTTCTATTATCCGTCTGCCTCCCAGTCATTGTAACCTGGATAATGCTCCTATTCATAAATTATCTTTCCTGGGCCGGAATGACAGCGGGGGCCTGGCCCTTCAGACAAACACGACTCCTGCTGCTTCTCCTTTTTGACCTCCTTCACTTGTTGCACAGACAAGCAATCAAGGACGACTGCAGATGGTGCTGATGGTCGCGCCTGAAGGCCCGGTGTCTAATACAAAGCACTGAGGCTGTGACTGACTGCAGCTCCTCTGTCAGGTCTCCCACTGACTGTCCATCTGACCGCCTGAAACATGGTCTACCTTTATCTCAGACAAAATAAGAATATTTTCTACATGCTGGTTTGAAGTCTGGTGTGAACCTGAACGGGGAGTCTTCATCATGATTTTAGGATTTTATTTGAAGAATACATTTTTATTTTCTGGTATTTAAACAATTAGTAATGAGGCAGCCTGCTTGATGCCTCTAATGGGCCTTGTTGTTCCCGCCTAACAGGTATATTAACATTTTTTATCTTCTGTTATAAGTAAAGTTTCTGTAGCTTCATGTTGTTATCTATGTATATTCAGCAGCTCCCTGTTATTCCAGCCAAGGTGACACATCCTAAAGCTCTGTAGAGGACTTGTATGGGTGGTGCTTCACATCCTCCTCGTCTACCTCTCTCCTTCACCTGAAAAATTTTCTCATTTGTTCATCAGAAAAAAAGATGTTAGTGTCTGCTGAATGTGTGCCTCTGCTGCTGCTGCTGCTGCTGCTGCTTGTTATTAATCACACACCCTCTGAGTCTTTGAAACCACAAGAGCCCTCAGCAAAATGTGAAATCACAGGTTGGTGCTGATTTAGCTCTCACACACTCTGTTAACACACTCTGTTTCTGTGTGTTTCTCAGGGGATTCCTTCACACAGTTCCGCTTTTCAGAAGAAAAGGAGTGGGAGATGGACTCACTGGCAGCCAGTCAGGTAAATCTATGAGTCTCCTCCTCCCTGCTGTGACTTCTATTGATTTAACTCTGGCAGTTACGGACATGTTGCAGTAAATGTGAGAAATATTATCTGGTTGATATATTAACAGCAATATGTGTCAAACACACATTGCTGTAAAGCTCATAGTGTCATTTCATAAACATATTCAGTCACAAGCGTCACATTAAGTCTGCTTGTTTCCTCTGCAGATGCCAGCTGTGTTTGTGGACCTCCCAGCTCTCGCCCAAACTCTCCAACAAGTGCCTCTCCATCAGAGACTGAACCTGGAGGCTGAGCTGCTTCAGGTACCGCTCCATCTTCTGCGGTATCCAAAAATATTTATTGTGCTCCCGATGTTAAATATGTGCTGTACATTACTCATAGAAGAAAATTCTACTTATTGAGAATCTGATTAAAGACCTGACAGTGATCAAGTCCAGTCTGACTATTGACTCAAACCTGTTCTGTTCCTTTTGACTGGCTCACAAAATGATAAAGACTGTGAACGTTATCAGAAAAACTGAAAACATTTAATGTTCATAACACTAACTCATCCGTCCTGTTGTCATGCTGTTTCAGGTGTCGACACCTGCAGAGCTTCCTGCTGTGACCCTCGCACCTAAACAGGAAGTGCCCAAAGATACCAAATTCCCTCCTCTATCCTCAGTGTTTAAAAATCTCAGCACCAACCAGAAAGTCCCTGTGACTGCTCACACAGTCTCACGGGTGTCTGCTGCTGCTGAACCCCTGGAGGATGAAGGTGATGAAGAGCTGGACAAGCTGCTCAATTTACAGAAACCAGTGTCAGCTGGTGCAGATGAAGATGAAGACCGAGCTGTTCCAGAGAATGGTGAGAATGTTCAGGATGACCCTCTTTATAATTCTGCTTAAACTTTGAGATGGTTTAGAGGAGAAAATCCATAGAAGCTACAACCAGTTAGCTTAGGATAAGTGGGAAGCAATGTTAACGTCTCCAAAGGTAATTTACCTACCAGCACTTTGACATTTACTGGTTAACACTGTCATGCAAAAACTGGATGTTTCCAGGCATGTTGTGTACTAGACTGTTTGTTGGCAGAGTTTTTGCTGGTTGCCTGGCAACAGCCCAGATCCAGAGAACAGTCTGGCACATTAACCCTCTCTGTAAATGTTGTTTTTGTACAAAAAAGGAAAAGGTTTGCAGTTTATAATGGTTCACCGGTAACATTCACAAGCAAACAAGCTTAGCCTGTTAGCTGTAATTTACAGTCGCTACATGGCATCAATGCAGCATTGCTTGCTTTACAGCAACATTAGCTAATAAACAGTAGTTTCGGTGGTCAGATCATGAGTTTGGATGAATCGTCTACTCATCAGACATCTAATGTATCAGACTTAATGTATCAGACAGTACATTAACATTCTTATCGTGTTATCACTGAAACATGGCATCTGTAAGCTAAAAGGATGCTTTTCAAATTTTACAAATGGGACTCTTAAATAAGCAGTTTTGACCAAATGTCAGGTGCTGGGAGGTAGGTTTGTTTTCCACCTTTGGACACTCAGCTAGTTATTCTTAATTTAAGCTAAGCTTCATATTTACTGTACAGATGTCAGCAGCATCTTCTTAAACCATGACTCAGAAACTCTTCTCCCATCCTGTGCTCTGTTCATCTTCAGTGTGCGAGGAAGTGAAGGAGGTAGCACCAGAGGTGATACAAAATGTGAGGATGGAGGAGGTAAAAGACATCACACCTCCGAAGTCTCCACCCGTCAAACAGAAAATGACAGAGGAGGACCTGGAAGACTGGCTGGACAGCATGATCTCATGACCACCAGAGAAATGTTTTATTAGACATGGACGTGGTACAAAAAGAAGGGAACTGGAACACTGTGGTGACTTTGGTGCTGGTCATGTCTATTTGTTTAGCCTCTCCTTTTTTCCTATTAGAAAAAGGCAGACAGTTATTTGAAATAGAATTTACTGTGCTAAAAAAAAGATGGTGTGTTTCAGAGGTGTGGAGTGTAAAACGTGTCAAGAATTCTCTGTTCTTTGTAAGAGTCGCAGGCAGAAACCGAAACACGTCACAGACGACACGCTCCGTTTACTGCGTCAATTACTTTATTCATTTCCTTCCCCTCATCAAAAGAAATGCGTTGTTACCAAAGCTACTACATACATACAAATGGCCATACAGGAGCAGTTTGCCATTCTGTCATCAATAAATGTTTGAACCAAGTTTTATGTTTTTAAATTCCCCCTCCTCTGTTGTGGGCTTCTTCTACTGTGGAAAGAAGTACAGGCGGGCAGGACACCACAGTTTTAAGAACAAAACCAAACTAAGCAACATTTACACAAGGATCATCTATGAGTTTATACAACAAATGTTTCTCTTTTTTTAAATTTAAAAGCCACAAAACTAGCTTGATCTACGACTGCTAATCCAGAACTAGAGCGCTGTTTGTGTCATGAGGGACAAAAATGATGACTTTTTTTGTTGCATAGATTCTCATAAGGCACGTCGGCACTTGATAAACACCCTAAAGTGAGTCGCGTGGTCCTGAAAGAACCATCTTAGTTTCATCAGACAGGTTTGAAAGGCAGATCAGGTCTCACTCACGTCATTCCGTGTTGGCTGGATCCATACTAGCAGCACACATCCATTGGGTTGGTTTGGTAGCAAGTGACACGAATTCATATAGAAATTGTGCATATTCAGACATTCAGTTGTCATGCTGTAACCCTTCACGTGTTTCACATGTCTACACACAACAAACTGTGCAGCAGGTTGGGGTTAAGCAAGTGAAAAGGCAATGTGAATCAAAACAAGAGTTTGCATAAAAGAGGCGTCGTGGCAGGTGACGAGGACTTGAATGCCCAAACCCCCAAACGTCCAATCATCAGTCGTAGGTTTTGTATTTATCAGAAATAACGGTTTGGCGGTGTGTGTGTTCAGGTTCTTTTAACAGGGTGAAGTCATGTTCAGTCAGTGTCTGTCAGATAGAAGGAAAGTAGAGAGAAGGGTGTTGGGGGTTTCCGGAGGAGGTGACCCACTCTAACCCAGCTGGTCCTCGTATTGTTTGCGGAAGCAGTCTCCAGTGGGGAAGAAGTCCCAGCATCTCTCCTGGTACATCTTCCACACATATGACTCCTGGTGGGGAAGGAAAGAATTTAAAGGACCATCTGTTTTTTATACTGTGCACACAGTTTGTGTGGTTGTAGCCTTTGTGATGCATCTTTTTTGTGACTTAACATATTTTCTTTCGCTGACACAATAACGGTACAAAAAAGGTGCATGAGAATAAAACGGTTAATATGCAAAAAGTCAAAGTAAACCCACACGTTGCTTCTTCCTCCTGTAAGCTGAACATTTCAGCCCACTTGATATGTTGCATAAGTAAAACCTACTGAAGTCTGGAAACTGCCTGTTTTCTCTGTTTTCATCAGACTGTGCACAGACAGCAGACTATGGTGTCCTTTTTAACACAGATGTGTGTTCAGTCACATACCTGACCCGTGTGTTCAGTCTCATCCTTGTTAATCAGGTACATCAGGAAGAACCTGCACACACAAGTGTCACACTGTAAACCAGGAATCCTTCTGGTTTCCATTGTTATTTTTCTGTGTTTCTTGCTGCACTCACAGGTAGTTAGCCAGGTTGTGCTCTTGTAAGGTGTGGGTTTCAAACCCATGAGGCGTCCGGTCAAAGTAATCATTGCCAATGCCACAGATGAAGCATTTGGTCTGAGAAAGAAGAAGCAATTTAGTTTATTGTGCCAGTTTTTATTTAATTGTCGATTTTAAATGTGCATGGTAGTCTCTTGGATTTGAGTGGACAAACTGTTTCTCCTTACACAGACAGATCCTGGTCCAGTACAAGTCTTACCTCCATGTCCTCCTTCACCTGCTCCTGCTGGTCTCTCAGTTCACCAAAGGCATCAATGATCAAACCTGAAGGAAGATGTCAGTAATGACTCACCTACTACAGATGTTACTGAAAGGTTCCACTAGAGGGCGCAACAGAGAACCCTGACGGTACAGAGCTGCACAGAACGCGTGGGTCGCCCTAAGAGTTAGTTCCTGCAGTGGAAAACTTCCTATTTACTCTAGTGGCTGTAACATATTAAACTGTGGGTAATACAGCTCCTACTATTGATGTGCACTGTGCACCTTGGAATTGTAGCATCGTTGTACATTGAGCCATCAGTTGATTGAGCTGACGTACCCTGAATGATGGCCAGCAGGATGACGATGACAAAGAAGAAGAAGGTGATGTCGAACAGGATGCGATAGAGTTCGTAAGGATCTCCAGCTGGGTCCTCCAACTCGTCTCCAATACCTCCTCCAGCTCTCACACCCACGTACATGTGGAACAAGTAACACTGCAGAGAGAGACAGGAAGAACTGTGTAAATTCAGTGAAGCTAAACGAAGATAATACAATGGAAATTTCATTTTTATTCTTTATTTCAGAAATGACTTAATTCAGCTCACTATGCTGGTTAAAGCCTTTAAGAAACAAAACAGGTGATCTATAAAAGCATAAAGATAACTGCAGGGAAAAATAATTTCCTATTTATCTGAAATTCATGAAAGTGATTTTTCAGAGAGCCAGAAATATTAGCATGATAAAAACATAGTCATCTCCTGTCTTCACAAGAGCCTCAGGAATCCTTTTCAGCTCTCAGCGTTTGCCCTTGCAGACTGCAGCAGGAGTCTGTTATGTTTTATAAACGAGTAGATGTCAGACACACCGTCATCATGTCGTCACACTTCATGTCGGGCTCGTCTTCATCCTCACTCTTGTTGTAGAACTTCCTGAAGAAATTGAAGGCCACCACGGTGTACAGATAGACGACCACGGCCAGCAGACCCACAGTCAGCACGAGCTGGAAGGAAAGGTGCAGTGAAACATTCGTCTTTTAGTTCCAATGACAACAGAAATCTGAGCAGCAGCTGCAGCATGTACGAGGCAGCTGCAGGTGAAGTCAGGACACATTTCATTTACATTCATAGATGTTATCCTTGTTATTCTGCTCATACAGATATACAGCCTGCCTGCTGGCTTCATTGTATACTGCAATAAAAAAATCCTCTATGGAAACTTTTGTGCAGTTTAACACAACAATTAAAAAGTAATTTTGGGTTAGTGATTCAAGGTTTAAACTGCTCATTTATACAGGACCCCTGCTTCTCACTCAATATACAGACAATTCTTATATTATTTCTGGTACCCACAGCAACGTGTGTTATTTTCCCCTCAGTCTGTTTAGATGCGTGACGGTGATGAATAATATAATAATCCTTCTAAACCAATAATGCAACAAAATCAAACAGCAAATTTTGTAATTCAGTTCTTGTGACTGTTTGTTTATCTGTCAATATCCTATGCCCTAGATGATGACAATCTTTTTAGCCAAATGAGCCATCTTTTTTTCCAGAAGTTAATTTCTTGATGTGATTATGTTGGTGATCAGCAATCAATCATGTGGCTCATTGTTTGGTCCCTATTATCTCCTGCAGACCTCATGGAGATGCAGAGGATATACAGAAACAAGCTCCTAAATGTGAGACAATATGTTTAGTATATAGAGTATATCATTCAAAACCCTTTAAAAATTGGATTTTTTTTCTGAATTTAAACTATAACAGATAGTGTTGTGATTCTTATTAGTGCTCTGGCTCCCTCTGCTGGTAGAGCTGCTTGCCTGCTTTCCATTGTGAGTGACAGATGACAGGATGGTGCGCAGCGTCTTGAAGCACATGGCGATGTCCAGCAGGTGAGCAGCAAAGAAGAAGTTGTTGAAGTGTCCAAAAATGGACATGGTGGTGTACCAGATCAAGTACAGGAAGGACTGAAAGAGAGAGGGGGGATCTTTTAATGAGAGCCATGTCTTTATTAGGACATATTTAGTCACGGTCTAATTGCTGGACCAGAATGGGCCATGATTTCTGATTTTATTCATTTATAATTAATTAAAATAATACATATAAAGACTTTTACTTATAGTAATCTTAAACTAAACTTACATTATCAGTCAAAACCACACCCATTTTCCAGATGTGGTACTTGGTATCAATGGAGCTCAACCTGTCAAAAAACAAAATGTTTAATCACAGTAAGACCAGAATCTGGTCTGTCGGGAGCAGTAAAACAAACACAAGGGCCGCTGTCTCACCAGGACAGCAGGGAGGCCTCCTTCTCCACAGTCTCCACTGTGGGGTCAAAGTCCAGAGCGCTCTTATCCAGGCCTAGGAGCTCAGCGATGCGCTCAGCCCCGTACAGGTCACCGTATTTGTTGATCACCTACATATAGAGAGGGCACACCAGTAATAAAGATAAATCTGTTTCTTCATATTTAGGTTCTAATGAGCCATGCTTAGAAAATACTGTGTCCGCCTTCCTCGCACTCACCTTGCGCTTGATGAACTTGTCCCAGTAGTTGCTCGGGAAGGACCTGCAAAGCAAAGTGGAGAACTTTAATATTTTCCCTATAATGTTTAATAAAGAAAAATATGGACAGCATGTGGCCTTAAAGCTTAGACACAAACGTCTCAGACATACGGGGTGTTGATGACAAGGCGATCCCACTGGCCTTTGATATCATCATCAGACGGCTGCTCAGTGATATACAGACCATCGAACTCAAGCAGCCTCGCAATTTCCTTCTCCCGCTTGAAAACCACCAAAGGAACCTTAAAGCAAGACACCAGGAGAGGTAACTACAACAGCACTTCATCGTTCTACGGAGCAGGCACAGAAACCGTCAGTGTCCTGACCTTCAGATAGTAGTACCCGACCAGAGAGAGCAGGGAGATGACGGTGTGGAACACAGCCAGGAAGCGCAGAGCGGGGAGCATGTAGCCTGTGCTCTCCTGCAGCACAAACTCATCCATGTCAAAGAGCGTGTTCTCATCGTCTTCCTCTTCACCCCATTGGTTTTCTTCATCGTCCTCTTCATCTGCCTCACCAGTGACCTAAAGAACACAAAACACTGTTAATACTGAAATTATTTCCGATTACAGTCTGCATGCTTCAGTTTTTCTTTGGAAACATCCTGTAAACTACCTTGTAGAAGAGCAGAATGAAGTTGATGGCAAAACACACAAACAGAGCCAGGAAGCGGAGGTTGTAGAAGTTACGAGCCAGATAATTCTGTAAGGAAACAGACGTGTGAAAAATCCACTGCTGTACAGCCGGCTGTCCACGTACTGCCTGAGCAGAGGATGCTCGCTGTGACCGCTCACCAGCATTTTGGTCAGATAGACGTCCAGAACAGCAAAGATGCTGGACATGAAGGCTGGTGCTGCTTCTTTAGGCTGACTCGATCTGGTCTTGGGCTTCTCCTCAGACACTGGCTCCTTGGCCTCTTCCTCTTTTGGTTTATCTTCCTTCTCCTGGTTCTCTGTGCTGTATCAATCACATTTGTATTAGTTTGTAGTTAACTGTATTCTGTACATTGAGTTTTTGTCTGACTGATGTTACTCACTCTGCTTTCTCCGGTTCACTCTCAGGGGTTTCAGGCTTGGAAGCAGCTTTCTGAAATACATTTTAATGACATGAGGGACTTATTGGAGGTGACAGTGTTTTGTGGTTTGGGACTGACTGCAGTTACCTTTTTGTGATCAGTATGTGAGGACTCAGCACTCAGCTCAGAAACATCACCCAGGCCTGGCTCCACATGTTTCCCTCCTTCTTTTTTGGGATTCGTCAGCATCTCTAGCATCATGTCGACCTCAGCTATATCCCCTACTGGTGCCGTGGCTGCATCCATGCTCCCTGATGACTCTATAGCCTCCACTTTCTCTCCTTCTATCACATCTCCATGGATACCAAACTGAGTCGGGTCAGGCATGTTCCCTAGGATGTCTGTGACCTTTATGTTCTTGGCTCCCTCCACCAGCCCCCCACCAAACATGGAGGACCAAATGAGGTGGAAGAAACCAAAGATGAGGCTGTAGATTCCCTTGAAGAAGCCAGTGAAAAGCATCCAGAAGAAGGAGAAGAAGCCGGTGATAATCTCCCTGATGCTCAGCTTCTTGATTTTCTTAAACTGTTTACCTAAGTTTTTGATGGAAAAGATCTTGCGGACGTTTGCGATCTTCTTCTTGACTGAGCGACATGCATTAGTGAAGGCAGAGGCTGACTCCAGTGTGCCCTCTTCCTCTCCACTCAGCTCGTCCAGGATGCTGTGTCCTTCCTCCTCCTCTTCCTCTTCAGGCTGTTCAACCACGTCCGGCTCAGAGATCTGTGAAGCCAGCTGCATCTCAAAGATGGTGTCCTCGCAGAAATTCACAAACATCTCCATCTTTTCACTCTCCCCACCCTCGTTCACCACGTCGAAGATGAACTGGCGTTTGGATTCTTTGACCTGCGGCTTCTCCCACTGCTCGCGGCTCGACTCACTGATCTCAAAGTAAACCCTCTCAATTCTCTTTGCGCTGCCCATGATCTCAATGCGACCCAGGTAAGGTTCAAAGTAGCTGAGCACGCTTTCAGCCAGGTCCAAGAAGGTGGCGAGTCGAGAGTCATGGGGCATGTGTTCAGACAGGTTGGTCAGCAGCACGGCCACATTGAAGCCGATGTCTTTGGCTGGCTCGTGGAAACGCTCCACAAACTCCTTATAATTGAACATGTCGTTCTCGTCGGCCTCCGCACATGAGAGCAGGAATTCAATCTCAGACTGGTTGTACTGCTTCTGGCTCTCCATGGACTTCTGGAACTCCTTCTTAGAAATGATGCCCTTAAACTCAGGGTCATACTCTTTGAAGTTGTCGGAGGTTGTGAGATCCTTCAGCTTGAGGAACATATCGAAGAACTTGAGGATCATCTCAACGTTGTTAGAAGACTCCACCAGAGTGTCAACCATCTGCTTTCCAATTGTCCCATTCACCACATTACCTAAAGGGTAATTACGCACAACATTCAACAGCATATTTACTGTTACTTCTAAAGCTCCTAACAATGATTTTTAGCTTTGTGACAGTAAATGACAGCTTCAGGCTCTTACCCTCAAGCAGAGACAGCAACATGACAACCATGTCCTTCTGTAAATCCATCAGCTCCTTCAACAGCTCAATCTGACTGGCATCCTGTGAGGAGGTCACAGACTGGATTTGTTTTTTTTTTTTTTCTCAATGTTTTTTTATAGAACTTTTAACCACAGAACCGAGATGATAAAATCAGAGATAACAGCATACGAACAAAATGTGAACAAAACGCACAACAGGACAACAACAATACAGAAAAGAAAAACAATAACAAAAAAGGGGGGTGGTCACTTTGTCAGTGTAAAAGAATGAGGTGCCATGCTAGGAGGGAAGAGTCAGCTATACTATTTAACTGCAGCTTTTTGTAGAGGATGATCCTCTATCAGTACACCAAAGGTTCCAATAAAAGGACAAGGATGAATAGATAACCCTGAAATTGCTGAATATACCTCAAATATTGAGGACCAGAATACTTTTAAGATAGGGCAAGACCAGAATGAAGATTTGGGGAGTTCAACCTTCGACATATGAAGGCTATGAAGGCCTCATTCAGTTCAAGATTGTACATAGTGATTTCTTTGAATTATGCTAGCCCACTGATCCTCAGATATATTTGTCTCCATATCCTTTTCCCAGTGTTCTTTTATAATGGACAAAGAAGATCCTTCCATCTCAAATATCTTTGTACACCAAAATAATTTTGGTGGTGGTGAAGTAAAATTGAGTACAGTTATTTTTGTACAAAATGCCTGACAGGTATTTGAAAACATTTTGAGCTGGTCAAGCAAATTCCAGTCTAACTTGATCAAATGACATCTTGTATAACATCTTTATACAACTCACTCCATTTTTTAAGCCTCTGAGTAAATACAATACAGACAGGATTTTAAGGTTTTATTCTGAAGGAGTCTTCCCACTTCTTCTTTTATGTATGCACCATATTGCATATACATATTCAAACAAAGGGCATGTTTTTACCTGGGATAGCTTCATCTGCATGTTTGCGAACACGTGCAAGAAGCCCACAACCGCATCCCACAGTCTGCTGTGAGCTAAGCTCTGCTGGTTCCCAATACACGGGCCCTGATGGGAAACAGAAAAAAATGGCATCATAATATGTTTGATGATGATGATGATGCAAATTCAGCACCGAGGGATTGTTCTGCTTCTTACCTGAATGTACTCAGTGAGTGAGTTAAATATCTGCTTGGCTACAGATAAGGCTTTGGAGAAGTTGATCTTTCCAGTTTCGTCAATGACATCTTTGCCAGAGTAATACCAGTAGAAGTCACTGATCGATTCCTGAGGATGAGGATAGTAAACAGATGATATTAACAGCAGCATAAAAGGACGGCTGTCGGCTAAAAGTAGGTGCACGTGTAGCATCACTGTGGTGAAAGGCAGGAAGTCAGACTGTGCTGTACACACCTGAAGACGAAGCAGATAGTCCACAGTGCTGATGATGATGTTCACTGTGGTTGTGTTTCCTGTTTGAGTTCTCAGGAAGTTCTGGAAATCTGACAAAAAACAAATATTTTGTTATCCACAGTCTTTCATGGATTGTTTTTGTAATAAACAGGCACCAAACAGTAATATGCAAACACTTCTCACCCCCGTTGTGGCCCTCACACAGGAGTTGCAAAAAGCGGAACAGATCTTTGGTAAACTCGTCGTTCTGTAGCACCTTGGAGCCTTGAGAGAACAGATGTTTTGGTGAATTTATCTGAAACCCCAAATCTGAGTCATTATTTGCTGATATGTGAGGATGTATAACAATATGTGAAACTCCCCTCAAAGCAACTAATGAGGCAAGCAGGACAGGTTTCATGGTAAAAAAAACATTTTTCGAAGTCCAGGGCCTTTAGATTGCAGAATCACAACTGAATCCAAAGTGTTTTTTATAAATAAATAAAAATGCACTGATAATAAAAGAATAAAACAACAGTGAACACTAGGACATTTCCTTAAGCTGGAGGAAGCCTGATAACTTTCACATGCAGGCCGGTATCGGGCCTGACTTTCAGAAAGAAGCAGCGGACAGACGAGGGTTATGTAATTCACTTGAAAAATTAAAACAGAAAATCCAGTGAACAGAGCACATTTGTACATACATTTGTGGAAGCAGATAAATCCATGTGAAAGTCAGACATGTGTCTCATAACCAGCTTGTTGAAATAGGTCCCATTTTCAAAGCAAGACAAAGCTTTGCTTAGACTGTGGAAGAGTCCACAGACCATCAGTCAAACCCTTGGGTGGTGGCATTGATAGCCTTAGAACGACATATTTGAGCATCAGTAACAGGATTTGCATTAGTAAATGTTAACATGAAGGGAACAAATATCACACAAAATGACAGGCAATGGATTCTAAAGATCCACTTTCTTTGTGTACTTTAACAGTCAGCATGCACAAAGTGTCCCTACAGTTGGCAAGGAAGGGATGGGGTACCAAATAAAGCAGGGAGTATAGACCACAGATATGGAGGGGACATTCAGGGTGGAAGCATAGCCATATCAGGATGATCTAAGTTTGCTATTTACCCCGCTGAGTGTGGACTGCCATCGATGGGTTTTTAAAATGACAGGAAGGAGACAAACAATACACGAAGACATAAGCAAAAAGAGAGGACATCGAGTTACAATACAAAGAGATATGAATATATCCGCTACGAGTGAAAAACAAAGACATGCAGTTAAAAAGAAAATCGTTTTAGACGGGGAATAAAATCATAGGTTTTTATATTTAACCTTAACAAGATGAGTACCAAATAAGAATTCAGTCATGGTGAAACGTTTGTAAGAGTTAACAGGAGACAGGAGTATTAACAGTGAATTGTTGTGAACACAGAACTTGGTGGAAATGTTTAGCAGAGGACTGAATGATGAAGAGACAGTTTGATGTGAGAAGCACCAAGTGAGCTGTTGGAAGTTAGAGAGGGATGACTGCTTTTGTTTTAATGCTGGACCATGTCCTCTAAGAGTCAAGATTTATAATAAATCCAATTTTAAAACGTAGGATTTTCCCTATTTACAACTTATTCCTGCTTTGCTTACGTCAGAAAAGACATTACACACACCACACCGATGACTAGAGTGACTTCAGGACTTCAGCGCAAGCAGCAGATTATTTATAGAGGTCAAAATTCTCATTGATAACAATGGAATTTTGATAGTTTCTACGGCCATTCAGAAACTAACCAGCAATTATTAAACAGCTTTCAATGGACACTTAACAGTTGTCATGGTTCAGCATTAGTTCAGTGACGGGGCAGAGGGCAGAATATTTCCTTGTTTTCTAACATCAAGTACTTCCAAAGGGGAAAAAAAGTGTAGAACATCATTACCTAACATCACATCACTTTACTTACTTGAACCTTCCTCTGTCACCATGCCAAGTCCTTCTGCTTTGTTCTGCCTCTCAAATGCATTCAGGTCTAGGACACTGGTGGAGGAAACTCAGAGGTCAGATTTAAGGCCACGGTGTCTTTCACTGTCTAATACAGGGGTTCTCAAGCTTTAGCACCCTGTATGTGCGTGTGTGTGCACATTCCTCTGTGTGTGTGTGTTAGTCATGTCGTGGTTGTGTTGCAACATGGTAAAAAAGGTAGAGCAGTTAAAACTGTCTAACTCTGAGATGGGGATAGTCTTTAAAGGGACTGTTTGGGTTTTTAAAGTAAATAACTTGAAGCGGAGGCTAATATAGTAGCATTACTCTCAGGTAACAGGTTTAAAAACTACCCTCTTTTTTTACCGGTAGATTTGAAATGAAGCTGTAGTTGATTTGTTTGTGTGGTATTAATAATTGTCCACCCGCTTGCATATGGGGGAATCTGCTCCATCTCCTTTGTACTAATAGCCAATTGTGATTTTTCCTCCTGTTCTATGGTGGGGCGCGCCTCCCCGGTTGAGAAACCTGTCTAATTTAAAGACATCATAGTGCCTACCTGCAAGACTGCATCAGTCCTGAGAGACTCTTGAAAAACCCTGCATCTCTTTTTTCTTTTAAGTAATCAAGCATTTTCTGCAATGAGAAAGTAAAGATTTTAAATAATGTTACATCACATCGTTAACCATGTGGACACCTGTATAAATCAAATGCTGAATGACCGCACCTGCTGAACTTGCACATTGCCTCCATTTAGAATGGAGATGCCCAGTTTAAGGGTGCAGGTCACCATGGGACCCAGACGACCTGCAGGAAGACATGTTCTATAGATTAAAAACCTTTATATAAAAATCAACAACTTCATTATTAGCCTTATTCCAAATATGACAATGATATTTGATACAGATCATATAAACACGGTGAAGTTGACCTTTGACCTGTAGGACAGAAAATGTCATCAATCAATCAATTAGCAGATCAATTCTTCCGAGACCTTTGACCACCAAATTCTAACCTGGTCATCTTTAAACCTCAGTGCCATATTTGAAAAAAAATCATAATAACATAATACTATAATAATATAAGATGGCTTTACATAAATAATTTACATAAAGTAGCTGCTTAAAACTTTAAATTTAAACAGTTATAACAACAAACATCTCTCGTTTGCTGTTGTTTTTTTTGTTGTGTGCACCATTGTCTCTCTATAGACAATCAAGCTTTATGACAAGTCCAGCATCATAATATCCCTTAAAGGTGTAGTGCCCTTAACAGAAACAATCCAATCATCACCTTTAGTGGCGCTGATCATCTGTAACACCATCTCAGCGGCCCCACGAGCATGCAGCCTCGCCTGCTGATACAGGATCTTCTGCTTCTCCATCTCCTTTTCCTGAATGACAAAACACAGACACACACAATAATTAACATAAGAAACATTTAATAGAATCACACAGACATTGCAATAAGGCTGTGTTTAAATAAGAGCACCTCAAATGTCTTTTCTTTCCCTTCTTCCTCTTCTTCCTCCTCATCCTCTGCACAGCTCTGAGACCACAAAAAGGTCACCAGTCAGTTTTTTTTTTGGTCTTTTAGCAATACTAGAGTTTAATTATGGATAATAAAAATCATCACCTTTGCCATCATGTCTGCATATGCAATATACAAGGGATCTTCTTCCAAGTGACTGGAAGAAAACACATTGCCTTACTTCCTATCAAACTGCAAAATGAATCTGTTTTCTTTCAAACGAAGCGTACCTCCTCTCCGTCAGAGCGTTGTGGCTGAAGTGGAGGATGAGCTGGTGGAGAGGGTCTGGCTGGATCTCAGCCACCTCCTCTTCCTCCTCCTCTACAATCTTCATTGGGGTTTTCTGCACATGAGTCCACATCAGTGATGAGTTAGCTTTGTCTAAATCTCACAACCACTTCAACTCATAAACATTTCCTTCACTGGCAGTTACACACTTGTCACAAACACTCAGATGAGTCGTTAACATTCACCTAGCACTAGCATGCAGATGGATTTTTGTCCTGGTGATCAGTGGAGAGGACAGGACGAGGAATTTAAAAGTGGATTATGAACAGTGTTGGAACATGTTTTCAAAAAACATGCGTGTTACAGCAAACAGATGCAAGCGGTAAGCCATTTGGTGACATGATTTTGAATGTGAAGAATGAGCCTGACAGTAAACGAGCCTGACAAACAGCAACTATCACAACAACACAGTCCAAACTAATACGACAGATTAACTGACAATAAAATCGTCTTCTTCCCATCAAGAACAGAATAACCTAATGACTGAGCTTTATCTTCTATCAATGAGAAGTTTAGATGAATTTGCTGCACATCTGTGTACAAAGGTCTGACATGAAATGTGATCTTCACACGACTGCGCGAGCATGCCACAGAATGTACTGTAACGTCACCTTCACACTCACACTACAGACTTACAGAGTACAGCGAAAAGACAACTGATGGGTTGGATCCAGATCTGACAGCCAAACAGCTAGTGACAGTCTCCTACTGTAGTGAAAGACCCTCCTTACCACTGCTGTCAGAAAGGCATAGCCTGTTTTTCTAGAGCTGTGAGCGCTGGAGCTGGCCCTGTGTCTCCTGAGTTGGTCATGCAGCCTCTGACCCCTGACGGATCTTTGTTTGAAGGGTTTCGCGCGCCTAGAGCGGGGGCCCCTGGGTGCTTTGGGAGAGGTCCCCACCCGGGTGTGTTCCCAAGGCTCAACGGGCGCGGAGCTAAAGAAGCATTCGGCAGACAGGACCGGCAGAGGTGTGCCAACACAGGGCACGTGGGGCGAGGGCAAGGCGAGCCCAGTACTTACTGCCAGATCCTGAACTAGCTTCTCCTCAAAGGAGTACTCCTCTGTCTCTATCCAAAGTCTCTGATAGGCCGGGGTGAAGAAGTTGATAGCACGATGCCTGGGAAGGGGGAGGTGAGGGGAGGTGGGGAGGAATGAAGGGGGAGTGGGGAGGGAGGTAGAGTGGCATTAGGGCGGGTTCTGGTGAGTTTTTGGAGGAGACAGGAAGGAGAGATGTAGGGGGGAGGAAGGGGTTACAGGAAGTGCATTTTCAGGCAGGATGGTGATTGGTCAATGTGGGATCCACTGGCTCTTCTGACTGGTCATGTTTGGTCTAAAAACACTGCAGTTACTTCCATCAGGTTGGGACAGTTATTAAAGGCGCATGCACACTGTATGTATACTGTAAAACTGCACAACCTTTTGCAAAAATATCAGATGAAAAACATCACAGTAGCAGGAAAAAAATGACATGAAACGATCGTAACCAAACATAATATTATAAACCAGAAAGTCAAGACTGTATTGAATAGAACTCTTCTTTCCTTTCTCCATTCCTTCCTTTAGGGTTCACCTGTAATGAGACAAGTGTGTGCACTTTCCAAACAAGATTGTTTCAGTCAATTCTCAGGCTTATCCTAGCTGACCAATCAGAATCAACAGTGCAGAAACAGTTTGGATTGCTCGGTCCATAGCCTGGTGGATGAAGGGAGGTGGAGGGGGTTGAACAGATGAAGCATTCGCCCCGTAGTTTCACTTTACCGTCAGCAGGGAGAACAGGCGGTCAAAGCTGGAGGCTTTGAACGCCCTTTCCAGCCAAACCTCCCGATAGCCATTCACGAAGTAATTATTATTTTTGTATCTGAGGGAGCATGAGGTAGTGTTATGCAAGAAAACAACACAGAGGAGAGAATGTCATTAAGGAGGTGATGAAGGCTTTAACATGGGCACACAATCAAGAAACAAATACAGCCCACCCTCCCCACGGCTACTTGGTGACTACTTGGAGAAATTCTAACAGAGAACACCAATATCTAATCACTGACATTTTTATTCTTTTTTTTTGTTTTCCAGAAGTAGTGACAGGTGTAGAAAACAGACTCACCTGGGTAGATTGTAGAGCGGAGCCATGCGGAAACAAGCCACAACCGCACGCTTACGCTGTTTGGACAGCAGCTTCTGCCACACACACTTCTTGTTCCTCAGAGGCTGCTCCACCTGAGGGACCACATGAAGGGTGAGATATCAAGGTGGATGTTTTTAATTACCTATTTTTTCAGAACCAGTGTAAAACAAATGAAAAGTGTGTGTTCACCTGCTCGAGGTGGAAGACTGCAGCAGAGATGCTCTGGACTCTGTCCACCGTGTGTTCTGGGTCTGCCGGCTCCTCGCTCTTCACCACCACATCTTTGTACAGGTTCATCTGCCACTGGACTGCTGGGTCATCAGACTTTAACACAAAATCAATCAAATTAGCAAATTACGGTCAACAACACTAATACATGTTTTACAGGTTTTATGAGCTGCAGTCATAATCTGACCTTGTCCTGCAGATGCAGATTCTGGCGCAGGTGCTCCTTCACCTCATCATCTGTGTCTTTCTATTGAAAGAAAAGGTGGGATGCACAATATTATCAGCAAGACCCTGGTATCAGCACAAGTTAGTTTTACTGTCAGAAAGGCTTTTTGTTTTCTGCAATTATGTGAAAATTATTTATTAAGGTTTTTACCAAATGTAAAAAAAAGCATATGACAAAGTGAATGCTAACCAGACTGTAGCGTATCTTGGCCAAAGAGATGAGCTCCTGGTCTCCTGGAGTGCACATGTTGAGTCCGATGGGAAGCATCTTCTTCAGAGCAGCTACGATCAGAGACGTTTGGATGGAGTAGTATTCACCACGGCGACGTTTGTGTTTCCTCTCCTGGTCCCCCCCTGACTGCAGAGAGACACAAGTGTTACACATTTATTCTAATTAGGGAACGCTAGGAGGGCTTATAAGAGGTACTCTGGGAACATGACATTTTATGCATCATTAATTATAAACTCTCCAATCTGACATAATAAGCTACTGTTTTCCTTTAGGATTTGGTATTTGTACAGTTAAATTAACTAGTAAAAATTTATCTATTTAATCATGGCACATTGATTTTTTTTATGTTCTGCCTAGCAGACACCTCTGAGAATGTGCTCTTTATAAGTAACTTAAATATTTACAAAAAAAAGAGAAGAAACAAAATCCTATTTCTGATGACTATGCTCCCTGGAGTCCAGTGTTTCACCCAAAGTGCATCATCACAAATCAGTTAGCACACACAGAGTCCTTCAAGAGCTGTGGGGTTATTTGTTTTTTTTTTCCTCCACTGTGAGTAATTGAGAACACCCCAAGAGTACAAATAAATCAAATGTCCTGCTCAGCCAAAACAAATAAGAATCTAACTCTCACTCTGACAGCTGTTTGAGTGGCTGCTGGATCGAACACTTGTCATCATCCAGATATATGAGCGGCTCTACCACGAGAGAAATGTCATATGTCGTAAACCCTGGATGTAGAGGAGAATTTAAGAGGTGCGAACTCATGCAGTTGATTTGTAGAACATCTCACATATCCATATACGGCTTGTTCAGCACATGTCAGGGAGCCGAATGAAGAAACACACAGACAAAAAGTGCTTACGTAGGCAGGTTTCTTATATAAGTGGGAACACTTAGGGATCATCAGAGATGTCAGGTTGTGCTTTACTAAATTGCTGACAGAGTGAAGGTGGAGAGGAGAGGAGAGATAAGACCAAATTAAACTCAGAGAGGACCAAGATGTACTCTTCTCCATCTCATGGGTTCATTATACAATATATGATCAAAAGTGAACGGACACCATGGGCAACTTCACATGCTGCCGGTTTGTTTGTAGCTCTATAGGTGGAACCTCATAACTGCGGCCTACTAGATTTGTTTAATTAATAAATCAGCGTATTCTGACAGGCCGATATTTACCTATAATCTAAATACTTTGACTTCTTCAAAGTTGCAATAACAAGAACACATTTAGGGCATGTTGGGAGAGTTTCTTTCCCATAATGTCCTGTGTCCATATCTTTACCTTTGACATCTTCGTCTTGCCTTCCCCAGTTAAGAAGCCCAAGTTGTTGATTTCATTCTGAACCACAAAGTTTTGCTCCTCACGCTTAAAGTTCTGCATTCAGAGGAGAAAAGATAAATCAGACTTTTTATCCTGAGATCTCTCTTATTGTCATGGATTCTATGGATTCAGTGGGACATACGTGTGACTTGCACCAAAGGATAAAGATTTCAGCCACCATCCTGAAGAGCTCAGTGGAGTCTGCATCTGGCTCCTTAAGCCACCTAGACCTGTAAGTAAACAGGCAAGATGGCATTGGAGATTTTGTTATGTATATAAAAGATATAAATGAAAAGGGATTATCAGGTCAGGCTCAAATCTCCCCAGACCCATAATAAAAACTCATTGTAGCTATGTGTATGTGTGTATATTGTACCTGTTGTTATCCACGTAGCGAATAAGCATGGGGTAGAAAGCATAAAGGTCCCTGCAGAGCACAGCAAATTCATCCAAAATGAGCAGTTCTGCTTCCTGGTTGTCACCTTTACCGTCTGCTTTCAGCAGTTCCTCCTCAGACACAACCTGTGTTGGCAACAACAAGTAATCATCTGCAATCAGTTCACTTGTATCTGTCCACAGATTAGCTTAATGTATACACTCCACCTAAAGCAGTTATCGCTAGCTCACCATGTGACACCATCAAAAGTATGCTTTAATCTCTCACCTTCACTGTCTTTTTCTTTAGTTTGTCCAACGTGGGCAGGAAGTGGGTTCTCAGCAGATCTGCTCCAGCTTTGCAGATGATTGGCTGAGAGTAAACTACACAAACAGAGATGAGGAAATCATATTCTGGATGGATAGACTAATGCTTTTAAGAATAAATCAGATGTTTGGAAGGACACTGAAGTTATCCTTCTGTCCCTGGAGAATACTGGTTCTGGTGCCACCTGGTGCCAAGATCTGTCAAGAAGTTTTATTTATCCTTTCATCTAAAGGAACACACTGAAGGCACTTACCAGCAATCCTCTTCATCCAGGGTGCGTCATCGATGCCAAGGTTGTTGTTGAGGATTTTCAGGATGTTTCCCAGAATGATACTGAGGTGTTCTGAGGTGACCATGGTGCAACAATCGGTGTCTGGGGGTGAATTCTCTGGACCTTTCTCCCACCAGTAGGACAGATAGTTACAAAGCATGGGCAGGATAACCTCAATGACCTGCAGTGGGAAGGTGTAGCATAAGGACATAATAAATGTACCTCTCCCACATTTTAAGGTAACCATTTGACTTTTAAATCACAAAACTTATCCTACATGTCCACCAGCAGATAAAATTGTGACCTTTTTACTATAGGAACAAACATGTGGAAATGCAGCTCTTTGTCTACACTGAAACACTGTCCCCTCTGACCTGTGGCATGTCACTGTAGCGAGCACCAGACTCTGAAACATCATTGACATCTTTTAGGAGCCTGTCGAGCCGAGGCATCTCTGGACACATCTCCTCCACTGTGTCGGGCATGCTCAGGACTGGAAGAAAAAAAACACAGTGATCCAGTATCAGGACACATCAAGAACTGATGGGAAAAGTAAGACTAAATGTGGCAAACACTCACTGGCTCTCTCTCGTGGGGTCTTGGTGTTAAAGACAGAGCGCGGGTTGTGAGCGTTTAAATGAGGCTCCAGGAAGGCCACAGGCATGGCTCCTACCAGGGTCGCCAGGCTCTCTCCGAATGCTGGCAGATGCCTATTTATCAGTAAGTACATATAAGGACAGGCTTTAATGCTCAATCTCTTGCCACTGGACTTTGGGCACACAGAGCATGTGCAGAGGACCACATGGTACCAAGATTAATTCCCACCTCCTGGTTATTTTACAGCTGGAGTCATATGGAGGTGAGAACATTTTCTCCCACAGTGGTTGAGGGAGGGTGTATGGCCATGTCAGGGAATAATGCCACATAATTGAGGCTACAAAATATTTAGCATAAAAGTCATAGCAGACCTTTTACTCAAGCTCAGCAGTGATTCTAAATTATTTCAAAAGTCCTCAGTGCATAAACCGTAGTTAATGAAAAAGCTCAGCAGCCATGTCATAATGAAGTGTGACAAGCTTTAATGAGGTTTGCAACTGGATTCCTACCTCTCCACAAAGATGTTCTTTGCTGTACCCAGAGAGTAGAAACAGGTCAGGATGCGATAGCAGGACAGCTGCACATCATCCACTGAAACAATAACATTCATCTAATATACATCTGCATAATGTAAACACCAGGTGTATCAACGAAAGCATTTTTTTTCTGTAGAATTCAGGGCTGTGTAAGTACAAACTCACAAAGCAGTTCCACTGCAAACTCATAAGTTTTAATGTGTTCAAAGAGTGCAGTGAGGATGGGTAGCAGTGCCACAGTCACATAGTTGATGCTCTGACTGACGCTCTTCATCTGGGCACGGGACTGCATGAACTTCCCCAGTTTTAGTGACTCCAGCAGCTTCTCCAGGTCCTCTGATGCATTCTCAAAGAAAGTCTTAAAGCCAGCTTTGACGAGCTCTGCACCGGACTTCATCACCGTCCTGAGAGTAGGAGGCAACACAAGGGCTAGTGTGTTAAAAGACAAATGTTTAAGATAATAAATGTGTCTCAAGATCTCTTCAAATATCCTGTATTTACCTGGGGTCAAGTGAATGAGTCAGAATGTGCAGGCAGCTCACCATCACTGCCGAATCACTTCCTGTCACAAATCACATCTACTGTAATTACTGGACAACAGAACAAAATACAAAAGCACACAAACAGAGACAGAGCCAGCCTTACCAAAGAGAGAAATCCTGTGTCTGACAAGAGCTGCCAGCTTACAGAACAGGCTGGAAAATAAAGGAGGAGAGGACAGAACTGAAGAAGAGCAAAGGAAAAAAGAAACTGGAGGGAAAAAGAAACTGGCAGGACACAAAAAACAACTCTTACAACCACGAGTGCTGATAACACAGAGTACCTGGTCACCATCTCTTTCTCCTTGTTAGATGCACAGCCACAGCTGCTCAGGTTGTTGCTAGGCGTGGACAGGAAGTAGAGACAGTGGTTCTTAATGGTTTGATCAATCAAAGGAAGCAACACCTGGGAAGAAGAAATAAAAATCTCAACTCTTTTAAAAATAACATCAATGGTGCCTTTGCAGAAAGGTTAACATACCTTGGCAAAAAACTTAATTTCCTGGTCATGGGGTGATTTGTCAGTTTTTCCACTGGTGGCCATAGCCTCTGCATTAACAACAATGTTGAAAGAGATGGTCAGCTAGTACATTTTAAGGAGATGCTTTACATGTTGTATTCCTGATATACACCCACCGAGATGAGCAATGAACTCTTGGGCAGAGTCGACATACTTCAGCAACCTCTTGACGAACTTGTATGCAAACCGTTTTTCCATGGATGATGACTCCTGCTCCATGTCCTTCAGACCTCTGTAAGAAAGAAAGATCAGACATGATACAGATGACTAGAATTTAAATGGATTCAAGGATTTAGAATGATGAGAAGGCTAACCTTGTGATAGCATAGCCACTAATCTGCAGGAACTTGAAGAGCTCCTGGGCCTTTTCTCTGTCTCTGTACTTCTCTTTAGCAGTCAGGGTATCATAGGGAACCAGCAGTGGGTGGGTCCCTCCTCCTGGTACAATAGAAGTAATTTCAAGTGTGTGTTATAAGAATAAGTGGTCAGTATTACCACAAACATTTTTCATTTTCATTTGCAGACCTTTGCTGGCGAGTTCAGTTTTCTTCTTCTTGGCCCAGATGTTGTGATAATTTTCTGCAACAACCTCCACCATGCCCTGCAGAAAGAGCAAAAAGGCATCACGTCTGAACATGGCATTATAGTGTATTTGATTATTGACAGCAGTTATAGAAGTTGAACAAATACTGACCTGTATCTCTCTGGACAAAGTGACATTGTGCAGATCCATTGGAGTAGGACTGAATCCATTAAGCTACAAAGCGCAGGAGAGGCAAACAAAGGGACATTTGTAAAGATCGATGCATATATGTTCTTTCAAAGTGTTTACCTTAAAATCAGTGTGTAGTGCATTTTCATAAGTAACAACATAAAAACATAACAAAAATCCTCCAGAACAGAGAAGGGACTGTGTTTCATGACTCTTGTTAAGCTGCAATAGATGCAATTCATTAGTTCTATGAGAACTGACTAATGATGGGAATTTTTTTGATAATAACTAGACTGAACTGTGAAGATGTAAATATGTAGATTACCTGAGACTCTGAGATCTTTCGTTGTTTTTCACTCTCTCGTTGTTGGACCATGGCTTCTCCCTCCTTGGTCCTCTCAATGTTCCAGCCCATAGCCAACATGCTCTTCAAAGACTCCCTCACTGGCCAGCGGTATGTTTCTCTCTCCTAAATTGTGAACACAACAAACACGCAAGCTTGATTCTCTGTCCTACACAAGTCAAAAACTAGGCTTTCGTGAACTTAAACAAAGACGTCTGTTCTAGAAACAACACAAAAATATTATTTCTAAAGGACGCTCGTTTCAAAGTGAATTTTAACATTTCAATTTATATTTGACATACAGAGGGTTGCTAACCTTTGGACTAGGTGTGTATGTATACCAGTGTGTATGTACCTTCTCACTCAGAGCTTTGTATGACTTTAGCAGTGGATGGGTTTTGGCCTGTTCATCCACATTGTCTCCCTGTTTCCAGCCAGCTGACATCTGAAACAACAACAGGATGTTACAGTTACAAGACACTCGAGCATAACCTGTAGTCTCTACTGTATATGACATGTAGCATAAATTAACTGTAAGCAATAGTGAGGTTACGATGAGACTAACCTTCTCTGAGGACCACTTGTCATGGGAATGCTCTGCATATTTGTTGGCAATATACTCAAGTTTTTCAGGAAGTGAGATACTGCAAAGAAGAAGCTATGTTTAGGTATTTATGATCATTTCAGACAGGTAAAAGCTTTGGTTAGATATTTATTAGATATGTTTAGATAGAGCAAATTGTAGCAGAGCTTCTAATGTAAAGTGAAAAATTGTAGAATCAGATGACACATTTATTTCATTACTGTACAATAAACAAATTCCTTATTTTCAGAGGACTCACTTGGCAGTGTTGATGGGTTTGGGGTCAAAGTTGCCCTGTGCATCCACTGATGCCTGTTTCTCCAGTGTTGCTCCTAAACTGGAATCCACAAAGTCTGGAGGCAGGGCTCCAGCAATGGCACACAGGCATGACGTGGCCATTTTGAAAAGTTCAGCGTCATACTTCTACACAGGTGAAAGATGCTGGTTATTATCTCAACCATTTTCTTTATGTTTTTTGACACTGTGTATGCTTTGACTATGTATTTGGCAGACTGAGCAGGGATAAGCAAGAAATAGTGAAGAAAAAAGGAGGGTAGAAAGCTGTGAAAGTCTGCACCAGTTGAAGGCCTGTCATAAGACTGATAAATGATTCATCTGATTTGGCTTTGCTACAGCTGCACTGCTCCTAAGCACTTTACTGATCTTTCACTTCATTGCCTCTGACTACCCAGAAGTTTCATCTCTGGAGGGCTACACTGAAAGTGTTCATCAGGGCAACACGACCAAATGTGTTGTTATGCAAAGCAGGACATCAGCAAAAAATGTAAAGCTACTTTCATTCTGAGAGATAGAAAATGGGCAAGAGGAAGAACAGATACAGAAAAAACACAACAGCCTACATCAGTAAATGTATCCTAGGTTACAGAATGTGAGTTTAGGGTGTACCCTTTGAGAAAGTGAGTCAAAGATTCCCCAGAAGAGTTTCTTGGTGAGAAGGAGCTCCTCCTCAGAGGCCATTCCAAAGCTGCCCATACCAGACGGCAGACAGTAGTACTTCCAGTTCTGCTCATAGTGGTTGGTCAGCAGCTGGGAATCAGAAGAAAACAAAGGCATTCAGACTTAATCTGTTGCAAAACAATGCAGGTAAAGATAGCACCACATACTAAATTTAATTCCATTACACCTAACAAGTGGGAAAGTGAGATCCTCATTTGACATGTAGGAAGTGAAGAAGACTAACAGGCAGTCGAATATTAGTTGGCTGTGACTGCTATTTTGAGCTTTCCCAGCTCATAAATCAACCACAATTGTTGACAATAAACTACTCAGTGCCTCACCCGCAGAGGTATCTTGCAGTATTCAGTGAGCATGGGCACGTCGAACACCAGTCGTCTGAGCAGCTGCTGCATCATAGACGGACGCAGGTGTCTGTGAAACGAGCACAGAATTACACATCCTTTAGACGGAGAAAAACAACAACTATATATTGAATGGAGTCAAAAAATAACCAAAGGGCCTAAGATTTTACAGCAGGATAGTTTGTCTTACTTGCAGATGGCGAGCAGGCACTCCTCAATGGCGTCCCTCTGGGCTTTGGTGAGTGAACGTCCTTTGGACAGCCGGTAAATAGTCTGCAGCGTGGAGTCAATCAGCTGTGCATAGTGCTCTGTGTTGGCAAAGAGTGCTGCACAGCGGGTCAGCAGAGGCAGCACAGCCGAGCCGATGTACCTGTTCATGGCCAATGCTGTCTCTGTGGTGCTCAACACTTCCTGCAGGAGAGATCAGAGCTGTAGCACGACAGGGGCAGTATTTGTGGAGAATAAGTTTGAGTGTGTTTTGGTGAGAGCTATTTAGGACTCACTGTGTCCAGAGATGCTGACGCTCGGAGATCAGGCAGGAAACCAATCTCCAACATCTGGAGCAGGAAGCTCTGGTCCTCAATGCCGTACACTCTGTCCAGGAAAAGCACCATGGGTGCCTTATGGTCTGGACAGAAACTAGCTGACATGTCAGGTTCTGTCACTGTGCCATCTAAAAATGAAACAGATTTTTTTTTAGATTCTCTTTAATCTCATACATTTCCCTGTATTTTAGCCTACATAACCCCTGAATGATACCAGCATACATTCAAGTGTTTTATTCAGGCTACTGTACAGCCTTGAATCTAATCAATTTTTGCATCTGATATTGAGGATCTTCTGAAAGGTTTAAATGGCTTCATACTAATGTATTTGTGGTGTCATGTGTTGTTCTTCAACCACAAACAACAGCATAATTCCATACAGCAGCACCATTTTCATACCTTTATTAACCACAGGCATTTTCAGGGGGATGCTGATGATGCCCACCAGGTCTGATGTGGGAACCAGGGAACGCAGGATAGCTCTGATGCGAAGCGCCTCACCTTTACCAGCATTGATAAGCTGCAACAGATGCAAAAACATGCCATACAGGGAAAAAAATGAAATCAGGTCCCTGCGGCACTAATAAAATAAGGTGTACTTGGGGTAAGTAGCAGAGTACGAGCTAAACGCTAATGTAGTATTTTTCAGTGCTAGATGTTGCTGCTTGGTAAATATGCACAATATAATACAGAGAATAATAATGCTGCCTGTATCAATATTGACTCCAAAATGCTAGTATTGGTCAGGCTCCACTGTTTTTTTGCCATACAAAAGCCAGATAATCTGTTAACATTTTAACGCAGGGCATTCCTTCCTATACAGAGTGTCATTTAGTGTTGAGTCTCACATGCATCTCAGGAGCGCAGCGTCCCAGCAGGTCAATGAGGGCTGAGTAGAAGGACATGATGGCATTGCCCACATGAATGACTTCTTCTTCCTCACCAGACCTAAAACACAAAAACATTTGTCTGTGACTGTATTGAATATTGTCAGTAATTACAGCAAACAGTACTGGAGTTGTGTATCGAATTATACAAGGTAGTTTAAGAATGTAATTTGCACCTGAAGAACAATGTATGAGCAATTGTTAAAGCATTTATTACAATTTTCTTGGCACAATACATGATCTACGTACAGCCCTCGGTGTTATATATATTGATTTTGACCAGCTTCCCAATTCCTCTCCTCACTTCAGGCACAAACAACCTTCAACATCAAAATGCAGCCAGTGTGATGCAGCTTTTGCATACTGAAGTGATCTCACAGGGACAAACACTTTTTACAAAGCAGCCACATCTTCCATCAATGCCAGCCCTGCTATACCGCTGTCTCCAAGCAGACAAGTACCTCCTAACATAAGAACCTAAAATTCCACTTTAAGTCAGCTCCAAGCAGTTTCTGTATTGTTTTTTATGTCATTCCTACTGTTACTTCATTTGCATGCTTGGTATTTTTAACTATAATTGGCATGGATCACCATGGTTAATTAAACAGTAGATCAAGTTTAATGATTTCCCTGTTTTGGTAGCAAGCTGAAGCTATTTAGTAAAGCAATTCAATCAGCTGATAAAACTGTAAAGCTGAGAGCAATAACCTCCTTTTCTTCCACTTCCTTTGTCCTGGCATTGACAATGAAATAAACTTTGATCTGTTCCTAATATTGTTAGTGAACAGTATCTCTAATCCATACTGATATGGCTCTATTAAAGAGTGTAGCAACTAAGAATCATGCTGCTTTAGCAAAGCTCAGAAACACTCAGAGAAATCTAATTAATTTCACACAAAAGCACAGATAATGAGAGACTTAATCATTAGCGACTGCTTTTGAGCCTCTGAATGGTTTTTAATGGGTCATGCTGATCAAACTGATAAATCTTAAGTTTTGCAGCACTGTCGAGACAACATTACATAATGTGCAGAATCCATACCCAGTGGTGACTCCCTCAGGGGTCTGAGGCAGGTCGAGGGAAGGATCCTCAGAAATCTTGATGGCTTCTTTCATGGCAGCCAGCAGACCCTGACCTCCCTCTCCCCTCAGTGCGGGGCCGAAACACTCAGGACGTCTGATCAGCAGTTTCACCACCACGTTGGCATTTTCCTCCACGCTCTCACCTAATTTACAAAGATAGCAGCATTTTCATTAACCGTCCTCACACATCTCTCACACTGAGAGCAAAGATATACAGTATTCAGCACCTTTGCTGCAGAGACTGCTAGCTGACCAACGTTTCCACCTGGGGAGTGCACAGACCTGGCAACTCAGCAGCCGAATGGCACTGTTCCCTGGCAGATGCTGTTTTTAATTTTATCACTGGTAACAGATTCCCTATTAAATGCTACTGATATTCATACAGCGTCCAATTTTATACATTAATAACATTAAGCTTTAGCAAACTTATTTTATGCCCAAATTTCCTCCTCTGGGCACTTTTAAGTTTTACAATATCAAACTAAATAAATGAATCAAAGTTCCAACTAATTCATCCCGGCTTAAGTGCTTAAACAAAGACTTAATGTGACTTGAAGGACAAAACATTCAGACAAAAGCAATGTAGTGAAGGCCCAGTCTTCTACTGCCTTAATTACAGAACAGCTTGGCAGAAACACTGGAAAAAGCCACTTCCAATAAAAATAAAGCTACCTATGTCAACCCAGGGAATAAAATGACCAGCCACTTACACTACAGTCCAGTACGACATAACATAACATACATACCATTGCAAAAGACGGCAAACCTCAGGAACGACAGGTAGCGCTCTCCCTCTATAGGGTTCCAGCCAAGGTCTGGGTAACCCTTGGCAACCAGCATGGCACAACTCTGAAGACCACATCCTGCCAGGTATGTCACCACCTACACACACACATAAACAGTTCTGCTTCACCCTTGAGTAATATAATGGCACACTCTGTCTTTTTGACTCTCAGTGTCAGCAGCAGTGACAGCATGAAGGCATCAGCTGAGCTGGCTTATTCCACTGTCACAAAATCATTCTGCTCCTCTGCAGAGAAAACTTGGGTGGCATGAGTTTTCTATTTCCATCTGACATACTTTCACTGTAAATCAGCAAGAAGGCGATTTAATAATATATCAAATCAGTTGTTAAATCAAATGAATCTGCTGATCTCCTATACTATATATAAACCCTACTGTCTTCTCTGATGTGCTTTTAACCAAACTGCTATCAATATAACTTGTCTCCTCACAGCAGGCTGTGTAATTTAATTCACTTTACAGGGTCTAAACTACATCTGACGTTTGACAGTTTTATCTTCTGCAAGAAGAAATACTTTGAGATCAGACTGAATAGAAATGTCTGGTAATCTACCTTTCTTGCATTCACAACCACTGTTTTTTAAACTATTTTATTTTTCATGATGAAAGAACAAACCTTCTCCAGATCAGGCTCCTCCAGGGCCAGAGCCAGACCGTTGTTGTCCATCACTGAAGAAGCTGCAACATCCAGTGGAGTGGAGCCGCGCATAGCTTCAGAAGCTGAACACACACAGAGAAAGAGTGTCACAGCATATATCCTGTATTAAACAACAGGGGGCAGTCTATCAACACATCATATCTATTCTGAAGTTTCTTGCTGTCTGTAATCTCTCAGTCGCTATGCATCCTATTTAACTGCAGCAGATCCAAACAAAAACTCTATTAGTTACTTTTTATCTACCTTATGTAATTTCAATCATATTTGATGATTTGATTTGAAAGACATAATTGCGACCTGGTAATATTATTTCACATTTAGGGTATTGATGATTTACTAGCTACCATAATGTTCCTAAAAATATTCATTTAAAATGATGTGGGACTTTTCTATCATTTTGAAAGTCCTATCCTATGATTGTTAATCAAGTCTGCTCCTCAGAACTAACAGACTGCTTTCAACATACAGTATTTCGGTGAAAAAATACTGCAAAAGTGATGTTTCAGAAATTGTGCCTCATGCAGATATTCTGACGTTCAGGGTGATGAATTCTCTGTGACTCAGTGTGCACAAACACTCCCTGACTACATAAGTACTTAAATTCCCACAAAAACACTGTGCAGTGCAATTAAGTTTTTTTTTAAGAAAAGTTTTTATTTTGGACATAAAAGAAAGTCATATTTCCTAACATGTTCACATTGATTTATAAATAAATATCAAATAATGTGTCATGTCAAAGCACCAGAAGTGTTTCCCTTTGTCCTCTCCAGACCACAGGACCCTCTCCACTTTCACAGTCAGGTGCCTGAGTTTACAGCAGCACCAGTGACTCATCAGTCCTGCCCTGCATGCCTAAATAACCCCGTCCCTCATTTCCTTCCCAGCCTCACTATTATTCTTTTCCTACCTCTATCAGCTGCCTCCTGCTCAGCCCCTTTCGCTCTCAGCCTGATATGCTGGCATTTTGAATTACAGCCTGTTACTCGTCTTTACCGGTCGCTTGTCATAATGTGGGAGTGGGTGATAAGCACTAGTCTGCACTTCGATTAGTTTAAAAACTCCTTTCACAAAACAACAACTATGGATTTTAGTGCATTATATTGGAAGCAGCAGAATCTTGTGACAAATTTCTCAAGCACTCTGGATTTCAAACCTTTCTCCCTCCCACAACGACTCACTGAAAAAGCTGCAAGTTAGCTGTCAGTAGATGTCAGGAGAGTATCCGGTTTCATTAAGTGAATGCACCACTACTTACCCAGTCCCACACTGCTGTTCTCCAGCAGGTAGCTCAGGTGGTCAAACATGGCTTTCTGGTTCTGGCGGCTAATACGACAGAAATAACACAGGAAACGACAACAGCTGGCCACCATCTTTGGAAAGGCAATCTCCTGTGAGACGAGAAAAAAGGCTGATGATCTGTTTGATGTGTTTAGAGGATGCAATTTACATGTTTGGTTCTGGTAATGATCACTTGCAGAAGTATCAAAAAGGTCTTCATGGAGAGAGTAAATCAAGTTTATTTTCTGTTCAGAAGACAACAACGGCAAACTCATTTTACCTTCAAACCCTTTTACCTCTGTGTCACTCATTTTTCTAAGTTCTAGTATGGGCACATTCCAAGGCTCGGGCTGAGCATAAATCAGTTGCAAAGAATAATGTTCTCCACACCAGAAATTGCAAGACGAAGAGAAACCCTTATCTTACTTTTAGCAAATTACAATCTGCAAAAACACACTTATCAGCAGACAAGTGACAACTGTTCAATCATGCCAATGCTTCCACCTCTGAACGCAGATTTGTCATGGTTTTTGACAGTGCAGCTTCGAGTGAAAAGATTTGAATGGTATGGTATGTGGTTGTCTAGTGCACAACGCTTTGAAATCTATTCTTCAGTCTTGATCAGGTCATCAAATCCAAAATTAGCAAGTAATTAAAGCTACAGTACAGAAACCTCCGTCTCCCCCTTCAGGCAGTTTGAGTCACTACACAAACACTACTCATACCTATGTAACTGTTATATTCTCTATGTAAATAAGAGATTATTGTGGGATTTTTTTTTTAACACAGGCCTGATGCTACTTTTTTAGACTAAAGTACCATAAGCACTACATTTTTCCAGCAGAGGCTGCACCATACCCCTACTTGCTGTAGCCTAGTCTGTTTCTATGGCTGCATTTACTGTGGCTTAAAAAATAATTCATTGTTTGTTATTGTATAGCACAGTGTCATAATAAGACAACATCAGATATAATCAAAGAGTAAATACTGTAAACCTGATATATGCACTTACAAGCTAAGCACTGCCACTTTATATGGCCACAGTCAGTGCACATATCAGGTGACAGTAAACTGTCTGAGACTGTGTGATCAGACTGCCAGCGTCAGACATGAAGGCCTGAATGTCTCCCTGAGGTCCGTCTGTCTGAGGTTCAAGTCATGCTTGGCACTGACCGTGGCATTAAATCACAACTGGCTCATCCAGCTTCTGTCAGCACTGCCCGAAAAGGACAGGTTAGTGAGGCCTCCTCTGACCCCTCTCATGCCCACTTCACTTCTCTGCCCCCTCCCTTACCTTACTTTGTGGTTTTTCTAGGTATTAGGTTGTTGCTCTTGGTGTATCTCAACCTCCTCAAAATGTGTTTTCATGGTATCAGTATACAGACTACTGGCACAAAACTTTGCATCTAAATAAGGAACTAAAATAACAATATAATGCACATCTGTATTTACCCCAAAATCAGCATGTGTGGAGTAAATAGCTTGAGTAATTTTTCAATCCAAAAATCCATTCAATCCATTAGCTCTTTGTGTACTAGCTTTCTGTACTGTATATTCTGTCAAATTGAAACCACATTTTAAACATATAGTATATAGTATTTGACAGATTCTCCATGATTAACACAATAGCTTGCAATAGCCATGTTTAATCTGTTCTTGTACCTGTGATTTGTCTCCTCCCAGTACATTGACCATGACCTCCATGACCGTCTCGTGCATGCCCAGCACTCTCATGAGATTGGGATGCTGATAGAAAACCTTGTTGTTCATGATGTCACTGGGAACACAACAAAGTTGTGAAGGTCACTGGCAAATCAGAAAGTGTGTATTGGGGAGAAAATGGGGACAAAAACATGGAGAGACAGGTTTACTTACCCAAGTCCATCGATCATGAGTTTCTCCTCCTCTGTGCCCATGCGCACTGACAGCAGAGACCGGATTTGACCCAAAGATGCCAACAGATTAATAGCATCCTGCACGGATGCAGCACTGATGGTGTAGGTTTTCTTCATGGCTCGGAGTAGTTCCCCAATGCCATCATACTGCCTCCTCAGCAGACTGAACATCACTCTGACCAGATGTGGATCTTGGATGTGAGACTCCTGAGCCCAGCTGGTTATGGTTTGGGAGATCAGTTCTTTCAGGTTTGCTGTAAAAGTGAGAATTCAACATCCACAAAGTGAATGATGGGACAAAAGCATTAATATATGTTTTTAATATATATATTTATATTTGCTGCCAGAGGCTAATGCACAAACATCTGCATGCCAGTCTACCACTAAATAGTTGGATCGTGTGTGTGTGTGTGTGTGTGTCAGTGTGTGTGTGTGTGTGTGTGTGTGCGTGTGTGTGTGTGTGTGTGTGTGTGTGTGTGTGTGTGTTGGATAACTTTTGATACTATTTCGGTGTCGTGTTTCACAGCTGATTGAAGAATACAGATACAAGACAGATATACAGTGACAGGCCAATTAAAATGTGGTCAAGGATGGGAGAGCTTATGTAAAATCTGTATCTGCATCCTGAAACGTTACCATTACAGATGACAAGCAACAATAAAACCAGGAACAACAGAGTAACTCACTGACCTGGGGGGAATACATAAAGTAGCCTGTAGCTAAATGCTGCACCTCTATAAGTGATAAGATTGCTATTCCAAAGCTATCGCTGAACTTTGAGTGTTTAACTGAAACAGAACAACATCTGTAGCAAACAAAGGGTCAGATTCAAGCAGAATCTTAATGAGATAAAGAGACAAAAACAAAGAGGGAGAGCCAGGGAGCCAGCTGCCCTGAAGGTGAACGTCTCACAGATTCACATCTGCTCTGCATCATCTCAAACAGTGGCTCACAAGGGAGTCATTGCAAAAACATACCCAATTGGCAAGCTAAACTGCAGATGACCACACTCAGTCAGCACAGCATCACTTACAAAAGCTTTTAGTTTCATTGCTGATGTAAAATCATAACCAACCTGAACTGACTGCAATGCAATGTTTGAATCCATCAGATATTGTAAGATGACTTACAGCGTAGCCAGCAGATATTTAGATAAAAGAAAAAAGATATCTTAGCCAAGATCTGTTTTGCGCTCAAGTCATTGTTTAGCAGTGGTGGGAAATAACTAAGTATTTGTATTTCGTTACTGTACTTAAGTAATTTTAATGTATTTATACTTTAGTATATATATATATATATATATAAGTATATATAAGTAATAGTACATACTTTATACATTTACTCCATTACATGTCTACAATGTTTGTAGTTACTTGTTTGTAGTTACATTTTATGAATACAGTGCTGGACTGATGTGAGGTCAGACTCTGCATGGAGGTGGTGTTTCGCTGCCAGCTGTGTTTATATAATGAGCCTCCATCATGATGCCGGTGCTCTGGCTCAGTTAGCTAACTAGTTAGCTACTGTCTGCTAACACAAATCCATCCATTATTGTCTGATTAACATGAATCATAACATTAATCTGAAGCAGGAATACTGACAGTAAAAATGGTGAATGCCTGTTTTTTATTACCAGCCTCTCTGTTTACTTGATGCTCACAGCCTGTCCATAGCTGGTTCTGGGTACATTTCAGAGATTTCTGTATTGATAATTTAAATTAACTACACATTGTCAATTTTAATTTTAAGATGATTTCTTTGATTATTTTAACCTGATCAGATATCCTTTCCAATGAAAATCAATAATATATATTTGGTGCGTGAGTACTTTTACTTTTACTACTACTAGTACATTTAAAAGTAAGTACTTAAGACTTTTACTTAAGTAGGATTGTTGATGTAGCACTTTTACTTAAGTATTTTATTTAGATACTGTATTAATCCCAGAGGGAAATTCTTTACGGCTACTGCCAAGCAGTGTCATACAATAACTAGCAAGGCACACCACAGGCTAGGGTGAAGTGAAGAAGAACACACAACAGCGACTAGGAGGAGGAGTTGGGATCGAACCACCAACCTTCCGGTTACTGGACAACCCTGCTATACCACTGCGCCACTGTTGACCCCAGCTTCAGTACTTCCTCCACCACTGTTGTTTAGAGTTGAACTGGCAACTTAAGATATAAGTTGACAGACGAAGTCTGCAACCACACTGGGTTGACAGGATAAAACCAGCACATGGCTTTTTGTTTGTGCAGGGAGTGACTGGGAGTTCTGCCTCTTCTTTGCACTCGCTTTTCTTTTCACAACAGATATATGCATGTTTTCCTGCAAACCAAAATATGAAGATATCCTGGCGTTTGCAGAGAATAGCTCAATTGTATTATGAACAACTTGCTTCTGTTATATTCTTAAAATATATTCAGCTGAATGAGTACCACAATGAAGCTGCACTGTCTTATCACCAACAAAACAACCCTGTTTTTAAATAATATCAAGGCGGTGTCGCCGTATTGTAAATAGGGCAGATCATTACTAAGAAAACAGCCTCCACTACAAACACAAGTAAGATCATTTTTGGCTGACTGACTTTTTTGTAATAGTAAAAGATTATGTATAAATGTATAATCTTCCATATATATGACAGAATGCTGAATAAAAATGATAGCATTAACTTTAATGGAATGTAAAGGAGCACCTAGTTTTCCCCCTGCACATTGTTTAATCAGACAATTTAAATATGTTTTAAATATGATGTTACACGGGTAACACGGTACACGGGTTCAGGTCTATCAGAATCATCTTGACTCACATCATCGTCCATTTATAAAGCTTTTCAATTATGCAGGATAGGTGTGGGAGGCTGGAGTTGGGCATTAAAATTTATCCCAGGGAGGCTTGCAGAGGCTGTCCATTAGTCTTCTATTATTTGACAAAGAACAAAACCACACTTTCAGCAAAGGAGGGCAGGAAAAAGATGTTAAAACCACTAATGCTAGGCTGAAGAAAAGAACTTGGAAGTGCATCATTTGAAATCTGTTTCAATGTGATGTTTAATGACAAATGTGGTAAGTGATATGGGCTATTTGCTTTTAAAATCTCCTATATTATTACCACCTCATCATTAAAGTTTCCAGGTACCAAGGTACTCACTCGGGGTGGCTTGTTCAGTTTCTGTGGGTTCCTCTTCTGTCTTCTGAGGAGGGCCCTTGATCTTGTAGAGTAAGGCAAGGAGACGGCCTTTTATCGAGGTGTCCTGCTCTTCTTCCTCCTCCTCCATTGGAATTCCTGCAAGGGAAATCATGTTTCTGTCAGACAAGTATTAATATAAAACTCTAAATATACAAATTTAAATTATTATTTCTGTGTCTGTTGATTACACCCTCTGGGAAATGAAATGCACAATATGGATGTAAAAATCAGGTTTATTGCTATATGTAGTTAGACTCTACCACAGTGCAGACGCAATTCCTCATGGAAGGAGTTGAGCTCGTCTTGTATTTCCTCGGGGCACGGACAGTCCTCCCCTGCACTGAAGTTTAACAGGATGTTGATCTGCATGAACCAAACAAACAGAGGAGGATGTTGAGGCAGGTAAGTGTTAAAGAATGAACAAAAGCATGGAGAGAAAAGTTGCATGATGGAGCACTTTAACATAACAACATGCTGTTTCCTACAGTAAGAGTAACTATTGTGGGCTCAGTCAGACAGACAGAAATAGTTAAAGTACTTTACATCAAATCACAATGACACTTAAAACATTAAAGTCATAAATTAGTAGTCACAGATCTGCTGTGTTTGCTGCTATATAAATATATATATAAGCTAACTATAAAACACTAAATATAAATGAGATGCTTCCTCAGGCTAAGCAGTCCAGCTTAGGCTATTCTGAGCAGGGCTTTTTAATAAACCATGGGGGGTGCAAAGATGGTGCAGAATGTTGCTCACAGCATACACCTGCTGCTGACCACCACTATTTATTTTTCAGGGATCAGAGTGTAGCTGTAGGCATGCGCTTATGTACGGGGTTTTACAGCTCAGAGGAATTGCAATTAAAGCTTTCCAACATGAATGCTTTGCAGTTGTGCTTTGAGCCACTGCTGTGCTGCATGCAAGAACACTACACTGCAATGTGATGTTCTAAGATGACCACTAGGCAGGGAAAAGAACAATGCTGTACCTCTGTCTTAACACAGCAATCCATCTTGCAAGCTTTCTACCTACGTGCTTGTGGTGAATACTCATTGGTATGAGTCAACTACTAGCAGCTGCCTGCATTATTTTGACATTACAGACAGAAATGGTCATTACCACAAACCATCTTTCAACCTCTTTTCTCTTTTCAGTCTGGCATATCAAGTTATATATCTTTGATTATTGACTTTTTGAAAAGCACAGTAGCTGTTACAAGAGAAACAACTATGGATCCAAATCAACAATAAACAGTGCACAATCCACTCTGTTGCCCGGATGGCATGGTACAATGGAACTCGAGTCTGACCTCTCAAAGCAAAAAAAAGGCAAATCCCTTCAGCATCTGTTGTGGGAGTGTGAAACCCCTCAGGGAGATATTTTGGTCTGAAAAGTTAAGATAAGCACTGACTGCTCAATCTGCTGGATGCATTTCCACTTTCTAACAGAAGCTCTGTGAATATATCTGGGTTTTGTGCACTGCCCTTGCAATTTTAAGGCCCGATATACATCTGCACTGATGTTTTGTCTACAAGGTCTCCCAGTCATCCTGAGCTGCAACCTTACTTAAATTAAATAATAAATAAAAAAAAGTTGCACACACTGTAACTTTTAACCCCCCCCCCCCCCCCCCCTTTGGGACCAATAACAACTTTCTGTTCTTAAATGCCAGACGTTAACACTCACTGCACTCAGAGTTCAATTTAGTTTCACATATGGTCCACTGCCAATTCCAGCTGGAAGTCAGGTTAAAAAACAACTGAAAATCAAAGGGGCACTCCCTCAGTGTTCCAGTCTCCAACTCTGAAACACTCAAGGTCATCGATTGTTTTGCACCCCAAGGTCCAAGTGATCCTTCTCGGGTTTTGTTATACTATAACAACATGAACATAAATTATATCTCCAACAGGATGTAAACTGTTTCATATACACTAGCTCTACTGCAGCACTGTACCTGCTCCTGGGGGGGTGAACGGAATTCTTTAGTCTTCTTGGCAGTGACGGCGGCAGACATGTTGAGAGCCAGCATAAGTTCATTGTAGCGGAACTTTTGATTGTATTGCAGTTTGGAGACAAAGTTGTCAGAGAAAGAGACAATGGATTCGATGCGGTGCTTCAGCTCACAGTCGCAGAAGTAGTGCAGCAGCTCACACATCTAAAAACACACAGAAATCCATTCAAAAGCTGTCTCTTTTCTTGTGTAGACATTTATTGCTGTCATTTTGTGGAAAGATTATCTGTCTCCATCTCCATTATCCATGGATTAAAGTTATGTATGTGAAGTTTCTGTTGTTGATACGAACATTAGTATTCAGCCCCCTTTTTATTGCGCTCATTTCAAAGCAGGAGATAAATCATACAAACTGCAGACAAATGTGAAATTAGTGTGCCAAACCCGATGAAGGCATATAAGAAAATTATAAACCACGCTAGATAAATTGATGGACTGTCATTCAAGTATTTTTATATTCAGTCTTGTGTGTGTGAATTTTTTATGATCATTTTCATCACCTGGTGCTTGACAGACTCGGGCAATGACTTCTCCAGCAGGCCTTTAATGGGCGGTTTGCTCTCCTTGGTTTCCTCCTCTCCAGCCTCCACAGCCTTTTCCTCATTTTTGCTGACTTCCTCCTTCTGCCCTGCCACAGCCACTTCGTCTCCCTTACCTTCCTCACCCTCCTTTGGCTCCCCAAACACATTGGGGTCAATCAGGAGAAGAATCAGCCTCACCTCCTCACTGGTTAGGACTCCCATGATCAGCAGTGTTCCAATAAGCTTCAGGATGGGAACAAACTGGTACTCCACACTCCCGCCTACCGGGTCTCGGATGTGGATACCTCCTCCTTGCACAGCCTCTGTGAGCATGCTGATGGCTTTCTCTTTCAGTATGCCTAGTGGGATCTGGGGGCTGTAGAGAAACTGCTGGCGTTTGGTGTTAATGATGCCGACAGGGGAGAAGTGGACCCGAGGTTTGAGGGAGGTGCTCAGACCCACACCAGGCAGGGAGTGACGCTTGGACTCATCAGGGAACAGCTTGATGGAACGCGTTTCGTCTGTCACAGGGATAATGAACTCGTTGTTCATCATTAAGCGAGCCTCCTTTGCCGTTTCAAGATGGATGCTGGCATTAAAAAGAGTTAGTTCAATCATTGCATTGTCAGTACCCACAAATACTGATTCAGGTCTAGGTCTAAAAATACCCTTCCCTAAATAGTATAAATGTGCTACTAGAAGAGCTTCTACCGATGCATTTCACAGAATTACCATAATCTGTGGGAAGTACCAGGGTTATTGATCAATACCAATGATTTAGCAATTACCTTATGAGATGTTAAGTTCACCACAAGTGTGATTCATAATCAAACTTCTAAACCAACACTCTCCAATTAAAATCACAGGCTGTCCTTAAAGTACTTTCAGATTTCATCCCTGACAGCTGCAATTATCGTTTTTAGTGTCAGTGACAGAGCAATACAAAACAACCGGGATGATGATCTCATTAAGTTGTATTCAAAATAAGAAAATACCAGTGCAGCTTACTCACCTCATAAGGACATTGTAGAAGCCTTCTCTTAGCATGCCAGAGAGATACTGGTTGTCAATGGTGTAGAGGAGCTGTGACTGGTCCAAATGGCTGCAGAGGGCGTGAGCTACTCGAGTGTTTCCCAGGGCACAGAGGGCGCAGTACAGCTTCAGTGTGTGGTAGTGGAACTTTCTCAGGTCTTCATGCTCAGATAACTCCAGGATGTCCAAACACCTGAAGGAAGAAGAAAGAACAAGACAGAGGAGGTCTGCGGAGGTCCAAAGACATTGCAGCAGAATTTTGCTAGGTCAGAGTCAGTGACTGTTCACACTATATTACCTGTTTTCTTCAGGTATATGTACTGCCATCATCTGCATAGGCTCCAAACTCTGCACCACCCAGCCGTGCCTTTCACTGACCCGTGCTGTCTCCACATTAAGGAAAGTATTGGGCATCCGGCTCCACAACACAGCTATAATGGTCTGCACGTCCAGTCGTGGCGGGCACTGCGGCACCGGATTCCTGTGCTCGCTCTTGAATATGGCAGATGACAGTGGCATTGCATCCTAAAATCAGGAAACAGAAAACCATACCGATTCATGCTTGTGTGTGCTAACATTACATACAAGATTTTTAAATTGCGCAAAAGATTGGTAAAGAAACGCACCTTGATCTTAACAAACTCAAACTGGAAGAGGTTTGCACTGGTAGGGCGTGCAAACACAGCAGGGAAAAGTTTAGTGTTTGGCTCCACCTGTAAATAAACATAACCACGTTATTCCCATCCAGCCGCCCATCCGTATATATATCTGCCCTAAACAGAGCCCTGGAAAATCTTTGTCCAACTATGATACTCAGCATTGAGCTCTTCTGGTGTCTGGTGGTAAAATCAACAAATGAACATCAGCTGTTGTATTAATGGCAACTCCAAGTCTTAAGAGAGGACAAACAACCAGATCTTTCATGTTAAAAGCCTCTTGATTCCCTCAGTTTGAATGAGTGTCACATCTGAATTTGAAGAGAGAAAAACAGGAGACCTTAAAAACCTGGTAATAGGAAGGTGAGGTCAGGGTTAATGAGCAGATGTCTGTCTTTCTCATGACTCTGGTGTTGAAAAATGATGAGCATTTTCTAACATTATTTTTTTGTTGATCTAATTTACTGCCGTGTTTTAATGCTATCCTGAAGGAAGACAGAAGAAGAGCTCTTTTGTTTGTGTAGGTAATACAAGTGATGTATGGCCAGTGGAGATTAACATATATTCACCAAGGCAGTCCACTGTTGAGCTTTATTTACCTGATATGACGTGGGCAGCTCCTTGCCGTTGGCAGTGAAGGAGACAAGGCCAGTGGCCAGGTCGATCAGACAGCCGATCTCCAGGTCAGAGTTGGAGTGGCTGGAGGAAGACGGTCCAACCACATCGGCTCCACACACCATGTAGCAATTACTCCTCTGAACACTGCAGCACAAGAAGCACAAGATAAGCGCAGCAACCATAAATACAAGTGAATGTCAATATCCACAGTACAACAGAAGACAGAAGAAAAACAACAAACTTTAGCATGATATATTTCCATTATGTCAACATTCATCGATCTGTGTTGACTTTTCATTTACTCCCTCAGAATACTGAACAAGGATGGAAAGCACTGATAAAAGATAAGTCAATATGTCTTATATATGGCTTCTCAGCTAGAAAAAAAAGTGCCAATCTAAGGTCACATTAAGGCTTGATAATTGATAAATCTTGAAGTTTAGGTGTACCATGCAGGTTTAACCTGACAACCCAGAACACTAAGGATTTCTAGAATATTCCTGACAACAACACGTTATGTCTAGGAAAAGAAAACAGAAAATTAAATGTCTGAAAAAATATTACAGCATTGAAAGTGTGTTAATGAGGTGAGCTTATCTCTAGTATCTTTAGTACTTGAGGTAATATTCTGCTTGTTTAATAGTTTGATATTTTTCTGTAAAGTCACAATGCAATCAAATCTAGTCTGAGCATGTTTTAACTATATAGAAGCTATGATTGCATTATATTTCATCATCAAAGCATAAAAATGTTATTGATAAAACCAAGTTGTGAAATTGAATCTGTTGATTTGCACATCAGACAAATGAGAATACAAACACAACAAATACATTATATATATAAGTTACTCTATTTTATCTGTCTTTTCCTTTTTCTTTTATTTGGGTTTCTGTACAGCTTAATTTTAGATTCCTGCACAAGACTATCACATTCGACTCTATTACAATCTCTTGCAACACCAAGCACTACCCTGCTTTAATGGACTGACTCAATTTTCACTTGAAATCTGGCCTCAAGCATTACTAAGACAGCAAGAAATCAAGAGCAGTGAAAGAAGAGGAAGAAGGCATTGTTAGGGAGAAAAAACAAAAGTAACACAACAGAATGCAATTCAGAAAAAAAAATGCTGATCCCACTGTGTCCCGAAGGGCTCTACACATAATTGGATTCACACATTTCATATGAACTCAGATATTAAAAAAAATGCAGAGAGCTTGCCTCTCATGGACCCGGCCTCTCTCATCTCCCAGGGTAACAGTGACTGTACGTGTTTTGCTGAGGCTGAAGTTCTTGCTATAGTAGTGATAGTCGGGTGTGACCCAGCCCACCCACACTGAGGCTGGGTCCTGTCCAGCAAACACTCTCACCGAGTGGTAATACTGCCAAATAAAAAAGGTACAAATATGTTATCCTGTGTATTAAATATAAAAGATAAATGTTTTTTTAGGTTGATTTACACTTGTGATGCTTCCATAGTCAACACTTCCATCTTCTTTTGGAGGATGGCTGCACAAACAAATAAGCAACACAACATTTAAGTGATTCAGAAACAACATTATAATGTGTAACTGTGGAATCAGCTGCTTTAGTGAATCTCTGACCTGAGTTTCAGTGACTCGTCCAGTATCTTGTCTGCAGAGTAGAACTCCACAGGCATGCTCAGTCTACAGTAGACCATTTCATTGTTGCTGTTCTGGGTGCCAAAAGTCTTGTGGGTGACCTTAAGACAGGGAGGACTGTCTACTGTTCCGTCAATCCTCGTCACCTAAGAGAGAATCAAATTCCATACCAATAATGCTGAGTTAGACAGAAAATTCTACAACCACTGATGATGCTGAGAGTGAACCTCTACCTCAATATGCATGTGATCTTGAGGTACATTAAAAAAGGTGGGCAGACGCTTGCTGAACCACATGGTGATATCTCTGTTCATGTTGACAGCGAAGGGCTCAAAACCTTCCTGGAGACCACACATGGTGTAGTATTTAAAAGTGCTGGCATCCTTGCCCAGGTTCATACGGCCAATCTGAGAAATGCCTATACTGCACACAGGGATGAATCCTGAAAGAAAAACAAGGTGTATTAGCAGCTTTGGTTACAAAAAATGTTGAAAATAAATGCAATTTATATATAATATTTTACTAAAATGCGCACATTTATTAGCCTTAGAAACCTCATACCAATGTACTACCATGTATTAAGATTAGGACCCCTTACCATCCTCTGTCTCAAAGTCAGCGAAGCAAAGCTCAGACCCCTTGTTGGTGATCAAAAGCTCTCCATTCAAGGTGAAAATCATGGATTTGTCCTCCATGTTGATCATGCAACCAACCACATCGCCGCTTTTCCAAGGTTGCCCAAAGTAACGGCTGCCTGCATGCAGGCGTCGACCCTTAAAAAAATGAAAAGATAATTATTTTCTATACTAAAAGATAATGCTGCTAAATTCATTGATTGATAATATCTGATATGATAAAGCATCATTTACCCTATATCCATCAAAGACAAATGCCTGGTCGTCCATGCCCAGTTCCACATCAGGTCTGCAGCCTGGTCTGGCCCAGCCGACCTTCATTGCTCCTCCACTTAGAGCCTCAAACTCAAAATACCATTTCCCTGTCTTCACTGCGTACGTCTGCTCCACACGGAAGAAACGGATGGTCTCGATGCTCTGATCGTCTAACACATGGACAACTTTGGCCAAAGAGAGAGAGAGGGAAAACTGAGGCTTTAACCATAATACAAACATGCTGATGTTTCTAAGGATATTTCTGTTGAGTTACATTTAGGTGAGAACAAGGTTTTTTTTTATGGAATCTCACCCTCCTGGTCTGGGGGGTCAATATCATATCCGTATCCAACCATAGTCCTGATAGCCTCTCTCAGACTGTCTCTGTTAGATTTCTTTGTACGTTCATCCAGTAAAGCATATGGCACCAGACGAGGATTACGCCTGCTCTTCAAATCCTGTAACAAAGAAAATACAAAAATACTGATGCATTTATGTTGGTGTAAATAAAAGAGGTAAGATTAGGTTTGTGTATGGGTTTTACCTGCTGGATGCCATAGGTCCATCCTTGTTTAATTCTGTCTTTGGCCCACACATTGTGTGCATTTTCGGCCAGTTTATCAACTAGAACCTCCTGACCTGCAGTCAGTTTCACATCAGTGAGTTCCAGTGGCGCAGGCTTGTATCCGTTAGACATCATATAGCTGCAGGAAAAGACCGAATAATTAAGATGTCACATGTAATAGATAATAATAGAAACAAGGGGACAGGTAGAAATTTTATATGTTGAAATAAAACATGTCTTACTCTTTGGGTAATTTGATTTTCTTGAGATCATCTTCAGCGTGAACATTGACCTGGGCAACATGGCATCCCAGTGCCAACAGGGTCCTGAGGGTGAAGAGAAACAGGAAGAGAAATAAAGCCTATACAGAAATCGATGCAGAAACACCGTGAATAGCACTGGATACTTTTGGAGCCACAACAGAATGTAATTGATAAACTCCATATCCAAATGAAGTTCACTATAACAAGAGGGTCACTTTATTGAGCCAAGCGAAATGTTTTTGCAGTGAGATGAGTCAGTAGTTGGCCAAATAAGCTTTTGACCCAATATTTCTTGAAAATCAATACTGGAATTCACTCATGAAATGCAAGTCATTACAAGCACTGCCTTAATCTTAGCCCTAATCTGCTCTTGCTCAGCATTCAGCAGGGAGAAGCAGCAGTTCTATGAATAGTTAATTGGATTATTTAGTGAACTGCCTGGGCCTTACTTAAGTGTTTCACTAGACATCTGCAGGTTGTAGTTCCTTTCAGTTTCAGGCAGCTTGGCGAAATCCACAAGGCAAGGGTGCTGCCTCTTGTTGTCATCACGAACCTGAAGAGAAAACAGCTGCTATTACTGCATGTTTCATCTCACACATGCTCACTTTCTTCTGGTTTCTTAGTCAATCTACTGTTCCAGGCATAAAGCAAAATCATCCCAATCAAGGTAAACATAGCTCAGTATTCAGCATTCAATACAAAAACTGGATTGCAGTGAGATTTATTTGCAATAGCAGATGCACCTTTGTTTTTCTCTTGGACTAATTTAAGCCTCAGGTGCTTAAATTGTTTTCATTTTTTAAATGACGCAGCGATGAGCCTGAATCAGTTGCACGAGGCTCAGCTGTCTGTGAGAAATTTACTGCTGCACCCAGACTCTCAATACCATGCTGCCAGTGGCTCTCCCTGATAATGCAGTATCTGCTGTGACGAGAGCTGAATACAACTGAGGTGCATGTGAGGTATGAGCCTTGCACAACAAAGCCAGCTACAAATCATGAAACTGCATCCAACTTCATTATCATCACGCCTGCCAAATATCTGCTGTTTGTCCAAACAGGCTTCTGCATAATGTCACTCTGAACTCATTGAGCTTGTTACAGCAAAATTAAGCACCAAGCAGCTGTTTGGACCTACAGTAAGTGTTTTCCTTAATAAACCATAAGACCTATGTTAACCCCCAGAGTGGAGCTTTCTCCCAGCCTTAATTAATGTGGATGTCGTACTCTTGGAAGGTGAGACACTCATTACGTTTGTTAGATGGCTGCAGCAGCGACAGCCTCATTGGGAAATGATTCTGTGATAACCACTACAGTACAAAGGAGGCGGTGTGTGTGGTCAGATCTCTAAGAGGCTGTTCTGCAGTGAACAGAGTGACTGACAGTAAAATGATGAAAGAAGAACACAGAGATACAGCAACACTTTAAATACAACATTAACTGCAGTTGCCCTAAACCACAGGAGTAGCTTAACCTTAAAACAGGTGACTTCTTATCCAGCATACAAGCTTAATAATAACAAATACTCAGTTACATTTTACTGCATTGATTTGACAAGATTCTTTTATTTCTTTTCAGGAATTTTGTATGAAATCCATGTAATTTGAGCAAGAATCATCAGTTATTTTTCCCTAATTTTGCCTCCACTCCAGTTGTTGGAGCACTGTATGTGATATATTTGCTGTTAGCATTGTGCACTCAATCCCTGGCATTGTGACATGACACAGCCGCTGTATAAACAGTTTGTCCAGTCAGCACAACAGAAGGGCAAGAGTAGCCAATCAGCACCATGGGGAGGGACTGATGTAGCTATCAAGCTCTGCTCATCGGACGACATAGAGTAAGCTGCTGGAGACACAGAGACTGGAATGTCTCTGATGCCCCTGATGAAGTGATTTAGGAAACTGAATAGGTAGAATATCAACAACTGCAACTGTCACACACAAGATAAATCTGAGTCTCTTGAATAACAAATTATTTTACGTAGACACATCTTAATAACAAACAATGACATTTCACTTAACACTAACACCCATGGCATGTTGCCATAGCAACCCCTTAGCAGCTACTCCAATGGAAATCAGCTAGAGGGGAGAAAAGGGCAGACTGGGATTTCACAGGAAGTGTGAGCAGGTTTGCTGGGTAAAATACAATGTTCTCTCCATGTGTCTCTTCCTGTCATATGCCTGTGTTTAAACTTCAGCCATGTGTACATGTGCCACTGTACTGATTGTCAGTATTCTTGCCATAAAGTTAAAAGGACTGCATCCTGCGAGTTAATGAGCCATTAACAAGCATTTTGTGGTGTTGGAGGATAGAGCGGACCTTTATCACTTACTGTTAACAAAAAACATTGGGTGTTTTTATGTGAACTTTGTCACAGCTAGAGTGTGAAGGTTGATAGCTGATTTACCTTGCCATAGGTCCAGCCTAGTTCAATCTTGTTCATCCCCCACAGTTCATGAATGTTTTCTGCCAGCTTGTCCCGGATGTTGTCCAGGTGAGGAGGAAGAACAATCTGCAGAGTGAGCGAAGGGGAACAGATGGTACACTTGGAATCAAAAACAGTGCAAAAAATGAGCTGACAAAGGAAAATTGCTCTTGTTTTTTCCTTCTACTATTGCATTTGTTAAATTTGGAGACATTGTGGTTTCAATCATGTTTGATACACTAAGGTAGCGAGCCTGCAACTAGTTTGCCTTACTTCGGGTCACTGCTGCAGCTTTATAACCAAATGTATAATGTGTAATGTGTGTGTTTTAATTTCTTTTTAAAACAATAAACAAGAAGGAGCCATTCATCAATACTGCAGAATTCTTCTATCCTAAATTGACCACCTCACCTGGCTGGTGTCCACAGGAGTGGGGATAAAAGAGGCCTGAGAGAGGAACTGGGTAGTTCCCAGCAGGTCACGGACGCCCTCATGGTCCCTTTTGTACTCCTTCACAGGCTCTACATGCATCTTCTCTTTGGGCAACAGGGCTTCATAGCATGGAGAGTAACCAGCAGGTGGCAGGAATTTGAAATCTCCATGGCGTCCACCCAACAGGAAACGGACCCTGAGATGGAAGTTACATAACACTGGATGACTGTACCTAACTTGTTTGTCGTATTTCTAATTATATATTAGTCTAGCAAACTGCAACAAATAAAGAAAAGTAGTGACAAATAGTGAAAAGACACACACACATAATACAATGGGAATAAAGATGGTAGGCATGTAACAAGCCACAACTGAACTATGGATGTTGCAGTTCAGTCTAATTTCTACTCCACATTTGCTTTTAAGTTGATCTACAGTGTGGGAAGCAATTTTATCAACAACAACAAGCACCTCTGTTGGGAATGCCTTTAGAGTTTGAGTTTTCTAATTACAAATGCAGATCTTACTTGACACCTGCAGAGAAGCTGACGACGGGGAAGAAGAACCCCTCCGTGTTGAAGTCCTCGAACATGCCCTGGACAGGTTGCCCGTTGATCCTGAAGGACATGCTGGGAGCGCCTAAATCCAGACAGCAACTGACTACATCGTCTGAGTTCAGCAGGTGCTGGTTAATGGAGGCCACGGCCCTAGGGATTCGCCCTAGACAACACCAGGCGGAGACAGAGAGAAAGGATGGATGGCTGTTACAGCTGCAAAGTCATTGCAAATGTAGGGCAGAATGACAGGCGAGGGGAAAAGAGGGAGCAGAGAGGTGGAGATGAGTACTTTAAAATGGATGAGGGGAGGTGATGGGTCCTTCAGAAAAAGAGATATGAAATCAGTGTAAAAGAAAGGAACTCAAAGCCTTACAGCACTGAGCCAAAAGCTGGCTATAAAATCCAAACTACTGACTTGTTCTTTACTTTTACGCAGTCACAAAAAAACATCATCATCAGCTGGCACTTTAGTTATAAGCTCTGCAGTGTCTTTACAGCAACTAAAAGAAGTACGGCATGTGAAGGGAAGCCATTAAGACAGATGGAAGGTTTTTCAAACATTGTGAAGGTGGCAAAGACCATTTGAAAAGGTAAAGGATAGTATGCTGATATTTTAGATCAGTGCTGTTTGTCATTGTGTAGAACATGTAAAACACAACATGAAGAGTGGACACAAGGCTCCTGCTTTATTCAAAGTAAGTTCTGTCAGAGCAAAATGACTTCTCCAATTACACAAGAACTGAAGAGCAAAACCTTGCAGGTTAAAAGAAAAACAGACACTCACAAAAAAACCATCCAGTAGTCAAGTATTAAGCTCACCTGACCAGAGATGAAGTCCATCAAAACTGTAGGAGTACAGATCATCCCCGACACCATTGCCTCCCCACCCCTCTCCTCCACCAGGGTATGGAGCGTAGCCTTTGGTGTTGGCCCAGCCTACCCTCAGGTGGGTTGGCTCACTGCTTACAAAGTGATCTACCTGGTCAATCACCAGCTCGTAATACCACTTCTTATACTGAGCGGACCCTTCAGCAACACCCAGGAAGATGTTTGGCCTCATACTAAAAGGAAAAGGAGTAATTTTTGTGGAAATGTGTTGCAGTACTGCATTGCTAAAAAAAAAATGATTTCTTAAATAGTTCCAAATATTTCTCTCTTTCACCCAAAAATCAATGGATTCTTCTAGGTTTTTGGGCTGCTGTTGCAAGCAACAAAAACCCAGTGTTAATATACATTTTTAAGCAACAGTCATGATAGATTCTAAATTCTTCAAACTCATGAATACTTCAAGGTGAAAGAATAAAACCATTAAGAGGCTGCAGAAACACTACTCTCTTCTTACCTCTGAACGTCATTGACCAGTCGAGTCTGAAGCAGCAGGTCCCTCTTGGGAAGCAGGTTGTCACAGATGAGATTCTGATTGGCTCTGACTGCCACCCCATTGCAAACACAGAGGGAGCACAGGACATCCAGAATCTGACAAAAAAAACCAGTTAACACTTTTATCAGACATCCACACACTCAAAGGTATTTATCTACACCTTGTTCAATGTTGCTCAGCCATAGTCTCTGTAATGCTATGTGTATATGCACATTCAAGTTAGCAGGACTACAGTGTTCCACCTGTCACTCATGATCAACAGCTGCTGTTTACGAGGATGCCTGCACCATATTTACAGCGTAAATATTGGGAGACTAAAACATTTTAACATTGTGTAAAACCCACAGCAGGAATGCAACCAAATGCAAGCAGCTGAAAAGATTTATATAAATTGTTTTTAGAGTTTTCCTTAACCCTTATGCACTGACATTTTTGTCCTCTGAGAGTAATTTTTCTGTTTATTTTGGCCATAACATTGTCAATATGTGAGCAAATAAACTCATTTTTGCTCAATAAGCTTAATTTTACATACATTTTGTTATAATTTTAACATTTTTCATAGGTCCTTTCGTGTTGTTCGGGACAAAAACGTCCTCTAAAAAAAACGGTTTTAAAACTATATAAGATAAATATTCTTTCACATTTTTTGCATAGACCTTTTAATTAACTTCAGTTCTGATCAAAAGTAGTTAAAAAATAATTTCCCCCCAGGATTTTAACCCTTTAATCACTAATTTCATAAGGGGTGGTGCTGAAAATTGGAAAAAACACACAAAATGGCTCATTTTTAATAGAAAAAGTAAATGTGGACTGGATTTTTTTTAACCTTTATTACAGTCTTGGTCATGTCAAACATTAGTTTGTAACAGTTAGTAGTAGTAGTTAGTAACAACATTGACTTTATTGCATTATTAGTTTTTGCACAGCACTGGATTTTCATTTTTTCTCCCTAATGTGTTGTTGGTGGACATTTTTGTCCCGTACACTTCCATTATAACCACATTTTTTGACTGCACAGCCATGGCACTACATAATCATGCATTCTTGATTGTTGGTGGTTTATCCTGTTGGCAGGAGGTAAAATTTGTGATTTTTACAGTTAACAACCTGATGACCCTATTAACCCTTTACCTGCAGGCCTGTGCTTATAAAGTGTAGTTTCTGGCTTGTATATGGAGTTATAGGGAGTATTGTCTACACACTGTATGTGTATGTTAGAGAGAAAATGAAATTAGTGATATGTGATTAATGAAAATGATTTTTTGACTACTTTTGATTAGAACTGAAGTTAATTAAAAGGTCTATGCAAAAAATATATTTGATATTTTTTTAATTGCACAAGGGTTAAATAGCTTAACTGAAATTCTGTCTCAGGCTCCAACAGGTTGTTTTATTTTGGTGTTGTCACACAAAAGAGAGGAGATTTGGAGGCTCAGATAAAAGGACAATAGCTACTACAACAGTCTTAAAATAAAATTACATTGCATTTCTGCATGTAATTTACAGTAAAAATTAGCATAAATTAAACTTGAACAAGGTTAGGAGGAAACCTATCTACTATTATCTAACAAACTAATAAATAACTAATAATCAATTCCCCACCTTGTGGTTACGTCCATGCTTGTAGAGCAGAGAAATAATGGACTTAATGTGCGCTCGCTGGATGATGTTAAGAGCCTCCGGGCTTTCTATCAAGATACAGTGGAGGACTTCCAGGATTCCTGAGGGGTTACACAAAATATATGCAAATATCCTAAATGGATACATTATATTATTCCCTGAAAGAATTATTTCTTTAACTCAAAATGTGTCTCCCTTGATACCTGATGAAGATTCCAGTCTCTCGAGTTTGCTGATCAACCAGTCCAAGTTCCGGGAAAACTGCGTGCAGTTGTTTCTGTTTCCATGAATCAGTGCAGCTGAACAAAGAATTACAGAGCATGGTTAAAATGTCAAATTACATAGAAGCAGCATAAGCATGGTGGCAGCACACAGCATGAATGAAAAAATAGTCCCTCTTTCCTTAGAATGTAAAGTTAGTAACAGGTAGATTAATTCAAAAGAATAGTAATCTCACTTTAAAGCTCTGCACCTTGTAGAAAGCTCAGATGTGTTCTCTTGTGCTCTTTCTATGCCACTGTGGTGATATTAAGGAGTCTCCTTATCTCATTTTTCACCATTTAAATTCAGGGACACTAGACAGATAATGCATGTGAATCAATTTAACAGCATTTTGTGCCAAAGGAATACAGATGACTTTCTAATCTACTTTAATTTAGCCTTTTCAGGAGAGCCATAGTTCAATAAGAACATGTGAATGGAGCTGCACCACAAGTCAAGACCACAGATGTTCACTGTGAATGATGTGACTGTAGAATTAAAGGTCGAGACTGAGAGGAGAGCAATGGCTGCTCTGTCTACAAACATCAAATCATAATCGTATTAGCATACACTGTGTAAGACTGATGGCTTAATGCAACTGGCAACATTTTAATAAAGACTACAAATGATTCGTGTTTTTCCATCCAGTATCAATTACCATTGGTCACATGTCATGCATTCTGCCACCTTTTTAAAAACAACAAAACCAGTGTCTTACGGCAATGAATTTTACATCTCATGTTTTTTGTGTGTGTATGTTTAAAGTATGAGTTTCACTTTAGAAATGTTACCTGGCTTGCTGGAGAGAAGTCAGGAGAAAATATGGCTACTGCACAATTCATCATGTAAAGTGTGTTTCATGAAGTCTGCCCTCCGCACCCTTGGTGGTGACCTTTCTGTGGGAAAGGCTGGAGTGTATTTGTGAATTTAGAGCATGTGTGTGTGTGTGTGTGTGTGTGCACATGTGGGAGAAGTGATAATGAATATAAGGGCAGTCAAGGTGAGCTGAGGGGGAAGTTGTGTGAAAGCTCTGATGACAACAAAACAAACTACACAAGAAAAAGTTGTCCAAAATAAAACTTTTCAGGGTCATGGTTTTAGCTTTCATGGCTTCCTATGGGCCCTAAGACAAAGGGATAATGTCAGCACCTGTGATGGCTGGAATTTTGGTTAATGATACCATCTTCTTCTTCAAATATTCAGCTGAATGCTTGATATGTCTGAAATAGATGTGGCCTAGAAAGGGGACGGTTCAGGCTGTAGAAGAGCAATGCAGGATGCATTCTGTCTTCTCACTCCACTGACTTGTCACAAATAATTACAAATAAATGTCACAATCACCTGTGAACTCCAGATGAGGAACACAGGAAACAAGAGTAGGGAGGAGAGAGATATTATGAAGGAGAGGAAAGGATAAGGATTTTGAGGTGTAAAGGAGATGTGAAGATTAATACTGCATGTCAACGCGGAGTCAACAGATGACAAAGCTGAAAGAAGATCTGGATAATTCATTTGATTTTGATTGAATTCATTTGATCCCTCGACTAGGCCCACTTACCCAAGAGTTCGTAGAGGAGGTTGAGAATGTCCTTCCATGCCGCGCCTGCCTCCTCCCCAGCCATTTCTCCAAAGTGGGCCGCACTGTTGTAAAGGTTCATCCGGTCAATACATTTGGACAGGAGGGACAGCATACCCTAACAAAGTCAAAAAAAGTCAATAGTGAAGTAGTTCTGTAGCTCAACATCTGAGAAGCAACATGACAATCGGCCACACTTTTAATCTCACCTCCTCTTTGAAGAGGTCCTGACGCTTGATGAGAGAACGGAGACGACATTGTTTCTCCTCATGCTCCAGCTCTGAGTCAGGCTGCTTGAAGTACTCAATCAAATCATTCAGCGTCTGCAGCACCTCTTCAACGTACCCACCCACCACTGTGGAATCACCCGCCGCTGTGCTGTCCAAAGCCCTGGTGGAAAAACAGGAAAGGCCAAGAAGAAGAAGCTGTAAGCTTCTAAACTAAGCTATTAGCCTTAAAACAAATCATGCCTTTATTAAACTGTGTTATTGTCACAGGTGCAGTGAGTATTTGCCAGTGTTGTTCTCACTTGATGAAGTTGGTGAAAAGGATCGTGGTGTTACGGATGATGCGTGCAGCCCGGGACTCCTCATGCTGGCAGCGCTGGAGGGTGAGCCCATCATCCATGTGGCCCTCAGAGTGTAGGCAGGCCTAAGTCAAGGCAGACACAGACTTGCTTATTATGTAATCAATGAAACAGCACCTACACTGAAGCACCGGCATTAATAACTAGCAAGGCACTTTCTGTTCAATTTGTTCAGTGAAATATCTAAAACAATGCTCTTTCAAATGTAACAACTGTGTTAGCAGTCTGCAGGCAATCTAAGAAACATGTAACTATGTAATCTGTGATTGTGAGAGTAGCCTCCTGCAGCTACTGGGTAAACACCAACTAAAGCTCAGTGAAAGGTGATTCCCTGTAATCAAACAGCATCATCAAGAAGAGATGTAGGAGGATTTAAGTATAACGTTAAGTGTAACCATCACCTCCAACACGTCAGGTGCACTGGCACGCTGCCAAGGCTGCAGGGACTGCCTGGCACCAGCACAAGGCGGGGTTTGATGTCTCTGGAGGCATGCCCAGTGATGAGCAGCGTTCATGTGCCGCCCTAATCCCCATGTCTCAACCAAAACTAACTGTCACCCTCCATGTGGCCCATTATCACATTTAAATAGGGATGCTAGCACATGTCTGCAGGATGAGTGTGTGATGGGGTGTATCCAGGGTAGACAAACAGAAAACAAACATTTACATGAGTAAATTCAGGTATTATATTCGGGTGTGATTTGCTACTGTGCACATTAAGTTCAAGGTGTAAGAATCAAGCAATGGCAGGCATTCAGGACCTTATGGTAAACACATAGGTACACAGATGCCAGATATACATAGCTATTACTGTCATGAATGACAATGTTGTGAATGTGTGCATGAACGACAATAATACAAACAGTAATAATAATAATAATAATAATAATACAAAAATCTGCCCTTATCATATTGACTAAGCGTTTTTGTCTACTCACTCTTCTTTTAAGGGGACCAAGACGAGATGATTTAGCATCAGGTGCCAGGTATGACAGCCACAGACCAGTTGCCATGTGCATGATGAAGCAGACAGAGTCTCCATATTTAATCTCTGGCACTCCCATGCCATCAATGTCCCTCTTTGGACCAGAGTCACCCTTTTCCTGTTGAGTTCAGATTGAAAGAAACAAGCCCACATTAAAAAAAAATCCACACAGGCAGCCTCTATCCACCCACACAACACAGGCATGGAAATATGACAAATGAAGATTTATTGTGATTAGACAGTAATCAGAGGGGCAGGTTGAGGAGAGTACATTCGTGGGTCTGCCAGGAGGTTGTTGCTGGCCTCATTAGCTCTGCTACATTTCTAGCACAGCAGAGATGGAGCGCTGCAGCTGATTGCAGCCGACAGCAAGCAGTGAGGAACATATTAATACCAATGTCCAACATGGTGAAGCGTTGACCTTTCGAGATACAGGAACTGACTGGTGCTGGGTGGTATGGAAACAGAGAGGAAATAAACTCGTGCTTCTAAGAGTCCTCAGTGATTCCACAAGGCCTGTGGGTCCTGTGTTAGTGTTTACACCACACTGTGTGATGTGAAGTAAATTATTGAGCAAATATGACGTAAATACCTGCAGGTAAAGCAACATTTAACACAAAGAAATTTAGGTCGTATTTTGATTACAACAAAACTGAAATCTTACTTGCTACATCAAGTAAACCTCATGTCATTGTATGCCTATTTCAAGTAGAATTTCAAGCAAACCATGTTTTCCATTCTCTTAGTTATTTTTAGCAGTGAGTCATTTTTGGAAAACACGCAATTAAAACTGAGATGCAGAAACCTGCAGAGTTCAGCACAGTGAGCGTGGGAGAAAATATCTAAAGGAAAGACAGGAGTGAAGCCACATGAAAGAATACAAACTAGGCATCAAACCCCTCTTAATACAGTGCATCACAATAATCCTTGATATGATGCAGTGTGCAGGGCTAAAATTCTATTTACCTCCCAAGTGAAAATGGCTTAAAGCAAGATCGCTGGAATTTACCAATACACGGACAACATGGATGTTTGCTTCTGTCAACTCAGCAGCTGTGAAAAGGTCAATTTACAGTGGAGAGGCATGAGCTCATTAAGAGCTTACAGACCCGCTTTGGGAGGCTCTGATGAGTAGTCAGGGGAAGATATTTTGAGTCTCTTTTTTAATGAGGTAGGTTAACTAAGAACATTTATTTACATCCACACCCAGGGGCAGCTTTTAGATGCTGTAAGTGCCTTGCTCAAAAGACACATCAGACCTAGTTGTATAAATAGAATGGGTGAATTATGTTCATACAGGGAAAGAAAGCACTGACCTTGGAAGCCCTAAAGCAGAAAGCAGTGGCCGTGGTGTCAGACATCTCTCTGTCCTGCAGGACCAGTCCACGGTCTTCAGTCAGGGCCAGGTAATGCCCGGTGGAGAGGTGGCGTAGTCGGAAGGCCTGGCCCCAACGAATGTGGCTACCACTCCAGCTGAACACAGAGAAGTGGTGTCACACACACTGGATACAATGGAAAGCCTAAGATTGTAGCTTTAATTTACAATTACATGGAAAAGAATATGATTTTACATAATAATGACATAATGACTAGTGATTATTCTACATTTGTAGCAACAAACTGAAAGCTGGAATCTAAATTGCATATCATGCCAGTCAAAATCTAATTTTTTCTATTTTTACATCTAATTTATTTATGTAAAATCTGCTGTCAGCATATGTTTTATAGCTTTTAATGTTTATATAGAGGTCTGTATAATAGTCCTAAAACTGTGTATATAGTATAATAATGTTTGTAGCCAACACACAAAAAAACAGGTGAAATTAATATGCCTGTCCACACGGCAATGGTCCACCCCAACCAGCAGGTTCCCCCAGCAGGACCGTGGTGTATATCTAGCCAACTGGACTGTGCGGATGGAATCACCCTATTGTCATTTAATGATACTAAAAATAGCTGAAGTTTAACTGTCTACATGTCTACATGGAGGATGCAGTACTAAGAAGATGTGCCTCGATAAATGCATCTGCACCATTTCATAGTGTACTCCCTCTGACAGGCAGTCCCAGTGAGAGATGGCAGACAGTGTGACTGGAGGGGAAATTGTGTGGGTGGCCAGTTAAAGAAAGGAAAAAGAAGAAAGACGAGGGAGATTGATAGACACAACAGAAGTAGATTGACAGGGATGGTAAACAGAACCCTCACATTCTGGAGGACTAATTGGTAGTGACAGCTCAGAGGGTGGTGGAATTTAAAAATAACATACAAAGCCCTGTAACACTGACTCAGAAAGCTCCAATTCTTTTTATTGTTCATTAAGATCGTACACAAATAGGACAACTCCTTTGTGTATTTCTCAGTGAAATCTATGTCAGGCTTTTATGTTATTTACTTTCCTCAAGCTTTCTTACTCACACAATGTGTCAGCATTTGAGATTACCTGATCCTGAGAGGCTCCAGTCTCCACAGTGAGCGAGCTTTTGAAGCTCCTTTGCCTGCCTCATAGTTGACTATCCTGAGAGGACATAGACAAAAGATGGGACCAAGTTCAAGCGGTTTTATATTTTATTGTGAAAGGAGATATTTCACGAGGAAATACAAACGCTGTCTCAACTGTTAGCTTCAGATATTTAAATAAATTATCTGGACTTTATTAAATTACTGAGCGAGTTGATTACTAACCTCTGCTCTTCCTCACTCTTGTCTGCTCCAGGGATGGTCAAGCTCTCATCATGCCCATGACACAGACGCATCACATGTCCACCAATCAAATACCCTAACACAGCCAAAACCAACATAAAACTTCAACATTTCCCTTAGATCCTGCAGAGGCTTACAGGATAACCATGTGGGAAAGATGATTACACACAGGAGAGGTATTGTTATGTATTTTAAAGCAGTGCTTGTCCTTGAAAAATGTATGAGGAACAGACGTGGTGCTGTTGCTGTGGATATAAACTTACCTACAGCCATGTTGCTTGAAGAGCAGGTAGGCTGGACATTCCATAGGGTCTGCATGAAGGAGGCATCCACCTGGACGTTGCCATTGGAGAGGGAAAGATGCTAAAAGAGAAGAAGCACATATTTATACAGAGCCCCTTATATAGAGTCCTTCAACAGACAGTATAACAAAAGGACCTGATATCATTGATTCTACATCTATTCTCTTGAAGTGACATAACACATTTCATGTAGTGGCTCTTTCACCATTCTTTTTATTACCCTGACATCTGGACATCAGTCATGAACCCCAGATACAAGCTGCTGTATCTGGGGTGATAATTCAGCCTAACTGGACACAAAGACACCAAGTAACACACACGTACGTTCTACAACTGCATCACAAGCTTTGTGATTGTTCACAGTAATAAAGCACTGATTGCTTTTGCCTGAAATTCTGATGAGTTCCATTCTTCAAAGCTGAATTTCTGTCAGGCCAAATCAGGTGAAGATTTCCCATAGGAGGAGATAAGAGTCTGGCTCTTTGCCAGTTTTTGCTTTAATTGCACATTTCCTTCCCTGAAGGTTCAGAGCAGCCACTAGAAGACAACGCTGCTCACTCTCTGATGCCTGGCACGTCGCCGTCACCCTCCCTCCTTGTTCTCTCTCTCTCTCTCTCTCTGCCTCTCCCTCTCACTATTCCTCTTGAAATCCCCTCCTCTACTTTCTCTTCACCAAGTTAATTGAGGTCGGAGGTATAGCTCTGCATAAGGGCAGGACAGAATTAACTCTAACTAAAGCTCATCTGTAAGATGGAAGCCAACAAAAAATATGTTTTTAAGAACTGCACAGGAGAGCTTTACAGGTAATCAGATTTCAATTACAGACAGCAGTGTGAGGTTTTTAAGTTTTAGGTTTTTCAATAAAGTTGGCTGGAGTCAGACTAGCAAATAACAAACCTTTGAGTTTGTTTACGCTAAATCTCTTCAGATTATTGGCCTGTGAAACAACGTGCTTTAGAGAGGAAATGCTAGATGTGACTTGCCAAGTATCTCTCCGTTGACACACTGACAAGAATCAAGTCATCTCCGATGCGGACTTTCTCTCCCTCAGATCTCTGCTTGGACGCGGGGTGAATGGTCCACCAGCAGGCCTCTCCTATGTCCATAAAAACATTGATTCATTGGTGATAATGGCAGAATAGGAAACATGAACAACACACTGTAAATGCATGAAAGTATCCATCATCTTGAAAACGACTGAAATAACACTTCCACTTGATAAATGGCCTTAACGAATCCTGTAGTTCAAATGTCAAATTTACCTCTTGTGTACACACACGGCTCACAGGTTTTGATTCAATCTCAAGGTTAGGCTAACCTGGAATGGCCAGGAAGAATTCATCTTAAAGCAGTGCCCATTTGTCATACCTACCTACTGAATCTTCTTGTAGTCCAACATCAAATGATAGTTTGTCTGTCAGAGACCTTGATGTCTTCAAACAGGTCAAATACTGGAGGGAGAGATGAAGGTGTTAGGCTGAAGAATATACTAAAACTAGCTGTGAGTTGATTTAGCTCCTGTTAAAGTATCTCAAAATATATGCTACAAACTAAACAATTAGTATATTAATCAATTAGTGAAATAACTATTTTAATCATGTGAAGACTTAATGAAATTTTCTGCTGGGTTTGGTTACTGTAGTTCACATAAAACATGCAATTTAAAGACTTGACACATCAGTGCCGTACAAATAATAATATACTATAAACATATAATATTGGAAAAACTCACCATGCCACTGAAGGAGTGGCGTAAGAGGATGGCATGACCGTAGAGCAGGGTTCGGTGTCCACCCCCCTGACCCGCCTGCAGGAAAATAAACATGATTATCATCATAACCGAGCATCCTTCACCTCTGGACCCTGTCAGGGTTGACACATCCCATCTAGAGTCTATCTTCTTTTCACCTCTGGGTCAAATATTAAGTCTGAATATCCATTCCAAGTGCAAGCAGGACAAAAAGACAGGGGAAGTGGTTGGGAAACACACAAAACTACATTCAGAGTCAAACACGCACACTCAGTAGACAGCCTGCACATTCTTGTGACAAACAAGAATAACTCTGATGTAGCAAAATGCCTGAGGAAATGTGAGGAGACAGTTGAGCAAAAACAAAATGAAGATGAGATTTGTTTTTTTATTCACATCATCATCACAGCGAACAAAGAAATGACTACTTACCTTTTTAATCAACTTCTAGCAGCAGAATAAAAAAGAAAATGCCATAAGTAGTGACATCTAAACCACAACTGCATCAGCCATTTTGGGTTTGATATTTTTAGAATATTTTAGATTGATGGTAAAAAATAGAAATATTATTCAGCAAGTAGTAGTAATTTATTCTGTTACAAAGTGCTGACTTATGACTTATATGTCTTATGCTAAGAATTAAACAGTATTTATGCTTGAAAAAGAAACAAACAAACATAAGACTCTGCTTACTACTCTGCCACACCACACTGTGTTTATCCAACAAGCAATACATGGAAGCTATGCTCTTCCTTGTCCAGTTGTCAGCGTTAATTTGTGTGTTTGCTGGCAGGGTCACATTTATTCTGAACTAAAGGCAACTCCCAACTGTCCCATGAATTTGACCCTAAGCTAATTCTCTCTTGGCTTGGAGGTCTCTCCCAGATGGCTTGTATAAGACAGACGAAAAAGGAAACGGAGGCTTCGATCAAAAGAAAAATGGGAAGGGTATCCAGCAACAGCTGGGATGACGCGAGGGGGCACAGAGAGAGAGAGAGAGAGAGAGCCAGCCAGTATTTCAGGCCCGCTGTCATGCTGACACATCACTGCCAGGAACTGTGACCTTTGGATTGGTGCCCCTCCCTCTGTATTCTGAACAGCTTGATATAGCAGGATGTGATCTGTGTTAGACCTGCACTTTGTTTAAGAGTTTGTATGAATACTTGTGTGCTACAGGATCCCTTTACTGTAGTTTAGTCAACAAATAAAAAGACAGAAAAAGACAAAAACAAAGTGATCCTGAACTACACTGTGCAGGGCGTGACATGTTTTTGTTTTGTAATTAGGAACTAATCCAGGCATCTTTTTGTTTTTAAGTAACAGTTCAATAGAACAATAGAGCGCTAACTTTTACATCTTTAATTTTCTGGAAATATCAATTTGTTGTTTGTTTTAGCCTCGTCGTGAGAGTATAAGAAAAAAAATACTCCAACTCTTTAACCCCGTCTTCTGGTAATAAAAACTCTTAATTGGCTCATTGGTAAACACACAAGCTGTGAAATAATAGCTAGACACCAAAATCATCACTGTGTCTGAACACTTGTTTATTCCAAGCTAATACATTAAAAGTAGAGGTACGTTAAGTTAATATTAATTAAGTGATTACAGCTGTCCATAAAGCATTTTGTGGTCCCTGAGGCAAGTCACTTAGTAAAGGAATGCAGTGAGGCTTTGTCTTTCAACGCACACAAACTACAAGCTACAACAACAGGTCTCTGAAACGACTTACACAGGCAACAACATCAGTTTAGTAATAATACTGTTGACTGACTTCAAAGGTGTCATCTTTGAATTCCTTTCCCCCAAAACTTTCTTCTTCTTTTCTACTGTCTCTGCTTCTTATTTCCTGGTTGTGATTCCTGATAGAACGTGTGATTTTAGCCTACGGTATTTTATTTTTATAAATTATAAACCACCCAGGCAATGCACTCCACTACATTTATTTCATTGCCACGCCTGCTTGCTTGTTACATGGAGTGTCTTAGTTCTCTTTACCTGAGCCTACTGGCACTATTACATCAAACCATGATTAAGTAGTTTACCCAAATGTTCACTTAATATCAATATTTTATCTCATATGGGAGGGCCTGAGGATAGGAAATAGCGCACTAATCAATTTTCTCAAGGCTGAAGAGAAACCATTCACGCCTGACTCATTTGCTAAGTACCATCTGATGTATTGATTCTCATGTATTCAAAGCCCTGACCTTCATATCATCTAGATAATTAGATGGGGATTGTGCCCAGTTTGCTCTACATTTACTTCATAACACTACATTAAAATAGGATATGCAATAGTATGTGTAATGTTAGACAGCCTGTAATGTTAGCCTGAAAAATGAACACAGTCCAGTGCCAAGAATGGAATTTCACACAAGAAATCAGAAGTGATTTCAAGACATTTCCTCTTGTCCATACCCTTACAATTAATTGATGTTAGAGACCAAACCCAGAGAAAACAGAGCAGCACAACCAAAACAAAATCAGTTTTTTCTGCCAACATGTGGGTTTTCAGATTCTTCTCTGTATTATCAGAAACTATAAGACTATATACAGCACAAACATCTGCTTTACACCAAAGACCTTTACACCTGTTTTTATAAAGCAAAGGGGGTTACGAATTGCATCGACCACACGAGTAGCTGACACTGTCATTTTAAAGTGCTAGCACCCTTGCACACAAAGTAGTCATCAAAGAGGGCAGGCAAAACATTTGACTCGTGTGCAAGGTGACAGCATGGATGAATGTCTATTTCAAGATTGCCATAAGTTAACATTCAGAGATGAATGTGACAAGCTAATGATTCTCACCAGACTTTAGGAAAGAAAATGTGCTGAGCTATGATGAGGTGAAGCTTAATTTACTGTCCTGGAGAATCCTGCACATTCTGCTCAATATGTGGTGAGCCAACAACGATATGCATGCTATTAATGCAATCAAGAAATAGGCATTTAAGTGAGAGTGCCAGAGATTAACCCTTTTGTTTGGCAGTCAGTACGTCTAACATGCACACTGACAACATGATGGATGAACACACTGATGGACCTACCCATTTTTCATGGTCAGCACTCTAGTAACACACAAATACAAATAAAAAGAATGTGTTATTGGGATGCATGGCAGTGAAAAACACAAATCTGAGAGCAAACGATGGCGAGAAATGGCGGCTTCACTGTAAAAGGTTTAGGAGGATGGTGATTTATTAGCCTTGCTACCAGAGAGTTTGTATTCTAGCCAACATCATGTTGTCTGGCCAGACAAGGCCAGCCAACAATGTTGCACTGTTGAACACAAAACAAATCTGCTACCCAGGCTAATACCAATGCAGGCCTGATTCCCTGCAGAGAGGGCCCGAGCAGTATACAAAATAAGATAATAAGAGAACCATTTGTGCCAGAGGGCTGTGCTGCGCAGGGTTTGCTTCAGCTACCCTGCGCAGCACACTACTCAAGCTCATCTTGCATTAGTGAGATGTTCAATTCATCTTGCATATAGCGGGGTGATTCTGTGTAGTGCTCGGGTTTCTGTAACTGTTACAGCTGTATACACAATGACTCATGCTTCTACAGTTTTGTCATCTCTATTCCTAGAAGACATGTGGTCTGTAATAATTACATCTGTTAATTGAGGATGTTTTTTATATCAGTACAGATCACATGTATCCAGTAGGAATAAAGATTCAAAAAACACTACTATTCAGCAACTTATTCAACATATTTATTACTAGGATCAAATCGAAATTCAGCACTGTTTTCTCTTTGTTTTTCCCAAATGATACTTGGAAGAATGAGATGAAAAATTCAACCAAACAAGGATCTCTCTACCCCTTTCTTTATGGCTAGCAGCGCAGGGTGACACATGAAATGACTCTGTTAAGAGCGCAGCAGCATGAGTGAATGAGAGCCTCTGACAGACCACACGTTGCCCATCGTAGTGCTTAATCGCCGTCGATGGTACCACAGACAATCCAAGATTACTTACCTATTCTAATAAACACACCAAGTCACCGGGAGCAGAGCCAGAGAGGGACAGAGCCTCAAAGTGTTTAGTGTAAATCACAGGAATGGAGGAACAAGGAGAGAGAAGAAGCTGTGCAACAAACCTCTCCCTTAGTTTTTCATTTTTAGAGCCTTCAGATGTCTTTTTAGCTATAGAGCAGATGCGACACGTCCTATTTAGGATTCACTCACACGTCTTGGTGTTAATGTTGCTAGGTTTGGTCTGGTTCAAGACTGCTGTGATTTGATACAATGAACTTGATTTTTATCACAGCTTTAGTGTACAGATAGTTTGAGGACCCTACACAATTACACTACCTGTGAAATGTTTGGACACACCTTCTCATACTGAAGACTTGAGAGCTATGAAGGAACACATATGGAATAATGTAGTAAAATAAAAAAAGTAAATGTGAATTTCAATGCACACTTAACCAGCCTGGCTACCACATCCATTCTTCAGCATCATACCATCTCATCTGGTTTGTGTCTTGTTGGACCATGTGATCATTTTGCAGTTTTAATGTCCTCAGCAATAATATCTACAATGTTGAAAATAATAAAAATGAAGGTAAATGATGACACTTTAGATTGACATTTAGACCTAGCAACCATATTTAGTACTGTGTATACAAGGTCCCTCTTGCTGGTTGTAAAGTTTTTCCATTCATACATACTATTGTAACCAGTCATAGCTCAACTAAGCAAACAAATAAACCTCTTTCTTTCTTCAAAAGACAAAAACGCTTTTTCCACAGACAGATCCAAACTTAAAAAAACGTGAGTGACTGTTATTACCAGTTTTCATCAGGTACCAGCCTCTCTTCACCAAGAAACCAACAGTATAATGGTGGATGTAGCTGACTGAATCAAACACTGTTTCTCATAAGTGGATGTAACATCTCCCAGACTCCCATTTTAGCTAGGAAAATGCAGTAAAAGTAACAGTAGTGAAAGCCAGGCACGGGTCACTGGCAATCGACCTTTTCTGTCATTTAATAAGTGATGACGTCTTCCAAGTACTATTGTCGGCATCAAATTAGATTAATAATATTTTACTTTGATTAAAAATGTAAATCATTTAAAGAGCGTGCTACTGTGAAAGTATCACTTTGTATCCATCATGGCTGGACTTGGCCTTAATTAGTTGGCCCCGAATAGCTCTAAAATATTTGTCCAGTTTCCAGCATTTGAACTGAGACGCCCCTTTTAAGCAGATGTGGTGCATTTGTACTTCCAGTACTGTCTGTGAGAGGTTTCTTTTCAAGTTCATTCAGATGATATGCCTTCAGTTAAATTCTGTTCACTGGAAAACCGATGCAAAAAAATATTATTCATGTACACTGAATCCATATTAACTCATAAGATCAGAGAAACAGTTTAAATGGCAGCTTGCAGTGGAAAAAAACTCAAGGGCATCTTGTGTCAACTACAGATGAATTCATTAATTCATAGATGTAAGTTTGTGTGCATAAGACAGAGGTGGGTATCAGGGGGGAGGAGGGAGGTACTCACCCCTTCACTGTTCTGCCCAGTGTTAGCCAGCATCTCCTGCAGGGCCCGCACCGACAGGGACTGCTCCAAAACGAAGGTACAAATACACAAGTCTGGAGGAACATGCTGTGGGAGGCAAGAACAGGAAGAGATGACAGTGAGAAGAACAGGAAAGGAGGAGAGGACAAAGGGTCAGAGGGAAAGAAATGTTAGTGGAAGAGGCGATGACAAGGTTTTTTGAGCAAAAACAGGCTCCTCTCCTGGGTACAAAAAAAACATTGTGTTTGGGTTTACTCTCCTTGAATTTCATTTTATGTTACCTGTGGAGCCTAGTAGGGAGGCGGCACCACATGGAGGATGATATAAAAACTACTCTAAAACTTCCGTTTATAGTGTCAAGAGGCATTCTAAAAGGTGATGTTTGGAGGTTGCAGGGCAATTTAATGGGTATTAACTGCACATGTAGATAACAACAACTAATCTCCTATTATCTTAGGCTACAAACTTATCAGTCACCCCTAAAACAACATTGCTGATTTATGTAACCATATGTGTATGCATATATACGTCAACATTTACTCTACATTGCCAACACTGACTACATTTTACTCAGCTGAAAGACTAATTTACTGCAGGTCTGAGACAAGAAACCAGTTGAAATCATTAAACTGCTCAGTGAGGAATGGCCCTCATAAATAATTCTGATCCAGCAACGTCTTTGCCTTCCTGAGGTGTTGCTAATGAATGGTTGGGGATTATGATGAGAGGTGTGCAGCCTAAGAGTGAGTTTGACCTGGGCTTTCCAATGCTGCTTTGTGCTGTCTTTAGAGAGTGATAGCCTCATCTGCTATGTTTCAATAAAACATAGATAATAACAAATTCAGTGATTATCCACAAAATACAGGTGTATGTTTTGATGATTTTTAAAATGTTAAAAAAATCAGTTGAGTGTGTTTAAATAATGCTTATAATTAATGTCAGAGGTAATTTATTAGCATCTTGCGCTTCTTTGTGATTTGCTAGATGGCACTGTTGATTTACATTACACCCCTAACATGACATGTAAACAACAACATGCAAACAAACAAATTAAACCATACATTTATAAATCCTACACCTTCATTTTTATTCTTTAGAATAGAATATTGAATAGTCTTAAATTAGTCAACACATAGTGTTTACCTCCACAGCTAGCCTAACATATGCCATAAGTGGACAACCAGTGATTTAAAGTACTGAGTACTGCCCTGACTCTGTAACACAACCGGCTGACCCTTGACCTCTGCAGAGAAGTGAGAAATGTGAGCAGAGCGGAGGGCTGCCAGGTGATAATGAGGATGGGTCTGCTCTGTAACTCAACACAAACATGCATGGGATGCTCCAACATCATTTACTGTGAGCTGCAACCAGCGGTCTGCACACAAATGCTGTCCGCTCTGCATCGTTTTCTTTACACCCCGATGAGATGATGCCAGTGATTTTGGCTAGCTGCCCCTAAATCCACTCCTCCTACCAAAAAAATAATTAATTAATTAATTAATTAAATCAAGGCAGCATCACTTTAATGTTTACATTTGCCTTCGGGGGGGGGGGGCACATTACATAATGCAGCTACACCTATGGTGTCATACGACCTTCTACAGTGATAACTAGCAACCTGCTGCAAACCTTACACCTCCAATGAATAATTCACCACCAATTTTCCAATTAGCATACCTCTTACAGCGTTGAGCAGACATACGGACATTCTGTCTGAGAAGAGAAGAGACATCTCTGTGGTCAGAGTGACCTTTATAAATTCTAATTCTTTCCCACCCTACAGGGAACTTGATAGAGTACAATATAAGCTACAAAAATGAGTAAAATGATCCTCCATATCCAAGCCACGCCAGAAAAGAAAGAGTCATTTTTGAATAGAATGAGTGATCAGTCATCCTTTTGCTGTGTGCTGCAACAGAGCAAGAACACGACTGATTAAAGTTGTGCTTTGTTATGAGCAATGGGCAATCAGTCCTGATTTTGGAAAACAGAAAATACACAAAATACACAATCCACAGCTGTCACTCTCGATAGTCACACACGTCACACCCAGGGAGGCCCTAAGTGTTGTCAACAGCACTGTAAGAGGTGTTCATCGAACTGGAGCTCCCAGGTGTTGTCTGTAGCTCAACTACAGTTTCAGGTAAGGGAGCCTAATTGCAAAGTGTCACAGTTAAATCTTGATATGCACGAGATTATGCATGAGATTAACACCAACACGTAAAGTAAGCGTGAATTGGATTACTGATTAACAGCAAACTCGCTCTCATTGAAACATCATTGCGAGTGCTGTGAATACTAATTCAGTACAACAGTACTGTACAGTACAACAATTATATTGCTATCAATAAAACCCATAGCTAAGGGGATGTGCCTCATTCATCACGTCTCATTCTGACAACCTGCTCCATTTTAGCAAATAAAAGATTAATGAGTCATGTAACAGAGTACTAACAGGTTGAAAGCATCCTCTATAAATCAGACTTGTTTATTGTTTTGACTGCTCATGCCCCATGACCAACCACTGACATGACACGTGCAGGAACAAGTGCAATGACTGACCCCATAAACACTGTCAGCATGTGAGCTGGACACACCACAGCCAGGACCTGAACCAGGACCGGGACGCTCACCAAAGATGCCATTTTGTTTTTATTTATTAGCCACTGTTTGCGTTACAGAACATATACAGAATCCACTTCTATATGCAATGCCCATTATTTGACAGGAGAGCAGTTGGATGGAAAAGAGGGTGATGGATAAATCTGTTTCTGTGAATCACAAAGGTTTATACTCCACCAGGAGGAGAGATACTAAGAAACAAAACTGCAGACGTTAGATTATTTTGTGCCTCTATTAGGCTCTGCAGGAGAAGTATTTTCGGCCAAATAAGGCCCAATCCCAATTGAGTTTCTTAAGGATTCGATTGCTGGAAGACGTTGAGTGAGGAAGCTGCAACTCTTTGTAGGAAACAGGAATCTATAATATAGATGAAGAAACAACCCTTAGTCACATAATTATATCTGCACAACTATACAAACTTAGGTAAGCTGCACTATTTCTGGAATATCTCCACTGAACATTTACAAATCCTTAGATTGTTCTTATGTTATCAAGAAACTGCTGTGTGCCAATTAGTGACAAAGATAAGGAAATCCTGGAGAGCCTGTGGAGTAGACCACCTAATTTAAAAATATAAATATAATGATTTGATCACTAGCTGTAATATACCTCAGGGGACAATTTAAATATTAAGACGAAACCAAAATAATACACCAAAAGTCAATGGTAAGACTCCATACCATGATGATTGTTTGCTTGGAACTTAATTAATATTTAGGTTACAATTGACTGAAATGAATGAATAAACCTTTGAGATATTCATAAAATTATGTAAAGTTGAGAATAGAATGAGAAAAGCAGAAAATAAAAACTGGCAAAACATGTAAATAAATAGATGTCAGGGAGCTGAAAAAGACCCTGCTACTGCTGAAGACCTGAAGGAGCATTGAAACTTAGATTTGTGCTTCATCCTCACCTTAGCCTCAGATGTGGATTCCAAGTAACAGACACGGTTTCCGAGTCCCTCAGCAGACAGACAGAACTTGCGATGCTCCTTCTGGATGGTGGCCACACTCTGGAGCACCACCTCATCTTCCTGCCAGAAGAGAGAAGAGTGTAAAGCCAAAAATGTTCTGACAGTGACCTTACTAAAGTAAACAAGAGGCCTGCATGACTTGGAATACAAATATATACATCGGTTCCCCTGCAGCTTTGACCTGCAGAGTCAAAGTGAAACTTCAGATGTAAGTGGTATTAGAGATATTTTCTTGTATCTTGTGTTTTGTGCCTCAGAGATTTATTATAGTAAAATGACTCTTTATTGTTTATTACAATATGCAATATACAATATACATAGTATGTTTAAAAAGAAAAGTACAAAAACAATATTAATCTATAGCAGCTTTGACTAATATTTCTAAAGCTACTTCTCAGACACTGGTGTCTCTGTGGGAGAGAGGAAGACCTCGATTCAATCAGCACAACCACAACTGAACATCTGTCGGGGTGGGGAGGGTTGGGCTCTATTTGGCAACACAAGCACAGATATCGATTTGTTTGTGTGTGTGTGTCAGAGTGTGTGTGGTGTGCATGTCTTCTGCCAGCTCACGTCCCACACTAATCTGAGCTGATGGTTGCCATGGTTTTGGCTCCCACCTCCCTCACAGCCGTATTAATTCAATAGATTTAGATACAGGCGGTACAGCACCCACAGACTCAGGAGGCGAGATAACAGACCCTGACAATATTTCAGACAATGGCTCATTGGACCCAAAACTGGGAAATTTTGTGTGATGACGAAGTAAAAGCTTCTACATGGCCATGCAGCCATGTGCAAAAAAGTAATTAAATTTTTTATCCCATTATACTATCTAATGTTTTTACTGCATTAGAAAACATTCAACTCCATCTGTGGAGAAAATCTTGCAGTGGAATTGAATCAGAAACAAGATGAGGTATTTAATCATCGGAACGATTTTTTGCTCTTTCAGCAGATATTAAAGTTCAGACACTGCACAGTAAGGTGGACTCTGCAGTATATGCCCAGTGGACTCTGTTGTGATGACTGAATTATAAAAAGTTGAGGTAATACCTTTGAAGATACCAAGGGAGAGCAGTATTACTTTTGGCTCTACACAACTGGTATACTTCAGGGTGGCTCCAAATTGAGTCTTTATAGATAATTTACCAATTCACAACAACAGGGTCATTACAAAGTGCATTATCTTTATATAGTTCACCAGTTACTTACTTAAAGTTGTGAATAATTAAAGGAGCAAAACAGTTCATTATCCATCTGCCTCTGCTCAGCTCTTTAGCCGTATTTGGATTAGTGAGGAGTTAGGCAGAGTCCAGATGGCAACAGATACAAAACCATCTTATGTGACAGCAGGGACATTTCATCATTTGACCTCTAGGTACAGTATCATTCAGCCTCAGAGATGTGATCCAGCTTATCCCTCAGTTTTAGAAGAAGAAAACAGAAAAGATTTAAAGAGCTGTTTGGCGACTACGCAGCAGCTGCTTTGCAATGGTCTCTGCTGCAGGGAATAAGCACGGCCAAATCAAATGTCATGGCGACGTAAAAGAGAGGGTAAGCTTGCACAGCAGTCCACACAAGCTACATTTATAACACCTGTGACCCAACTGCAGGCTTCAGGGAGGTGATTACTGATAGCACCGATGTTGGCTCGGAATTAGTGGTGCAGTTGTGCGATGGAGGAAACACAGTTTGTTGTTTCAGGCTACAGACAGGGAAACTCAATATGGCCACAGGATGACCGAAGACTTGTCACCTCTTTAAAATCAAGTAAATACATCTCTTTCTTTTCAGCTGTTTGAAATTCTGGTGGCCTTACAAAACCTGTTGGGCCTGGCACTGTTGGCAGCGTACTAGATTAGCACGTGGCTTCTTTTTTTTTGTTTTTGACAAACATTATTTGTGCCAACTTATTCCAAACATGTCAAAAAAAATTGCAACACAATCCTACAATGAAAAGCCTATTACATATTCATGCATACTTAAATTCAATGTTATTCTTTCTTTTACTTTGATAGTGTAGCTTAGTCAGTGTAAGACCAGAAAGCTACATAGACTGAATTCCATCCAGTTATCTGAGCTGGATGAAGCAACAGGAGGAAGAGCAGAATGGATGATAATGTTAATGTAGATCTAAATACATACAGAAGACACTGCATGGGAAGTTTTAATGTCACATCCAGATAAATTGTGGCATCCTCACATAAAAATCTGATCGCTGTGATTATATCTCAAAAACACAAAAAGCCAAGACACTTTTGTTTTTTACACTTTCTGCACTCCTGATTTGATTCCAAGCCAGGGAATCTGGTGAATCTGAGGCAAAGTGATCCTCACAGCAGCAGTGCGACCATCTGCTAGACAGCTAAAGAGCAGCATCATTACTATGTATAGGTGCCCAGGCCTGCAGAGCAGGAGAAGGGTTGGGTGGCTGCTTTACCCAGCTTCCAAGTGTAAAGTGGGAACTTGACCCTGCCCACTCCTAACAACCCCACCTTGTCCTCGCTACCCATTTCTAATCCTGCAGTTTCATCATTCCTCCATTAAAAAACAACACAAAAAGGTTTGTCACTATGGTTACAGATTTTCCTGAATGAACACTCTCGATTATCTTTTCAAACCTATTTTTTTCTCCACTAACCAAACAGGCAGCTTGCTTGTGTGTGTGTGAATCAACAGACAGCAACAGGTGCATGTGTGTGTGTGTGCAGCTCCATGCATCCACCAACGGAAACCCGAGAACTCCCGATGCTCCTCCCGTGCCAAATAAACTCCCACAACTCACACAGCGCTGCCACCAATGTGAACTTGAGAAAAGGTGAATCTGTTCAATCCCTCAGCACTGCTATTTTGACGCACATGCTTTGCACATGCTCAGTGGAGATCAACACAGGCAAGCTTTTGGAAGGAGAGAAAAAAAATATTGAGAGGGGCTTAGAGAATAAAGGGAATTAAGTAAATTTGCCTCCTTGTTCACACTGTCTGCATGTGTGTAGCCTGTTCAAATTGCTGTGACTGTTAAGGAGTCGTGTTTCTCATAAATGTCAGACAGGGTGCTAAGTACAGGTTGAGCTACGACTTTTTAGTGAAGCTTAGCTAACAACATGGAGAGTGAAGCAGATACAGTGTAGATGTGTGAGAACTACAACCTGATAAGCTGGATGAGGTGCCTGAGAGCGCTGCTTCTTTAAGGAAGATTGTTAGCTTCTAAGTTAAAAATTCTTTTTGGGATCCTGGTGGTAGCAAGCTCAGATCTGAGGAATCTGTCAACCACTGGCACCTGACTATAAATTATAAAAATATTCACAAGATTAAAACCTTTGGTCAAAGCTCTAAACTTGGAAAATAGACAGGAAAAGAGACAGGAAGGGGGGAAAAAACCTGACAAAGTGCAGTGACAGTTAAAAATAGGACTTGAATACCAAAAAGAAACAGATGAAAAAAAAAGAAACTGAAAGACTGGGAAACTGATGTTTTAGCAATTTGACATTTTACTGTGGCTTCACAGACATATTTCAACTGTTAAGAAGTCCTGAAGGTAGAAATAATCTCATGGGTGGCATGGAAGCTAACGACCCGAGCCAAAGACTCTCAGTATTTCTGGTGTTTGGGGAGGGGGGATAAGTTAAACCAGGACTGTTGCTGCTCTATTTTTTGTAACAAAGGTGAAAAATAAACAAATAAAGAGTTTAGACAAAGACAATCAAGTGAAGGAATCGACTTTGTGATTCAATATGGGATTCATTTATATCAGTGTCAGACATCTGACTTGTGATCTGGAAGATCATTAAGTATGGTCCACAGGCCAAATCATGTCCATAATAACGACAATGAAAAATTGATTAATTATAGAAATTATTTTTTGTTTATACAGTATATAGAAAAAAAGAAGAAAGAAGAGCTCAATGAGGCCCCTCTGCTGATACCAGTACTTAGGAAATTACATTCTACCACGGAGCTGTGGTGACTGACAGAGAGAGAACTGCAAACATGAATGGTTCACAATTACACAACATATCACAAAACATTTAAATAACATAACAAAATAATTTGCCTTCACTGTACACCTCACCACTGTCAAACAGCCTCTAAATATATTACTAAGTTAAATCTATCAGCCTATAGGACTTACAGATTTGTGATGTCATGAATCAAAATTAATAATGCACCACACATTTTTATTTAAAAGGAGGTTTATTTAAAAAAATAAAACATAAAAAAACATAAAATTCCAACTCAGGCAAGTTTTTCCCCTGCACTACACTGCCATGGATCACAGACTCCAAGATTTATATGGTGTTCCCATAACAAATTGGATTTACTTGGCTTAGTTTGTATGCATATTGCTCCGGAGCAGCTTCAAATAACAGCGGCCACCATGCGTGCAAGGTCAAGGCGCCCACCTCAGCAGGAGTGCTGAGAAATAGGGAGCCTGTGATCAGGGAGGGAGTCAGGGGGTCTCTAAAGTCTATCATCCTGTCTGATGAGACAGAGCAGACACAGGCAAGATGTAGTGGGGTGTAAAAGAAGTAGGATTGAAAAAGAAGTGCAGATATCAGGTGAAGATGTTTATCTAAGGCAACTCTCTCTCACAGGCAGGTATCAAATGTGATTCTACAGTAAGAAGACAACAATGTGGTTCATCAGGAGAGGTCAAACTGTCAATCCTCAGACAGAAAGACAGACATAGAGAACAGCTGTGGGTCAACAGAGGATGTGATACAAGAGAAATTCATTGAGCATTTAAGTGTTTTGCAATAAATCAGTAGTCGCCTGTGACAAGGTAAACCCCCTCTTTACAATGGCTGGAAATGCTTTTCAGATCTATCCAGCTACAGGATGTCATCTCTGCACTGCAGCTGCCATGGCTGGATGCACACAGCAAATACAGAGTGCTGTTTCTGAGATGTCAGTGTGCTTTACTGAAAAACTCAAGATGAGTGAAAGATGACATACAGAATCATGTTTCTCAAAGTGAAGCATCCCATTGTGTCAAAAACACATTAACAACTCAGACATTATATGTTTTTCTGAAAAGTCATCGTGGTTGTAAAGCTTTTAAATGATTGAACTTCTGTCATCTTTTATTGTGAGGGTCCCCAGACTGCTCCAACAACAAAACCACGATGAACAAAGAAGCCTACTACAACAGGTCTTACTAGCAGCAAACAAAGAAGTTTATCTTTGTGCCTTTTGTCTGATTTGTTGCATTTGATGTCACAAAAGTTAAAGTTAATAAACAGTATAATTCAGCTAGTAACTATATCACTGCAGTCAATTTTTCATTTATTTTACCTCAAACACTCCTCAAACCTGGCTTAATGTTGCTTAAGTGCTGCCTCAGTTAGGATGCAATAAACTGCAATACATTTCGGATGAACATCAACAGAAATGCATCATGTGTCATGTATTCATAACTGCAGTCAGGCTATAATTACTGATTACTACAGCAGAATGATTGGGGAAGACTACAGCTTGATGTTGTTAGTGGCTCTAGTGGGTTTAGTCCAGTGTGAAAGTGGTTATAGCTCCATTTTAAGAGCAGCTGTTATCACCAAGAATGAGGAAGAAAGTAAGGTGGCTCAGGTGGACATAAACACAACTCAATATAGTTAGATAATCTGCCCTGTAACTGTGTGAAAAAGTTTCCATAATTATTATTAATTTTCATTTTGACAAAGACCAAAAAGGCTGAATTCATATCATATTTTTCACAAAAAAGGACCATTAGACTCCACTCTAAACTAAAGAGAAACACAAACAAATCAAACTGTTCCAACTTTGGCACAAAATAGCTGATGATCATGTAGGATCCCATTAAAGGCTGTAACTGGTTTTAGAGGAAAGAACTATTAGAGCCAGAGAGCTGACACTGAACTGTGCGGGTGTTAAATAAAAATGAACAGAGTGACCTAAGAGATACTTTAATCACTAAGAGGCTGCACCTTTTTCTGTCCTCTGTTGATTAATGAAGGCAATTATTTGAGGCCTCTCATGCAGCTGCTCATGCTGGGACTGTACTACTGACTGTGCCTGGACCTGTACTGCAACATGCATTTAGAATGGATGTTGACCATATCTGCATATGCAAGATAACATACTGTATTTATATAAGAATAATGTCATTGTATATTATCAATAAATCAATTATCCCACTAAACAAAGAAGACACCCCTCCCCTCTTATATGACAAAATACCGCCAGTCAGTGGTGTTGGGGTGCTGCCACTGTTACATCAAAGTTGTGTAAATGATGGTGGCATCGTAGCCACCTCACTGTCCTTCAGTGCTGATGACCAGCGAGAGCTGGAGCTGCCAGAGAACACACTGCTCAATCAATACAGAGGAAATCCTTCCCATTTGATTAAAATCAATCCGAGGGAGGTTCACCTGAGGCCTAATGCTCCTACTCCTCATTGGAGAGGCAAAGTTTGCAAGGGCACCAACTACTGCAATAAATGCTGTAGTGCACTTTCACATATTTTCCTGACACCTGTAGGAACAGAGTCTTCACACTTCCAGTTACATCAAAAGCTCAAAGTCAACACCTCTGATTCAAAATCTTGCCCACCTTGTGACACTGCTCATTACTTTGACATACTAAGCTTCAGAAAATGCTGTATACTGCTGTGTGGTATTCAGCATTTGATTTCTAAATGCTACTTTATCCCTATAAAAATGGTGTTAAAGTGTCGCTGGTCTTGTGCTGCCCAGGCTGAAGCACTTTGCCCCTGTGGTGTGGTTTAGTGCCAGACGAGCAGAGCTGTATGTGCTGTGGAAGCATCATCTTTAAAAAGGCTAAATTTAAACCCCCTGAGTCCTCGCCTTGGTATGCAGCAGGCTTCCAGAACAACATAAACTCCAAATAAGCCCAGAGGAGCTACTGGTGGACGGAAACCGCGGACAGCAGCTCACCTGGACAACACAGGTTAAAATAAGATGTCAGGTGGATAAGCAACACAAAAGGAGCTTGATTGGTCTTTGTGATGCGTTGAAAGATATATCACTGTCTGTTTGAACCCACAAAATATGACACAAATATGATGTGGAGCATGGTAAATTTGTTTTCAACAGCAGGGTAAGCATCCAAGATTGCAGCAGCTGAGCTTTGTCATGTTCCGGGAGTGTGTGTGGGACCTCAATATGATGTCTCCACCCCTGAGTCTCCACCATGCAGAATCTGATTACCAGCATTGGCAGCTCTGTATTAGAAGTAGTAGTAAAATCCCAGTTTCTGGTTGAGAAACTGGATTAATGCCAAGCAGTAACCTGCTGGGCCGAGAAATGAAGCCTGTGTGTGTCAAGAACTGCAGTTCCTTCTTCTGCCACTGAGTCAATTCTCAGAGACTCCCATGTTAACATGTTCAGCTTTAGAGCATAAAATAACAGCAAGATACCAAAATGTTTGGCTGAATGTTTACATACTTAATTTGTTTTAATTATATCTCCACTTTTTACACAATTGTAGGCGTGACCACTTTGAGTCGTCTACTTGCAGTGCGAGCTTCCTTTTTCTGTGATTGCCTGTCCGCCTCAGCTCCACTTGCGCTCTACCTCTTTGCCAGTATTCGGATTTACCAAGAGTTTAGACGCTTATCGCAAATATATTATTGTCAGTATATTGTATTTTTCATCACATAATTCAAGCTGCTTTACCTCCTCAGTTTACAATACTGTCAGCACTGTCTGCAGCACATGTAGCATTTTATTTTATTCTAAAATACAGTTTGATAAGCTCACATACTTTAGTCAGTGTACTGTAAACAACAAACCAAAGCTGAGCACTGATCATTTTCTGCAGATAAACACAGCAGCACTGAAATCTTACTCTTATTTTCATTCTTGCACATGCTATTCATAACTCTGTAATAGTTCCTAAACATACACTTTATTGTATGCATAGCTGCATATAATGAGCATTATCTCTCCTGTTGGAACATTAAGTGAGTGTGTGTGGATATAGAGTTACAGTAGGGACTGCTGTCCTTGCCTTTGACAGAGAAGTTCTTATCACTGCCAGCTTTCCCAACATTACACATCAACAGCGAAGAGAGTCCGCACTGAAACTGAGTCACAATGTCCAGACCTCTGTCACCACCTGACAGTATTATTCCAACAGACTCCACACCAGTGCTTATAGCTTTACATCACCACAAAAGACATGTAGCTCCTGCACAGGCTTATTCTATAATACTCAACACTTTGTAATGCAGTGTGTTTCAATTAGCACTTGTATTTTAGGGCTTCCTGCAGGGGCACGTTTCTCTCACCGCCGAGGTTTGATAACAAGGCTCCATGAACCTCAGGGGAAGCCCCCCTCTCTCAAATCGCTGTTGTCATCAAATAACCAACATGCCATTGTGACAGTTGAATCTGAGAGGCATGGGTCAGCATATCACTGGCATCACAAATAGTAGGAGCTGTTAAGTACAAGGTCCACATGCCTGCCACAAACAACCAGCCTTCACAGGCTGCAGGAATGTATGCATCAACATCTCAAAAGTGATAAGCAAAGGTTTCGATTTGTAAAAGGTGGCTTCACCAACTTCACAGACCCTCTGAGGCTCTGGAGGACATCTGAGAAAATAAGCCCATTGACATCATCTGAGTTATCTCAGTGTCGGCTTGATTCTTGGCCAGGTTGAAAAGACGTGACCAGGCGAAGAGGGGCCTAATGAGAGATGGTATCAAGTTGCATCATTGGGACGGTGGGATTCTGGAGGGGGGAGGGACTCATAGCAACAAAAAGTCAGGGTACCTGCTACAACTGTAACCACTTCATCTCACCATTACAGCGTTCATACAACTTTCCAGGCAGCCACTCATTTCCTTTTATTTATGCATAAAATCAACACTTACTAACAATCCCTTCAAATTTACCATATTATTAGGCTTAAACATGGCTGCACAGCAACTTAGATGTAGGCTTTATGGTAAACCTGATTAAATGTCTGTTCAAATGAATGAAATTAAATGGTTCCACTAATTTATCACACCAGTGATCATAATTACTAAGTCCAAACTGTAAACTCTAAAAAAACTTTAGAGCACCCACAGTGGAAAAATAAAAAATGAAAATATAAATGCAAATGACTAGTTACACAAACAACAAACAGAGCAAAAGCTGGGACACACTGTGAATGCTTGACAACCTGGTTGCATTTTTATGCTTTCTCAGCCTTTTGATTATTATCATCCTGTAATTCAATTACACAGAGGGGCTCACTTTTTTATGGTCCCTGGAAGCATGTCATTTCAGTGATTTTACCTCTCTAGGCCACCATACCAGAGACTTCCCATGGAGATAAAACTTTTCATTACACTGCACATTTTGCCAATTAGGACAATTTATCCAAAAAAAAATAATAATATTCAACACATCCATAAGAGCATTTTCTCTATTTTCTCTTCATACAACAGGCTCATAGAGCTCCATATAAGACGGCAGAGCCACCGCGATAAATATCATACCAACATACAAGCTGTCATATCATTTACGGGGATAACTGCTGGGTATAACCACACAGAGCAGGCACACCGTAAGCAATCTGCGTCAAACAACTAAAATAGTCATCGCAGAGGGCGGCTTGCGTGTGAGAGCGCAACTTATTGTAAGTCTTCTCCCCCAAAGGAGAAGAAAATACAGCCATAAAAAGATGGATGACAGATGGATGACAGAGGGTGGAAAGCAGAGGACGGCATCGCTCGCTCATTTCTCGCCCTTGCACCTGCAAACAGGAGTCTCATTGATATTCCGCCACATCAAGTCTCCTGTGGACAGGTGCGCCGTGCGACCTGCGGCAACTTCCACAGCCACCAGGCGTGCACGCGCAAAAGCCAAACGAACCTGATGCGATGCGTTTTGAACCCAAACTCCCACACTGATCCAACTTATGTGGGCGGTTTAATTAATTAACGAGCTGCCTGCTGCAGTCTGAAAACTGGCTGGATCGATGAAATGATCTTTACTTACAGTTCTCAAGAACTGGATCTCATCTTCCCCTTCTCCGCCCTCAGCCATGGCTGTGAAGGAGCCTGCTCAGACTCTGGAAGCCACCACTGACTGCCGGCAGAAACGCGATGCTGTGCTTCTCAAGCCGATATTAGCATAGAGCTCATCCACAGCCATATACGGCAGCCCGGCGGAGCACCCCCCTCTCTTCTCCTTCTCTCTTGTACCTACCTACCCCCTCATCTCATCCACCCTTTCTCCTCCTACTCTTCCTCCCCCCTCCTCCTCCCTGCGCGCCCCGGCGCCAGCAGCAGCAGTGCGGACAGAGCCGGAGCATCAGGGGACGAGCTCCCGGCGGTAGTGTTCTGCTGCTGATGATGATGATGATGAAGCTAAGATACTTTATAAACACAGAAACACCTCTTTGCCAGCTGATTCAGCAGTTTTATTGAGTCCTTCTCTGACTGTGAAGCATGGCTGGGTCTGACTGGCAGCAGTGGGGCTGAATGTAAAGTTATTCAGCCCTCCTTTAACCATGCACATGCATGCACACACACACACACACACACACACACTATGACTGGTTAGCCTGCATTAATAAAGTTGCCATTTGGTGTCCGGAGAATAGAATTTAACCCTGAGAAATGATTCGACTTCACCCTTACTGGTTTAAGCAGATTTAAATATTCATAAGACTTACAGTTAAAGCAAATTCATAAATGACTGTGATCACTAATGCAGAAGAAAAAATATATATTCAAAAAAGCAAATAATGCGTCTTTATAATCATCTTAACCTTTAACATCAAGTTTCCATACATTTCTATGTACTGATCAGGACCCTCTTGTGGAAATCAGGCGATGACTGCCATCTAGTGGTCACATTGAAACCTTCCAGTTTACATCTATATTTAATGACCTGTCAAGAAGAGTTTCGCCTACCAGACAGCCATAAATAAATATAGGCTGTAAAGACATGGTGCTGCCTTATTGACTTTTAGTGATGACACAATTTTGTGAAAATACTTATACTGAATTCTATAGGTCAGTATCAGTTACACCGCTTTAGACTTTCATGTCAGTGGACTGTTTTGGTTTACTAAAGTCTTCTGCATAATTTAATATTTTCAGAGCATCTTCTTTGTTATTCATAAGCTTCCATCTATTTGTGCAGGTGTCATTGTTGACACTAACAACTGTTTATCTTCTGGTCGGTAATCCATCCAGAGACAGCTGGCCAGCAGTCAGATTAGCCCGGTGCACCCGCTGACCACTGCGTGGCTCAGCGTGGGCCACAGCTGACCTAAATACAGACTGCTGCAGGGCAGATGTGACTCACGGGATTCAGGTTAATACAGAGATTACACAGTGTGTAACCCTCAAGAGTTAACTCACATGGAGCAACGTTATGTCTCAATGAGGGTTCAGTCTAGCAGCTAGACGCTATAAACTGAAGCTGCTCATGTAGCAGGTAGCTTCAGTTTATGTTTAGATAGCACGTTCTGCTGCAGAATTAGTATATTTTGTGCATATTGAATGTAAATTCAAAGCTTTTACAATGCAGTACTTTGATTATGATCATTATGATCGGATCTGACTAATTTTGCACATATGTCTTATATCTATTTATTCGAGTATCGATTAAGTCAAGAAGATTACAATTAGTCCAAATCCTCAAGCCTGCTGTCTGTTTGCCTGCTCCTTTGTTTATACGCTCCTCTCAGTACTTACCTGTCAGCCTTCAGAGGGTTTAGACGAGCCAATGGGCATCTTTCAGATTTCCTTCAGTCAGCAGGGATTGGCTGAAACCCGTGTGTGTCACTTGCAGACTAGCGGTCATCGTCTGTTACCTGAGCTGTCCCTGCAAAAGTAAAGCAGAGGAGAGCCGTGCTGTAGCAGAGAGGGATGCTGGCAAGTAAGTGAATGTTTTTGTTTGTTTATAAGTCTTACGTGTGACTATGAGACAAAGGGAAAACTTCTTGCAAATAGATATAAGTAGATGAAGTCAAATGTTCTTTCCCCTGCCAGGTTTCATGGGGAGAAAGAGTGGAGACAATCAGATAACATCATGGAGTGCACACATACCAACTTATGCCTGTATAGACCCATTCTGGAGAGGTGCTGTGTGAGTCCATCCCTCTCCCACTCCAGGGGCCCCTCTTCTAGCTTCCAACAGAGACTGACTTCACAGCACGAGGAGGAGGAGGAGGAGGAGGAGGAGGAGGGTGTGGTGAAGCAGGGTCAAACAGGCAAATTCTGCCTTACAGACTTTAAAGAGACCCTCAAAGCTTTGGATGATTCCTCAGAGATCCGCTGGCTGACAGAGCTGTTACCGTTGTGTCCAGAGTGCCAGAATTTCATGGCCATGGGGAACCAACAGGGTACCAAACTTAAGCATAATCATACAGAGTGGCAGAGCGCTTTACCAAAATCTCCCAGAATCCAGATCCCGCGGAGGAGAGGGAGAAGAGCAGGGCAGCGTGGTTACACAGGCGACCTCAAGATGACTCCACAGGGGCCACCGACAAAGGTCCAGATGATGAGCTCTCCTGCGTTTGGGGACTTTGAAGAAGAGGGGCCAATCATCTGCACTCCCGCAGCCAGAAGAAGAAGAGTCAATAGAGAACAAAAGAAGGATGAATGTGCTCTAACATTGGGAGGGAAGCTGCCTGATGATTACAGATCACTCAGCAAAAAGGGCTCCAGAAAGGATTTTTCTGTGGAGGAAGAATTCGACTCAGACAGTGAGCTTTCTGAATATGACAATGACATGTGCTGTATGATGAGCTCTGTGAAATATGAAGAAGAGGAGACAGAAGGTGTGAAGAACCCTCAGCAGTGGTTTGATGAGATGGAAAAGAGGGAAGCAACACAGAGAGTAATGCACAAGATCGAGGAGGTGGAAGGGATAATACGCCAGGTGAGTCTCAGCAGGTCGGACTGGATCCAGGAATGCTGTGCGGGTGGAGGTGAACCTCTGTTTGACGGTGCAGGACAGGAGGCCTTGCAGCAGTTCCTGCTCCCCGAATTCAGTACTTCATGCTGGCAGTGCAGTGAAGACAATCCTCAGCTAGTTGAGGAGCTCCATGCTTTGGGTGAAGCTCTCAGCCAGAGTCTGCTGGAGGCCCTGAGAATTGAAGAAGCAAAAGCAGAGAGCGCAGCCTTCACGGAGGCCGAGAAGAGGACAAGAAGACCTCTGGATCCACCATGTCCTTACCAGTTCACCTCTGCTGTGCCAAATAATTCCTCATCACCTCATGCTGTTTCCCCCACATTGTCTGTAGTGTTGGATGACTCTACATCCAGCAGCTTGGACAGATTGTCCCCCATTCTGTCTCCTCTAATGTCCAGTCTGAGCATGAGTGACCAGGACGAAGCAGAGACTGACTCAGGAGAAGACACTGCAGGTGCTTCTACTGTAAGAACAGAAAATGATCAGAAAAAATCACAGAGGCGACCACAGAAAGAAGATTATCTGCTCTCCTCAGGTAAAACTAACCTGTCAGAGTGTAACGTTTGTGATGGTGTGAAAAAATATTTTAGCAACAACCCAGAGACTGCTCAAATAATGCTAACTAAACAAGTTATGACCTTTGGAGATTATATCTCTTGTTAGCAACACATCACATCACATCACGTACTAGCTTGTTGCTATGCTAGTTGAGACATCTGATTTCTTTGCAATACAATTTACTTACTTAGAATGTAGAAAGAAAACTACTTCTTCGCGGTAGACTGTGTAGACCTAACTATAAAAACTTACAATACAATGTGTTAGGAAGTTTTATAGAAAATCAAAGTAATTCGAGGATACTGAATGTATTAAGAAGTAATTTCATTGTGTGTCATATAACTTTGTTTTCTGCAGTTCAGGCTGTGGCAGATGAGATCAGTTGTTTATCTGCTCTCGGGGAGGTGATCAGAAGAAACAAGGGGATTTCACCCCGACACTACTCACTCTAAAATTTAAAAGTAATGGTCAGTTAAATGCTTGCTTTCTAGCAAGCTACTTATTTTGCTAAATTGCTAGCTAACAGCCAATCCTCTTCTTAATGCTGATAATGCAGGTTACAGGTCTAGCTAACAAATAAAGAAAACTGACAGATGCAACATGCATTAAGGACACCTTATTTATATTTTGTTCAAATAACTACAACGTAAGCTTTCCTACTCTGCATTGTTGTTTTTTATTGTTTTACTGTACTTATTATGTATGTTAGTTCTATGCTATTGTTTTATGTATTCTACCTGTAGTGAACAATTATTGCTAGTTTGCACAGTGTGACAGACTAAAGTCTATAATAGCATAAGCTAAAGCCAAAACGTGTACGGTCCTAACTAGTTTTTTTGGTATTTCTCCCCAATTATATACATAACTAGCTGTCTGGAAACTTACTTAATTGTTGGCAGACTGCAGTTAGCCTTTTAGCTTAGTGGCTAGCTAAAAGTGTAGCTAACCAACATGGGGCGACATGTGATGTACATTTTTTTTTTTAGCCATGTTACTTTTACAATAATTTACAGTATGAATCTCACATAGCAAATCATTTATGTTATGTAATAATATATAATTTTTTCTCATTTCATGCAGTGGCAATTTTTCATTTTTTTATAAATACAAGATTTAGTCTTTTGTCAAAGATTATAACATTTTATCCTCAGCAGGATTTTACACAGTGAGCAGATTTCTCTCATGTTTTTTTTTTTATTCTGCACATGTAAGACAAAATACTTTTAGTTCTCAGCAGTGTTGCATGCCAGGTGAAAAAAATGTGTGCGTGTGTGTGTATGTGTGTGTAATAGCATGGCATTGACTTTTAGCAGTTGCTCAGTGAAGTGAACATCAGAGGAAGAGCAGATGGTGTTAGAGGTGATGCACGCTGATTCCTGACTGTCAGATATACACATTGATCAAAGCGCTCTGATTTTTATTCTAAGTCTTGTCTGATGCTGCTGCTCTAGTCTCCTCTGGGTTGGCTGAACACACACATACCAACAAACATGCGCACAGATCTCGAGGATGTGTGGCAGTCTGTAAATAATGACCTCTTGCTGTCTGACATACCACCACCTCTTAGGAAGCGTGTGCTCTCTCAGGTGTGAGGTAGCAGCTAGCACCTGATTTGGACATTCTTGTAGTCTGCTCTGACTGGAGGGACCTCCCTTTAAGGCACAAAGAATGTGTATCATTGTGAGGACCTTGAAGATCTGACTCTCACTCAGATCAGTCCGCTCAGCACTGTTGGCTGTCCAAACAGGATTAATGCTCTGAGCTTTGTGAAATACAACAAATCCTATGAGGATGGCGATGAGAGTGAGAAGGAGAAAGACTTTCAAAGAGGAGTTTTCCACAAAAATCCAGTTTTCCATTCACAGTGTGGTCAGACTGGGACAGATAACACATTTCTATAAGCTGCTTAATCTGCTTGGACAGCATGTGTCCCCTGAAAGATGCACACTTGGCATCTTTGAAGTGAGGCTCATACCGGATAAAAAACCCTACAGTGGAAGTATGTGTAGGTACATAACTACTCTCTTCACTTATATCATGGATTCTAAAATGAAAACACACTTCTCTCTCCAAGTGCATACAAACCATACAAACGTAACCACAGTGGACAGTTTATGCCAAAATCTGATAAGCCTTCATCCCACTAAGACTAAGTGAACTCTGGAAGGTCATGGAAAACTGGATTTTTGATGAAAACTCCTCATTGCATTTATTCCTCTTTGGTATTCACTAGCATGGCAGCTTAATAGGTCAGTAGATCCACGATAATTGCAAAATGACCAAGTCATTATATTTGTTCAAGTCTTACACCAAGCGTTTTGTTTTGTTTTGATTTGTTTTGTTTTAGCTGAAATTCCTCCATGTATCCTCATGGTGCCACTAAAGCTTAATATACAGCTTTTGTAACTGGTGCAATTCAATGATAAGTAGTGTGTCTATGTGATTATGACAAGGAACATAAAAACATATTTTCTTTTTCATTTGAACATGTCAGAATTCATCTCATTCATCTTTTAAGTCTTTTAGACAGTATATATGTCACTGACAGATATGCAGACCATTTGCATTGATGTGTCCAAATAAATATGTTCTGCTTGCATGTTAGAATAACTGAAAAGACTGGGATTATTTATTTATCCATCTGTCTTGATGGTTCGTATTGTTTTTCCATCTAGACGAGGCTCTGCGGCGGCAGGAAGAGATCTGGCAGCAGGAGGTGGAGGAGTCGCTCTCTCTCAGTAGGTCACTTTTTCATCCATCGAGACCGAAACACGTCGACTTCCTGCGCATCACCGCTACTGATGATGACATTACCGACACACCCACAACAACACCTATCCCCCGAGAGCTGAGGGTGAGTAGAGTGAAAAAAAATCTCCATCATCATGACATTAAGCAGCAAAGTTGTTTCACAGTCCTGTAAGGTTCAAACTGTGACCTCATGCTCAGTACAGTGTCACAAAGACGTCTGTGTTCCCTGTGGTTGCATAACAGAAGGGATTTAATGCATCTGTGTAGGTGCATTGTATGAGCAACAATAAGCATGGACTACTGTTTAATCCTGGATGTGTTTATGGTGCTCCCTCTGTGTGCATACATGAGTGGAACTAAGTGGAAAATTCAAATTGAACTGATTTAATTATTATATTCACTGAATGCACAAAAAAGTAACTGTAACCCTTTGAGAACAATGGAGGTGAGTCTTAGCAGTGAACTTAAGCCATTGTCTTAGATCTAGTTTAATCCTTCATCTCTTTAAAGATGGCAGATAGTTGATAGTCAAATTCCGTCACAGCCTGCTGATCTATACATTCCCCACAGTCTGTAGATCTTCAACGTCACACTGGACACAGTCCGGCATGTTAGTTGAGACACACTGTGAGTGTAAAGCTATTTGTACAGGATTATGTGGATGCATTCCTGTTACATAAACACACACACATAAAGGCCACACTGTCCCAGAATGAACACAAAAACACTTATTTACTAATAGTACTTATAAGCATAAGTGTAGCCTGTTAAGACTTTACTGCTGAGCCTCAGACAGTATAGTTGTTATAGATATGTACATAATGACAATGTTAATGATGTGGTCTGATGTGGACACTCACCTGCTGGCTGTAATAACATGAAAGCAAACAAGGGTGGAACCTAAGAGCCAAGAATACAGCATGCACTGATGGAGGTTTATAGTCTCTTTTTGCATTTTGTTATTCAGGCATACATAAAAGAACCTCAATATAATGAGGTATTCAGCAGGCATGATCTTAATTATGAATTAAGAATTAATTTGTATTATTCTGCAACCTTCTTGTATTATTTTATATATATTTTATTTATTGTCATTTTTGTATTTTGTTTACTTTGTATTTATGTGGTTATCATTTTGTTGGTGATCACAGTTATGTGTCATGTGTTATTGTTTGCTTTGTTGCATTATACATAATTTATGTATGATTATTTTATCACACTTTCCCTTCTTTGGCATCGACCTTTGTAACAACTTGAATGTGAATCATTTTCTGCCAGTTTGGTTTTGATTTGAACTTTTATTTTCCCATCATTCTGACAGGTCAGTGCTGATTGATCCTGTGTATTAGATCCAGTGTGAGCTGATTAGCAGTGTGGTGTAGGTGGGGTCAGACCCACTAAGGCAGCCAGATTAGCCAGGCATCACTCAGTACCTGCAGGGCAGCAGGGAGACCTCCCTGTAACAGAGGATTTGCAACCAGCCGTCCTGTTTACCCTCCTTCAGCTCTGGGTGTGGTACTCCTCCATCTGTTCTGGGTGGATTCCTCTGACTTACACTACACGGATGTCAGAGTGTTGTCAGAAACAGCGGCTGGAGAGGCCATCTGCTTCTAAATACTCTGTGACAATCTGTAAGAAGGTGACGTCCAGGAAGCTGCTCGGATAGTGAACTCACTGCAGCAGGTACAGAAGAGCGACTGGGTCCGGAACAGAGGCAGGAATCTGAAGCCAGCGCTGGAACTTGGATGTGTGGTTGAGCTGAGTCATTCCAGCCTGGAAACCTTTACTTTTCCATGACTTTGTGGCGTTCTCTGCTGTTCATTGGCTGCTCTGAGTGACTAACAGCTGCTCCTAGTTTTAGACTTGGAAAAGTAGCTCTCTGGTAAGATATGAAGGAACGGCTGAAACACTAAGAGGACCAGTCTGTTTCTGTTTATCAAACTGGAGCGCAAACAGGTTGGATTTGCATGACATTGGAACCAATTTGTGCATGTCACACAGATGACTAGACAGTAATTATACATGCATGTTTGTAATGCAGGTCTGTATAATGTTATGTCTCACATACACTCTACACTAACAAGTAACTTCAACAATGTCTTTATGAGTACCGCTGACATGCAAATGGAGGAGCAACAAGCCATTCTGACATTTTTCAGGACCCTCTCAGAGACTGAATGTGAGGGCATGAGGAAGGACAATGTTAAGGAAAGCTGGGATGCTGCTGGGAGTTTCAGAGACTCCTTATCCTGTGTTTTATTGCCTCATGAAGGTGAAAATAGCACTCACTTGTTGGGATGTTTAGGTTTGTGGGCAGAAGGAAATCACACTGACACAGCAGAGGAGGAGAATGATTTTAATCTAACAGAGCAACAAAGCAGACAGGGCTCTGCAGCAGATCATGACCAGACTAATGAACACAAAGTTAAAACAATGGATGAATGTGTCTTAAATGGAGATCTGCAGGATGACACTAAAGATGTCTGCCAGGAACATTTTACCACAACTACTTCCAGTGCCGACCCTGATAAACAGGTGAAGAACAAACGTGCTGTGATCACTCTGACTCGGACTCTTGAAGTGCAGGAAGAACCTGAAGATGACGAGGAGGGTGTGGAGGATGAAGAAGATAAAAAAAAAGATGCATTTCCAGAGTCTCCCACTGAGCTGCAAACATCTCCCACTCAAAGTAATACTTTACCAAATGTCATCATAACATCTGCAGGTACTAATTCACCGCATGGATCCACCTTAACCAGAGGCACCTTCTGTCCAGGCTCCCCTACTGAGAAGCAGATCCAGCTCCCTGCCCTCTTCAGCGGCCTCAGGGTGCTGAGGAAGGGAGTCGTCGGGCCAGGACACAACACCGTGGCCCTAATTAAACCGCCTTCTTCTCAGGGAGAAAAGCAGTGGGATTCTAAGGCTCATGGCGGCTTTCTGGACCAGATCTCCCAGTTTTTGAGTCGGGAAAAGAGAGACGATGAGTCAGAGGAGAGGAAAGCTGATGGAGACCAGGATGTGAACAAAAAGGAAGAAAGTCAAGAGAAGAAAGAGGATGCAGAGGTTTCAGATGCTGCAAAGTCCTCTGTGTCTAGTGCAGAAGCAGCTTTTGATGCCTTTAAGGCTTTTTTCACACCAAAACCTCTAAAGAAGGACCCGGCAGAGAAGGTGGACCTGGAGGCAGTGAGGAAGAAGATACGGGCCGATAAAGATGTGCTAAATTCACTTTTTGACAGAACTTCCAGTAAGACACCGGGGAAGAAGGACCAAACCGATGAAAAAGTATGACCGCAGCAGTTCACTTCATTCAAATGTTTTGTGTACTTTTTCTGAGTTTTGATTTCCTGCACAAAACAGCCTCCAGCAAAGCCAATTTTATTGATCATCAAATTTCTATCTCTCTGTGTTCTCTTCACAGTCAGAGGCCTCCACTCCAGGAGAAGGAGAGGAACGAACACCAGGTCGTCTACAAGCCATCTGGCCCCCTCTGAAGGAGGAAAAAGTCGGGCTGAAGTACACAGAAGCAGGTAATGTCTGAACCGTGGTCTACTTTCAATGTATGCACGATAAGACTTTCTATAGAGAGGACAGAAAAAATATAACTTATTTTATTTTATTTGGCAAAATATGATGCCTACATTACCCACAATGCCTATCAATCACTGATAATTCCATCACATTTGTACCCACTATTCTCTCCACTGTCATTTTATCACAGCGACCATTTTTCTTTATTACAAAGTGAGTCAACATTAGACCATGAGTATTAAATATAAGACAAAGTATTTTATATATGAATAAGTACTAATTTCAACATGTTCTACAGCCCTAAATAATGAAACACTACTGTGAATAGTTGTGAAGAGCTTTGTTTGCTGTGTGAACTCATGTGCTGGATACATCTAGTGAAGTGAAGGTAAATACAGCTCCACCCTGCGAGTGTCTGTGTGACTGCTGCTGTCTGCCAGGACATTTTAGAGATTGCACCCTGTTAGAGGTGGTTTTTGTTTACAGTGAAATCAATTCAATTCTTAAAGCAAATACAAAAACAACCATTTTGTAAAATAAAAACATTCACAGTTGATCGTTCAATTGTTGATTAGGGGATGAAATGTTCATACTTTTCTTCCATCACCTGTTCATTATCTGTTCTTGTTTGAGCAGGAATACAACTATGTGCTTTTTGTGACAATCCCACATCCTGTAAACTCTGTGGCAGCAATTATACTCTCTCACTGACCATTCAGTAGCTTCAGTCATCCATTAGCAGATGAATGTTTACTTAAATAGTTGCCTGCCTGCTATAATCTACAATGTACAGTGCCACTGTACCGTTTGGTGTTATGCATTTGAAGGTCTGCTGCCATCTACTGGGGAAATGCTATATTGTTTTTGATCCTTACAAAAGTGAAACCATGGTGGATAAGCAAGGTCTTTGAGGACATGTAAAGCTGCTGTGAAAATGATGTTTTTGTTCTGCTTTGTTTCCTCTCAGAGCACCAGGCTGCACTCCTTCAGCTGAAGAGAGAATGCAAAGAGGAGCTAGAGAAGTTACAGGTCAGTACAGAGGGTAGGGTCAGGTGCAGAACCATGGATAATCCTACATTATTAATAAAATACTTCATGATTACTACACTCCCTGATTGCCTCGGTTGTATTCTGCAGAATCTTTGCCCTGCAGCGACACACAATATAATATTCTGATACTGCAACATTTTGATTGCCATTACTCACAGGGGGACTATGGTCAAGAAATTTCCAGACTGAGACTGGAAAATGAGGACACTGTTGCCCATCTGGAGATTGCTCTGGCTGAGCTGCAGGCTGAACTCTCCCAGGCTGGGACCCACTGTCGAGGGGAGCTCAGAGATGCCGCTGTTTCCACAGGAGATGACTTACTGCACAAATCATTCCGCACCGTCTGCATCCAGACAGACAGAGAGACATTTATCAAATCTCCCAAGGAGGCAGAAGGTATGGGCCCTGTACAGCAGAAGGTGACCCCCAACAAGCTGGATCTGGCCTCCATCAGCCTTAGCCTGGCCAGTGAGAGGGAGGAAACGCTGACCTCCTCCTCCTCCTCCTCTCCTCAAACTTCACTACAAACTGCAACTCCTGGAGACTCTCTACCTCTGTCAGAACAGCCAGCAGCTTCTTTTCAAATAACCAAATCAGACACTCTTGCCCCTCCTTCTCCACCTGTAAATTTGGCACATAGTCCTACACCACCACAACTGCCACCATTACCACCACCACCGCCACCATCCATTACAGGTTTAGTGGCCCCTCCACCTCCTCCTCCTCCTCCTTTTAGTGGGGGTCTTATTCCTGATAAACCTCCAAGGAAACCAGCGGTAGAGCCCTCAAAACCAATGAAGCCCCTTTACTGGACCAGAATCCAGATCCAGGACAAGTAGGTTCAAAATACAGTAGATTCATCTTCTTCTGTTTTCTCCTCTTCCTACTACCTCTTTTGAATACTTCTTATTCTGTTGTCTGGTGTCATATCCAATATAAGAATTGTAAGTTGTATTCGTCCTGAAAGTTGACTACTTGTGAATCCCTTTTAAGTGTGGCAGAGGGTGTGTCAGAGCATTTCAGTGTTAAGCATGATTTTTCTCTCTCCCTCAGTAACAACACACTCTGGAGTGCTTTAAAAGAACCAAACATCATAAATACCAGTGAGTTTGAGGATCTCTTTGCCAAAACAACCACACAAGCTAAGAGGAAGCCACTGTCAGAGGCCTATGAGAAGAAAGCCAAAGCCAGGAAGGTAAAATGTCAACTTCAAGAAAACATCCACCAGAGGGAGCCTGTGTCATTGTGCCTGTACACAGACTGCTGATCCTCAGACACAGCTTTTGTCCCTTTCAGATGTCCTTCAACTTCAACTGTGATTTGTGTTGACTGTATTTCGGTTTATGAGTTAAAGCTTTAGATTTAGAAAAGTCAATTAGAATAAAATGGAAGCATTTTCAGCAGCTCTGTATACAAATGGAAGAAGTGCATGGAGTGCATGTTACACAACAGAAGATGTGTAACATGACCTCTGTTTGTTTTCGCTCCATTTTCACAACAGACTCTCTCCCACTAATGACTCACTAATGGGTTCTAGTGGTAAGGTGGTCATGGTAACCGTGTGTGTGTTTCAGATCATTAAGCTGCTGGACGGTAAGCGCTCTCAGGCTGTGGGCATCCTCATATCAAGCCTCCACCTGGAGATGAAGGATATTCAGCAAGGTGAGGCTGCAGCAGGCATTTGTTTGAAAACAGCATGGGCCAGTCAAAATTAAAGCTTCCCTGACACTGTACATGTGTTTTCCTTTCCAGCTGTGCTGACAGTAGATCACTCTGTGGTGGACCTAGAGACCATTGAGGCACTGTATGAAAACGTATGTATCACAAGTTATAACAGTGGATGTAGAATAATAAACACTTGATTTACATTTTACTGTCAATGTGTCAGAGAGCACAGCCGGAGGAGCTGGAGAGGATTAAGAGACACTATGAGACCTCAGCAGAAGAGGACATTAAACTGCTGGACAAACCTGAGCAGTTAGTATCTCTACAACAGCTGACTGTATATGTATATAATATGACTTATTCTTAGTCACTGTTTGTGTATTGTGTTCTGTATTGTGTTCCAGGTTTCTATATGAACTGTCTCAGATCCCGGACTTTGCTGGCAGAGCTCGCTGCATCATCTTCCAGTCAGCCTTCATTGATGGCATTGCCTCCACCCAACGCAAACTCAACACTGTCTCCTCGGTCTGTAAGGTCTGTAAGCCTCAGACAGGGTGACCACTCTGAGATGTGAATATGGCTCAGCGCCATCCCTGAGAAAAATGTCAATGATTCTTTTTTTTAGGCTCTGCTGGGGAGGGACAGTGTCAGGGAGGTGATGGGGCTGGTTTTGGCTCTGGGGAACCACATGAACGGAGGCAACAGGAGCAGAGGCCAGGCGGACGGCTTTGGCCTGGAAATCCTCCCCAAACTCAAGGACGTCAAGAGCAGGGTAAGGACCCAGCATATATGAGCTTTATCTTCAATCAATGCAGCCTTTTTAGGAGAAATATAACTGTAAAACCATATATTTTCCTTGAAATTCAGATTCAGTGCAAACATCTAATTTTAACATTCATGCTGCTTCTGTTTTTCTCCTCAGGACAATCGTATCAGCCTAGTGGACTATGTAGTGTCATACTACCTGCGCAATGTGGACAAGGTATATAAAGGCACATACACTTTTAATGACACACCAAAAAATACTCATGTTTTCATAGAAGGATTTTTATTTTAGTTGGTGTTTATTTATCAGGAGTGTTGTGTAGATTGTTGACTACACAGTAAAGGATTATGGGAACTGGACAAGATCAGCATCAAATCAAGATGGCCATAGATTTGTTTTAGATTTGTAAGTTAAATGAATTGTCTCTTGATCACTCACTCCTCTCTGCTTTGATTGTGTGTGTTCCATCAGAACGCCGGCACAGACAAGAGTGTGTTCCCTCTTCCTGAACCCCAGGACGTCTTCCTTGCAGCGCAGGTTAAGTTCGACGACCTCAAAAGAGACCAAAGACAGCTCGGGCGAGACCTGACAAGTATGTGATGCCCCCCCCCCCCCCCCCCCCCCTTTGTTGGGTCTGACGGTTGCACACATTCATTTAAAACATGGCTCCCACTCTGAGCAGACAGACGGCAAGCTTTAAAATCAATGTGACTGGCTGACCGCGAATATTCTCGACTTGTGGTCATTTTGTTGTGTGTTTAAGCCAAAAGCCAGCCTGTGTAACTCTATCACTGTGATTTTGTGCTGTTCTCCAGAGGTTCCCACAGACCAGACCTCAGCATAGTCTGGCATCGTTTTGCCTCAGGCACCCCCCACCCCCACCCACCATACCCCCACACCCCCAAAAAAAATCACCACCCTGGTTTCCCATCGGTGGCCCCAGCCATTGAGAAACTGTTTATACTCAGGGCTAAAACTCACGTTAGCTAACGTTCCAGAAACAAAAGATTTCCTCTCGTCTTTCTTATCCCTCTTGTTTGTTCTTTTCTCTCCCTAAGTGTGCCCATATGACGCCATTCAGCATGCCAGTCAGTTAAAAGTCACTCTGACGACAATGCTCACAGTACATGTGTATGATTATGAGCAAGTGCATTGTTGTGCCCAATGTGTGGTTTTGCATGCATTTCATTGCTTGTGAGTGTGTGTGTGTGTCTGTGCATGCTTGTGTATCCAGAGACTAGCAGGAGTCTCGCTGCTGATACAGGCCTGGCGCCTTTCAGATCCAGCTTCTAATCCTCCTGCCCATCAGATCTCCCATCATTGTGCCTTTGTGCCCATGTCGCCAGCACAGGGAGACCACAGCTTCCCACTTATGTAATCTCCAGACCTTCAGTATCTGTAGTATCTCTGTAGGAGATGCACGGATCCTTAACCTGCTCGCCAGTAACACCTGGGCTCCAGTGTGGCCCCTAGATGTGTGCCACAGATAGCTTTCTTTACCTCTCAACACAGCTTTGTCTTATCAGGCTGTCGACCCAAACCACTGTGCAATCTGGAACGCCTGTCGCAGGTTCCTTTTGTTCTGCCTGTTTGAACTGCCCTCATGCCTGATTTGAAGCTCTGTTCTTCACTCTCCCTGTGTTTTCTGTTTTGGTTAGTATGAAATGTTTCTGTTTATTGTGGTTTGGTTTCTCTTAAGTCATCCACGTTGAGACTATTACATTAAAGTAGCTCATTCACTGAAAGAGTTCACCCAGACAGACTACAGAGATGATTTGCCTTTACAACAGCTCATAAAATCTTAAAATACAACATTTACAAAGGGGCCAGCAATGTAGTTTTTCAGAAGATAAACCCAGACCTCACTGCCTCCAGCTAATCAGCTAGTGGCAGGGCTAAATGCTGACCCAGATAGAAATTTCTCAACTAAACTATTGTGCTATTGTGCACTTTCATGATCCCCAGGGGATGAATCCTCCATGAATGACTTAAACATTGTTTCAGTAGTGTCACTTCCAAAACTAATGTCCTCTTTGCATAGCATTGTTAACATATCATGCATAACATAACATTGATGCTAAAGTCAACGTAAAGTGTGTCTGTGCATAAGGAAAGCCTTTAAGAACAGCAGCAACAACAAATTCAGTTCCACCAATTACCACTTGAGGGTGGCCCAGTCAATCCCCAAAGATTCCTTATGAAGAAATATCCAGCTTTTCATCAGAAACAATTACTTTTAGTGCTACTTATCTGCCTATATATATAACACCCTACTGTCCCAGCTCCTTACCCAGGTACTGCCAGGATAAAAAAGTGATGACACATTACCTGTGATAAGATAATCCTTTATTAGGCACTACATTTACAAGTAATCTGTGAAATTAACAAATACTTCTGTTAATTATGTATACCTGTTAGCGAGATAGCTAGCTAGTTTGTGAGATTGAATATTAACTGATACATTGCATTTATTTACTTCCTCAAAGTACTATCACCACTAAAGATCTAGTATCTATGAAGCAGTGTGCAATCCATGATCTTAAATAGTAATAACCCTGCATTAAGCAGCCTAAATGAACATCAGGTGAGCATTGTTACACAGCATCTGTTTTAATAGGAATAGTGGTTGTGAAGTTGTACTCTGGTTTAGTTTCTTTTAACGATTTAGGTCACTGCGGAATCTGACCGAGTTCATCATGTAATTTGTGAGGTGACCAATCCAAACAAATCATCATTAAAAACCTCTTTAAGTAAGCATTCATCCCTCCCTGTGAAACAAATTCACTTCTTCAGTGGGAGCACCACACTCTTCATCAGCCGGCTGTGTTTATGTGAAGGTCCATAACCCTCTTCAGTCTGAAATAAGCAAACTCCTGTCAGGCACAAAAGAAAGAAAGGCTCCTCACACAATGCAGAGAGAGAGATACCCGCCTCCACAGTTTACACAAATCCTGAATGAAAACAGTATTCTTTTGTAATCTTATCTGGGAGATGTTGATCGAGCATCAGGGTCAGAGGAGGGGGGGTACTATTATGACTGGCTTTGCAGACTGGCTCCTCTGATCCACTGATTGGACACAGAGCAGCACGGAGCCACAGGCTGGCAGAGGGAGAGAGAGAGCAGAGCTTACAGCCGCCATCTCTGGGTGAATCTCAATAAGTGATATCTGAAGAGGAAGCTGGGCTGATAATCTGCAGCTGGGGCACAGGTGGAGCTCCATCAACCCAGAACTCTCTCCTCAATGTCTGACTGGTACACTCACACAAGCAATCACAGAAGCCAGGAGGCTCATTCAGTGTAAAGTTACTGTAACAAACTGCTACGATGCTTTATGTGACATGAAAAGCATCTTCTGTTGTAAATGTGGTTGCAGAAGTCTTGTCTCATACTGTGCTTCTATTTGAATATTTTTGCACCTTTTTCTTTCCTGGTTGTGTACTGGTTATTGCTGCTATGTCACATCATAATATTGTGTCTTGTTTCTTTCTTTCAGGATGTGAGAAAGACGTGCAAAATGTTTGTTCTGACTCTCCTGAGGAACACCTGCAGCCATTTAAGGACAAGATGGAGGCATTCAGTCTCAAGGGTGGGTTTTCATCTTTTTTGCATTTCTGTGAAAGAAAATCTTTTGTGTTTTTTCTTTGATGAAATAATTAACAAAATGTTGCCATTAGGCCCACACAATAATCCTTCCATAGGTCTGGTGCTTAGATTAATATTTTCATCTCTTTACTGGACTGAAATGTCTTTGTTCATGATCTGTGTGCGCGTGTGGGCGTGCGTGTAACTGAGATAGAATGGATTCAGAGTCAAGGCTAGACACCCAGATAGGGATCAGACAGATTGGGCAACGACAGCGGAGTCCTGCCTGAGACATACAGGCACTCCTTCACTGCAAACCAGCTAGCAAAGCCAGTCCATGTGTAGCAGTGTAAATGCTACCATGCAACTCATGTTTAAGGCATCATTGTTGTCCCTACCAACAAAGCAAAGAAATGGTATGATGACTGTTTTTTTTTCTCACAATCTGAGCAGACTCCCAAACATTATAGAGAGACAGACAGGTAATGAGCGGCGTACCTGTTATTTTGCCATAATGGCATTGCAATTTGAAAGTGGCAGCAAGAATGGCTCCATTGTTGACTAACTGACCATGTAATTGCTGTTTGAAGAGACCAAATGGTCTTCTGGCTCCATTAAACAAGGTCACCATCATACAAGAGCTTCTCTTTGTGTCCCTATTACTCTTTATATCAACAGCCTCTCCACAGAGATTATGACTCTTCAAAATATAATCTGTGTTTTTAGAGACAAACTAAAACTGTCTCCCTGCCTGTTTCCATGCAGCAAGAAAAGAGCACACTGACGCTTCCTATGAGCTGAGGACTGCACAGCAAAGGTGGGAGAATTAAACCATGTTGTCCTGTTGTTCAGCATCATCTGAAAGAACGGTTGACATTAGGCTACCTATAAATCTGGGGAAATCTGTTTAAACTATTACTACAATGTAATATTAGATATATCAGCTTCTGTCGCTAAAGCAAAGCAATGGACATCTAACTTTCTGTAAGACAGACAGACAAATAATATCATGTTTTCATTTTACTTTTGCTTTCAGTTTTCAGGAGTTGGTTCTGTACTTTGGTCTGAAGCCTAAGGCAGGAGAGACGGAGGTGACAACGGCTCACTTCTTCATGCTCTGGTTTGAGTTTTGTGCAGACTTTAAGGCCAGGTGGAAGAGGGAGAATAAGAACATCTCCAAAGAGAGGCAAGTATTAGCTTTGTGTTTGTATGCGTGTCAAAAAATACCACTTTTTTATATGTGTGCTCAGATATCCTTAGGACTATAGCCTCCACCTATAGACTGTTGGACAATAGAAGAGTTTGTGGCATTTATTTATTTCTCAAGTCAGCTTGTAGTGACAGCAGGTTCTTTCCCAGTAACAATAACTCCTGGGGTTACTATGGTCTTCTCCTACAAGTTTAGATGTGCATAGAAACCCACCAGTCAATGCTAGATGATCAAGGTGCACAGCTATATTTTCTTTGGTCTGTGAGTACTTCAGAAAATCTCTAATGCAAACAATTCTACAGGCTAAAAGAGGCTCAGCTGTCTGTGAGGAGGATCACAGGAGAGAAGAAGGTGGAGACGAGAAAGGTAAACCCCAACAGCCTGGTAAGATACAAACTCATGCACAATATTACCAAAACTAAACAGTACACACATACATCTGTTATGCTGCTTTCTCAACAGAAGGAGCGACTGCGTCAGAAGGAAGCGAACATTCCCTCAACTTAAAGAGCAGCTCTAAAAAATGTCTCATTACAACAGCACCACCATCCTCACAAAGATGGAGCATAACAATTTCATGGTTCAGTTTGCTACAGTTGATGTTAATGCTCTGACTGTTTTATGTGACACGATGTGCTACCTATTTAAAACATGTAAGACAATAAAACCCAACCTCAGTCTGTGTAGATAATGAAGTTTTGATTCTGTAATCTTTTACTAGTATTTTTCCACAAATAAATTACTGATGGATCAGAAAGGTGTGACGTAATTGCGTCAATGCTGTTTTATTTACAAGCAACATTACAATCAAGGATACACACATTATACACAGCATTAAATCAATTAGCATTTAGCAGTGTATATGTTGCATTAAAGGTCCATCATGAAGCCTTCAGCTTCATATCCCACATAGTGGGAAACACTTTACTGCTTGCAATATCCATCAGCCTGCAACAAATATGACACAAGGGACTATTACAAACGCTCCTGCCCTTAGCTTTATGATCAGGTCTGACATCAAAAAACAAATCCTCCAGATTGTTTACCACAAATTGACTATAACTTGTCTCCAGAAAGAGATATAATTGACAGGAAAGTTTGGCCACTACAGTTTTACTTAGAGGTGACACCATCAGCTTATTGAACACAGCTCCTGTCTACTGTCTATTTTGAAGACTGAGGCAAGCTCCTCACTTTCCTATTTGTCCCACTTTCTTATGTATCCTTTAAGCAAAATAGATTTTCACACCATCTGCATGTCCTATTTTGGGTCTAATCCGTGTCTATAGTTGTGCAGCGGCACTGCTTTACGCGCTGGATCCGTTTCTTCCTCGTGCTGGGCGTCAGTCCGGGGCAGAGGAGCGTGTACGTGACGGTGCTGAAGGTTTTTGGTTTGCAGGCAGAGCAGGACTGGAAGGCGTCCCCGTCTTGGTACATGTGTCTCGGGATGTAGAAGGAGTTACACTGTCCGTAACAAAACCTGTTGATGATGGTGCGGCTCAGGCAGCCCACCTCTTGGATGGTCTGCTTGAGCGGCTGCGTCTTGCACCAGTCCATCCGCAGGTAGCGACGCTCGGTGACGTGGAGCGCCTCCTGGCTGGACTCCAGCACCTCGTCCGTTGAGGGTGGGGGCCCCGCCGCGCGGGCAATTAGTCCACTGATCGGACACCGCTCAGATTCGTTCGGGTTGTATTTGTTTGGATGTGGAAAAACGCCTTGAAATGTTCCAGCTTCCATACCTCTCATTAGAGGAAGCAGCAGAGCCAAAACACCTGTAGAGATTATCACCGAGTGCGTCTGCATTATTGGAGCTGAAAGGGAAAAACAACATAAAAGTCAGACATTGGCACAAAAGATTTTACGCACCGCTTTTACGCGCGCAATTACGCACCAAACACGCAAGCACGCAGATCCTGTTTTCCTCATATACATGATCATTTGACTTTAAACAAACAAAATTAATCTGCGTTACCGTTTGTTTTCTTAAGATCATCAAATGAAAGCGTTATCCGCTCTTTCTTTTGGATGTCCTGCGTCTTCAGCAGAGCCTTTATGAATGACACAGTGAGGGGTTTTCCGAAATATCTTCAGTTTCTGCAAAACACGCCCACTCCCTCCTCAAACCCTGATCCTCACTTCATCTGCACGAGAAGAAAAAAAAGATTCCTCCAAACTTTGTCAATGCAGATAAATCGTTTATTTGACCTTACAGAACAAAACAGAACACAAGACAGATGAGGTAACCAGAGATAAGAGTCAGTGCTGCCTGTAGAGACTCATGACTGCAGTATAGCCAAGAACACAGATCCAGAATAAGCTCTAAAATACTGACCACGCTGCAGTGACATAGTTCATGATCCTCTCTTAAATGACAAAGCTAAAATTTACATTTAAGTATATGATGAAACATTTCTGACACAGGACACAGAAGTGATTCATAATGGCACATATAAAAATTAAAGAGTGTGAACTCTGTACAGTTATGAATAGTATAATGTTCAAACTTATCTTTACAGCTTCTTCTCATTATAATACAGTCACAGATATACTGCCAGCTATATATTTAAGACCATATATTTAAGTATTTTGGGATATATCAAAATGGTTTTCACCATTTAAAAAAAAAAAAATACAGGTCCGCATCATCATAATCAGAAACATGTTGAAAATGTGTATACTCCCAGATATGAAGAGCAGTAACAGTTAGAGCTTTAAGTAACAGGGCAGGGTCAAAGATAACACACATGTTGTGTTACACATGTTGTGTTTAAGTAGTGACCAATATCTAAGTCAATAAATACATTTATAATACACAGTCTCACTGATTGTCAACCAGAATACTTAAATATTTAGTGTTGAAACTTATTATCTGACAGCATACTTCATGTTACACTGCAGTTTAGGTTTAGGTTGTAGGTTTGCTGGCAGCGGGAGCAGTCGCTGCTTCTTCCCCCTCCTCTTCTTCAGAGAAGTGAGGAACAGATTTCTTGGCGACCACATTATCCAGCCTCTGGCCCATTAAATATGGGTTGACACTCTGCAGACAGACACATAAAAATGTTTGTCTTTATATACAGTCAGTATGTATGTAAGACAGAATTCTTAGCTCGCTCAGAAAAAATAATTGGTGATGTGGTTTGTCTGACAGGAAAAAAAGACAACCAAGAAACACGATATACCCTTTTTCTTCTTTTGGGTCCTCCCTTTAGTTTTTGGTACAAAAGTTCCTTGTTCTGAAAAAAAAACAACAATTACATGTTTCAGACATAAAATCCTGAATCTGTTGTTTTACCATTCATCCCTTTGTTCCCAAATTATAGTCAATAAATTGCAAAAAATGTCATATCCAGGAAATAAAAACCAGATTTATTAAGATGACACATCCGCCCACAAAGGTCTTGTCTTTATGATTCTCAACCAATCAGAATGACAAAGAAACTCTGAATGTGCTGTTATTACACTACATCCTCTTATTCTAGTGGAGCTAAGAGGCCAAATGAACAGGATGCAGAAAGAAGCAATGTGGTACCAAAGCTGGTGACTCAGAAAAAGTGAATGGACCCTGCCTCTAATCTTTGTTGTTAAGAATTGAACTTTTCATGATGAAGTTATAGAAGCAAGAAGGAAAGATAGAGAAGAAAATGCGAAACCACAGAAGGAAGGGATGAGGAGATGAGAGTCTATCTATCATCTTCTTATAGAAGTAGAATAAATAGACTCAACACCTGCAGCCTTCCTGTACTCACCCACTTTGCCAGCGCTGGGTAGTCGTGCTCTGGGTCAAATAGGTGCTGGTGCTTTTGAAACTCTCTGCTGAACTCAGCTGTGTCAGGAGCATGTTCCAAACATCCGTCTGCTGCTGTGAAATCAGACAGAGAGACGGTGTCACTTTTAGATCTTTGTGTTTACTGGCTGACATTAACCCTGCTGACATCAGTATTTTAAAGATCAACATGCTCAGAGTGACACTTTGTACCTGTCTTTCCCTGAGGACAGGGGTTTGGAGGGTCTGGGTAACCGTGGTCATCACTAAAGTCTTTGGGAACATTGTCTCCAGTCAGCTCAGCCACAATGTTGGGGATGTTCCCATATGGGCCGAGGTGCTGCAGCCCTTCGTGCGCACCACCTGGTGGGAAAAGAGAGGCACTGCAGTCACCACAAAAACACACACCACAAAAAGTCAACCAGAAGAATGACAACATGGGGGAGGAGAAGAATGATTTCTCGTGTCATGATAGCGTTATGTTTACACTGCGGGTGTATCCAGATAAACTATATAGTGGGTATGTTAGGGCAAATAATTAAATATAAAAGAATTATCAATAGGCCTATCTAGCAGACACAGTTTTCCCAAAACATTAATAATACTATTAAAATCAGACTAAATAATAGACTTCCAGCCGACGTACCCTGAATGCTCTGAGGCCCGACAATATTGGTTGCCTGGTGCGCAGGATACTCCACCCTGGGCCGAGCGATGCCGAGCTGCTCCATGACGCCGTGCAGGAGGCGCTGGATGTCGGCCTCGGACACCTGGTCCGCCGTGCGGGGACTGCGGGCCGGAGCTCTGCCGAGCTGCAGGAACAGTAGGAGGCCGAGCAATGATAACCGCACAGCTGAGCCCATTTCTGTCATCTGGAGGGTGGCAAAGACGGCTTACTGATGGACAGGATGAACGAACCAGACTAAATTTTAAGCTAATTAAGACAGAGACAAATAACCAGAATGTTTACAAAAGAGGTCTACCACGTAAGACAGTATCTATTGTCTGTAAAATAAAATAAATCTTTGGTGCGCCATTCATTCTGTATACACAGCCACTTAGGCCCATGTAAATAACCTGTAATTGTCCTATATAAATGAAAAATACTGACGGTATTATAAAATTCATGTACTTACATTTTTTAAACTATGCGGTCGATTTTAATACTAGAAAAAACATTAGAATGACGAAAAACGGATTTCTGTTTTCTTACCTTCTCCGCGCTGAAGGAAGGACCTGCGCGAGACTTCAGTCAAGCTAGCTACGAAGAAAGATGTCATTTCCGGTTTCCACAATAAAGGCTTGATGCTCAAATCCGATTAATCAAGTCTACAGCAAGCTTTATCCCACGAATGAGTCCGTTTCGATCCTTGGGTGTGTTAGCTTTTATGAATACAATATTTAACGTTTTGTGACATTGTCTTCTTGTCGTGGAGATTTTATTTTGAAACAAAAGACTTGATTTCCGGTGTCATCATAGATGCTTGTTGTTATACAACCTCGCAATAATATGCGATCCGCCTCGCTTCACGGTTCAGAGGCAGTTTCTATAGGAACCAGAATCCTCTCCTCCGATTGGCTGTCTGCTCCGCAGCCGCACAGCACTGACACGACAAATCAGAGGCCAGTGTTATGCCAAAAAGATGATTTCTCTCCACTTTTCAGTATGTTAAATAGCCTACCAGTATCATATAATACCCAAAACAAAAAAAACTTCATTTTAGCACCAGAAATACATTTTTATTTAAATTAAATGATAGTTCCCACAAACATTTAAAATAATTGTACAATATTGGTTTAAAAAAAATAATGAACTTTAGCAACAGCTTATTCATAGTAGGTCAAGGAAAAGGGCATTACCACAATAAAACAGTAAGCAACAAAGCTAACAGATTCTGATTTTGAGAAAACAGGAACACGTGTTAGATCTGGCCACAGTAGTGGCATCTGACCACCAGATGGCGCTATTGCTCCAGTAGAAACTGTATGAATTTTACTCACAAGCATATGAGTCCAAGCTGAGGCATGTAAACATAACTTTGCACCACTGAGCTCATCCCATGGAGGACTTGACAATAAAAGCTGGTCACACTACTGCCTGTAATCCCTATTTTTTCATCACTAGAGTGGAAAAACTAAATAGTCAGCAGCCTTTCAAGTTTTTATAAGCATGCTTTCCTGACTAACATCACTCCAGAATGAAAGATGGCTTCATTATGCTCATCTACAACACCTGTGGCACAGGAAGTGCTGTGTTCAGGTGACATAGAAAATGTTGTAGAAGCTTTAGGTTTAAATTAGTTAAATTTAATTCGATTTGAAGTAAAAATAATGGTCTGAATAAAGATAAAGCTCTGTGTCAATATTAGCTGTTTCTAATTTAGCCTTTATCCACACTAAATCAGTATTTTTACTCCTGAGGCATATATTTTTTGGAGATTGAGTGGGTAGACAGACCCTGTCTTGGAACCGCCAGGCTTCCAATGACTCCTAAGTGAACTTTTTGGCTGTGGTTTATTCTATTTACACTACCATTCTAAAGTTTGGGGTCACCCAAAAAAAATAGATCTTAAGTAGGACCTCCACAATGAGAAAGACTCAAACTCTTCAGATTATTGTTAAAAGCAACTATTTTTATTACAACAGTACATGTATATACAGCAAAAGGCACAGTAGAAATAGAGATATGGAGTGGTTGGTGTCGGCCGGGGGGGTGGGGGGGGTGTTTTCTTGGTGCTCGTTGGAGATTTAGAAGCACTTCCTGTGCACGATGGAGGGGCCTGCCTCATCGTACTCCTGCTTGCTGATCCACATCTGCTGGAAGGTGGACAGAGAGGCCAAGATGGAGCCGCCAATCCAGACGGAGTATTTCCTCTCAGGGGGAGCGATGATCTGCAGGGAGGGGGATCAGGGATACAGGTTGGTCATGAAAGTGTTTTACACCATGTTTGAATATCTGATCAGATTTATCTCACCTTGATCTTCATGGTGCTGGGGGCCAGGGCAGTGATCTCCTTCTGCATACGGTCAGCAATACCAGGGTACATGGTGGTACCGCCAGACAGCACATTGTTGGCGTACAGGTCCTTACGAATGTCAATGTCGCACTTCATGATGCTGTTGTATGCGGTCTCATGGATACCAGCAGACTCCATACCTGAGAAGGTGACATGTAATAAGGTAAACCTAATGTAAAGTGTGTGCAATCAAACAAATTAGTGTTAGTTCAGCTCGTGACTCACCGATGAAGGATGGCTGGAAGAGGGTCTCTGGGCAGCGGAAACGCTCGTTACCAATGGTGATGACCTGACCGTCGGGAAGCTCGTAGCTCTTCTCCAGGGAGGAGGAGGAGGCAGCAGTGGCCATCTCATTCTCAAAGTCCAGAGCCACGTAGCACAGCTTCTCCTTGATGTCACGCACAATCTCACGCTCAGCTAGAGAGAAAAAACATAGTTCAGTCAACCAGGTCCACAAGAATATAATGAGAAAATCCACCATTTTTGGGTTGCTAATGTTAGCAACACATCATTTACTTTGGGAATAACCAGAAGCCTATACTCGCTAATGCTAGTAAAGCTAAATAAAGCTGCTTTAAATCTACATTGAAAAACAAAACACATGCTCACATATTCTAGCTAATAAAATAAACAAGCTAATTGTTGCTCATCACCACATCTTTAGCAAATGCTAATTGCAAAATCACTTAACTTCACATAACTTTATTTCTGCCAGTGTTTAAGCATTTACAGTTTCTGGCACTTGGAGTTACTGAAGTTATCTCTCAATTAAACTCACTTTTCTGTTTTTTAAATTCATTCTGGTAGCAGCGTCTTCTTACCAGTGGTGACGAAGGAGTAGCCACGCTCAGTCAGGATCTTCATCAGGTAGTCTGTCAGGTCACGACCGGCCAGATCCAGACGCATGATGGCGTGGGGCAGAGCATAACCCTCATAGATGGGTACGTTGTGGGTCACACCATCACCAGAGTCCAGCACAATACCTGTCCAGAGGGAGAGAGAGAGACAGATCAGTTTCTTGTCTATGGACTACCAGTACAGTCTAAAAGTGGAGGAGTTTTAGGTAGAGACTCACCGGTGGTACGACCAGAGGCGTACAGGGACAGCACAGCCTGGATGGCCACGTACATGGCAGGGACGTTGAAGGTCTCAAACATGATCTGAGTCATCTTCTCCCTGTTGGCTTTGGGGTTGAGGGGGGCCTCAGTCAGCAGGGTGGGGTGCTCCTCAGGGGCCACACGGAGCTCGTTGTAGAAGGTGTGGTGCCAGATCTGTAAACATCAGGACAGTTAGAGGAGCTGTAGTGGATCTAACGACTCACAACACTGGACTGAAGTGACTGCGCCGTTTTCTGATCCAACTCTCACCTTCTCCATGTCGTCCCAGTTGGTGATGATGCCGTGCTCGATGGGGTACTTCAGCGTCAGGATACCCCTTTTGCTCTGAGCCTCATCTCCCACATAGCTGTCCTTCTGACCCATACCCACCATCACACCCTACAAATAAAGATAACACATATAACATCTGTGTTATGATTGAAAATATAATCCTTCATAGAGCCAGGGGTCTTTTATTATTTCAAACCTGGTGACGGGGACGTCCAACGATGGATGGGAAGACAGCACGGGGAGCGTCATCACCAGCAAACCCAGCCTTGACCAGGCCAGAGCCATTGTCACACACCAAGGCGGTGGTCTCGTCGTCGTCACACATGTTTGGTCTTTTCTGTTCTGGCCTGCTAGAAGAGACATAAGATGGACACATGTCATGATGACATTATTGGATGTTTTCAGCAGATAATATGTTATATTGTGTCATATTTCTATTTAGAGTCTAAATAGAGTCTATTCTGAGAAACAATGTGGCACTATGCTCACTATGAAGACACCTATGAGTGTGAGAGTAATCTCTCTGAGTCCTACAGCTGCCTGAAAAGCCAAAATGGGACATGACCCCCCACACACTCACACTCATAGATCTATTTTCAGCCCCTTCAGTATCTCATCGTTAAGCCCGAGCCAGTTAACAGCTGAGCCAGCGTGTCTTTTGACGAGTGGCAGAGGAGGCCTGGGTCTCCTCTCAGCTGTCGCCACATAGTGGTCTCTTCTGTTTGGAGCCAGACCATGTGCTCTGATCCTTCACAATGATAACAGGCTGCATCCTGGGCGCCACTATCATCATCAACCCCCTCCGATGGAGGTTTCTCCCAACTCCAATTTGTAAGTGCTGCTAGGGCATTCTGTGTCATGTTTTAAAGGAAATCTTGACACAGCAGCTGAAGCTGATCAAGCAGAAGTTGAAGGCAATGACAGCTTTTCTGACAGTTCATTAAAACTCCAAATGTTACTGTTTAAAATAACTGGAAATTACACTTTAATATGCTCTAAAAAGGAGTTTTGTGTATGAACTCCCCTGAACTGCAGATTTGAGTTAGAATTTAAATGCATGTTCTTTCAAATAAATTAATAAACAGTATAAAACAGTATAATACAATTTAATTTCAAATGAATAGCTAGTTAATTTAGTTAATTCAGGCAGAAAGTGACTTTAATTTTCATTAAGAAAGGCAAGTCTCTTTAGTTTGACTTTAAGATTTTCACAATAAAAGCACAACTGTATATTCCCTGAGAGACACTGATTTTTTTTGTCTGTTTTGGTATTTAAAACCCCCTGAAACATCAGACCTGAGTGAACCCTATGTATCTCTAGGTTGAGTCTGACCTGAGTCAGAGTTGCATGCCTGCCACTCAACAGCAAGCATCCCCTTCCTGGACTCTAAACCTCTAAACCTGCATGGGTCTGCAGCTCATTCCCTTGCTCTCATCCTTCACTTAAATATCTTCATTAAAACTTATGAGAAAAAAAAACATCTCAAATACAACACCTAAGATGCACAGCAAGAAGAATGTGAAAAAGGGCACTCACCAAGTTGTAACTACAAGACTGGAGTTTCCACTGGGACAAAGGGGTGAGGGTGAGAGGGGGTCCTTAAATATGTCTCAGTGTCCTGAAGCAGGGGCTTGGTGGGCGGGCTCAGGACTTCACACAAGCCCAAATTAAGTGCTGCTCGGTAATATGGCTCAGTAAAGTGGATCCTGTGTCAGCTAACGCCACCAAACTGGAGGGATGTTGCCTTGGAGATAAAAAGCCATGCAAGGAAGTAAATAAAGAGTAGACTGAGAATCAATGATTATTCAATCACAAAGCTTTAAATGTGATGGATATGTGATTATGTCTTAATGTTTCTTAGTTAGAGCTCAGACAGATCATGATGAGGAAACGCTCATATGCAAGCCAGTTCAGAATCCAAATTCCAAATTTCAAAGCAGCATCTTTCTCCCACTTTTCAGTACTTCCCTTCCCTAAGGATGTGTTAATATGACTAAGTCAAAACTGGGCACTGGGGATGTGGGTGATTGCAGGGTGAGAAGGTAACATGAGATCTCCTCTGAGCATTCTGGTTAAGGAGCTGTCTAAGAGGAACCTTTCCTGTGACAGTTTGCCAGTGTAGTGGCATGTGTGAAGACTGAAGGAGGGCCAAAAAACATGCTAGACAGCTGAGAGGCAGTATAGTGCAAGAGAGGGGAGGGGGCGGTGGGGTCCCCCAGACCTCCAGCAGACAACAGATTCCTGGGACAGCCTGTGCAGGAAGCGACGAGTGACCGTTCTCGCCTCTGATTGGCTTTAGTGTCTCCTTTTAGGGATATGGTGTGCAGCAGGTGCCACTCATACATACACACACCGAGGAGGGGCTCCTTATTCGTCACTGTGACATCTCCATGCTGGAGCCCTATCAGACCACTGTGAGTGCAATAAAAATGTAAATAACCCCGATTGATGTTCTTTGATAACACACTTGCAGTGTATTTTCTATAATTAACATTTAAGGGATAGACTTACGGCTCACACACTTTATCTTCAAAACTGGTCTAAATAACCTATTCCCCATTTTGTTGAACAAATTGAGTTCTACAAAGTTTCACAGCTTTCAAATCTTTACATTTACTTTATTTTATTATTATATTATTATTATTTGTTTTATGTTTTAAGTATGCACCAAATTACAAAGGCAAATTCCTAGTAATGTGAAACTCTTCACTTATATGGCAATAAATACAGTTATGATTCTGATTCAGCTGCTTCTGATATATTATATGTTATATACGACGAATATTTACTCTTTCTTTGTCTATTGTTCTATTTTATTTATGTATAATTCTGAGAATTTTCATAGAAAAAGTATAGAGAGAAATGTGTGAATTTGGAGTTTAGACTTTGAGACTTATAGGTTGTTTGGAGGTGGATGTTAGAAGGGTAAAAATGAAAATATGAATAGAGAGAGTAGACATTTATTTTGTGCCTATGTGTTTTTCTAAGAACCTCTCAGAATTCTGTGATAAAAGTCAAATCTAAGATTATTAACACGTAATTTACGATAACAAAAGCAAAAAAGGCAAGAAAAACATATGTCAATGCTAAATACAAATAATTACTGCAATAAATGTTTCACTCAATGTAGCCTAATCTCTGATCTCTGAGGCAGAAACATCAGTTTAGTTTAGCCTGAATGAAACTGCTGCTGTGTTTTGTCAACAGCTCCCTCTCAGTGAAAGGAGCACTTTTTGGCAGAGCCCAATCTGTACGGGCAGGTCTTTATCAGGATGGAGCAGATTGGACTGAAATGGGTCATGGTTTTGAGGGACATTCGTCCTTATAAGGGAATGTAGGAAGCATGTGGTTTGTCTTTCTTGACAGCTGCCTTCTCTGCACTTCCATCCCCCTAACACACACACATACTCTTCAAGCACACACTTAAGCAACTGTTAGTAACAACTGTTACAACAGTCTGCCTAATGTAGACAGGGCTTTGTTTACCATTTGACCATGTACAGTAGGAACACTGATAGATTTGACTTTAATCGAGGCAATTCAAATACAAACAACAAACGCACAAATATTTAACATTTGTGATTAATGGCTCCTCTTTTTCAGTGTGTGGCCAGTCTCTAGTCCAAACTAATTTTCTAGTTGTCACCCAAGCCCTGTCAGTGTAAATGTTTAGGAACAGCAATGATCAGTTTCCTTCTGTTGGTCGCACACAGCCGTGTCTGTAATGCGCCACATGCCGGCTGCAGACAGCTGATGGTTCGCAGTGTTTGAAAAGCTGTGGGGTTGGTGTGAACCAGAGCAATCACATCAATAGCCATCTGCTGACTGTAAATCTTTATACACAAGTAAAGTGTTTCACAGCTCACCAGCACTGAAAAGAGGTAACACCGGCTGTTTAAGAGTGCAACACTAAAGAAATGTGAATAAATATGTAAATTATAGCGTAAAATCTTATTGAAAACTTTAGATCAGAAATATTTGGTTGATTTGCATCCTTGCATGCTTTTGCCACCTTTTTATATTATTTTATTTTTTTGTATTGCAATGATAGTCATCTGTGTGCATGCTGATAATGACAGGTTATTTATTACTATACATGGCACACTCTGAGCAGCACTCTTCAGTATCACTCTGCTTTGAATATATGTGTCGTGTGTTTCACTAAGAGCTCAGACACACAACTGCCCAGACCTGCCACCAGCTTAATCTCAACTCTATAAATATACGGGGTGCTTTAAAAGTTTCCATGTCAGCGCTTCATTGTCCTGTACCATGAGGGGATATAGAGACCCACAGGTGTAGCTGCTGTGTGTGAGAGGGGGCAAGATTAGGATGTTGTTACACTGTGTGCTGGATTTTCAATGGGCAATGCCTGCAGGAAAAATTGCACGGAAGTGACACGTTACACTTTCCTCACAGCATTGTTAAGATTCATTGGCCAAACCATAGCAACCACAGCGAGACCTTAGCAACGGCACAGGATAATGGTAATCAGAAAGTAAAAAGAAGAAGTGATTCTTTTGAGACCAGAACTAAGTAAGTTAGTTGGAGTGTTGGAGAGGAGAGATGTGAGGATCAGACAGAAAAATGGAAAATCATACTACAGTGTGCAGAGGAAAATGGTATCTCTGCCATGAACCCAGTCAAACCTTCAACAGTACTGAAAAATCAGGTAGGGGACATTTTTATGGCTAAGGTGCAGAGAGTGGAAATCTGTTCAATTGTGAGTCGAGTGAAGTGTGAGTCGAGTGGAGACAGGAAGAAAGTGGGTCAAAGAGGGGATTTGGGGAGTCCCTGTTTGGCTATGGATGAAATCAAAGCAAACGTAAAAGGAAGCTCCTAGCGCACGTTCAGTCAGGAAAACTTTCACGTCATTCATCTCTATTCGCCTCCCTGATCTCTCCCTCTTCTTTCTCACTCCCTTGCTCTCCCTCTCTCTAACCTCCCACTTTAGTCAGATGAATGTTATAGAGCACCTCTCTCACCAATCAGCTGTCAGTCCATCCCTCACTTGCCCAATCACAGCTTAGCAAAAATATTTAAAAGTCTTTCGTCTCTTCTTCAGCTGTCCTTCAGATCGACTCTGGCGACCCTCCTCCACCCCAAGCACCACCAGATTCGCACCAGTTAAAGGAACTCTCTCCTGCTCTCTAGCTTCTGCACCACCACCACCACCACGTCTAGACCCAGGGGGGGACTTCCGACTCTCCTCCTGCCCTTTCCTCCCTTTTGGATGTGGTCATCGCGACAGGGTCTAGAACGCCAAAGCACATTCTAAATTATTTGTATAACAATACATTTTCTCTTATTCAGTCACCTGAGTCTCTCCTGACTGAAATAGTATAAGGAGAGAGAGTGAAGTGTTATAAAATTGGGAGGTCAACACCAGTAGAGGGTGTCTGGGGGAGGATTAAGAGAATGAGAGGAATTAGGAGAGAATGGGTAGCATCCCAGAAGCTATTAGGTTTGTATAAAAAAGTGTGGGAAGCAGGAATTCTGCCCAGAAGCGGGGCCTCCATGGCTCTTCACTGCAGTCTTGTCTGATTTTTACTTTATAGAAAATAGACACAAGTACAAAGGTTTAACCACTGCCTCAATGTTAGAAAAAGACAGATTAGAAAGAGTGTATAAGGAGTATGTTTCTATTTTTACAGACGGTTTCAAAGATCCCAATACAGGAAAAAAACTGTTTTTTCAGGGACAGTTCCTGTGTTAGCAATAGATATCAGCAGGAGAACTCCAGATCATTTAACAGTTTTCACAGTAGAGATGATGGCAGTAATAACAGCATTGCAGTGGGTAGAATATACTACGGTAAGTCTAAGGCCATTATTTGCTCAGATTCTGACTCAGTTCTGGAATCACTTCAATCGTCTTCATCTCAAGCCACACAGGATATGTTAAATGAGACATATGAAGCTCTGTTTAGGACAAAAAAACTTGAATATATCTGTTGTTTTTATGTGGGTTCCAGCACATCAGGGTGTTATGGGTAATGGAAGGGCAGACAAACTATCAAAGGGAGCACTTAAACTGGATAATGTCATGGTGACAGCATTTAATAAACTAGAAGCAATCAAAGGGTGATCAATGGCATGTAAGGAGAAAGTAACAGGAAGACATTTATGCCCAATTCAAAGGTAAGTGGGCACAATGAGACCAGCAGGGGGCCATAGGAGAGAAGAAAGGAGCATTACAAGACTGACTCGGACACACTGGATTTAAAAAAACACTCAAACTAATAGGTAAACATACACTACCGTTCTAAAGTTTGGGGTCACCAGGCCAGTTCTATAGCTTCTCTGAACAGTTTCAGCTGTGCTAACATAGTTTCACAGGAGTTTTCTAATCATCAATTAGCCTTTTTAACAGGATTAGCTAACACAATGTACCATTAGAACACAGGAGTGATGGTTGCTGGAAAAGGGTCTCTGTATACCCATATATTCCATTAAAAATCAGCATTTTCTAACTAGAATAGTCATTTACCACATTAACAATGTCTGGACTGTATGTCTGATTACTTTAGTGTTATCTGCATTAAAAAAAAACATTTTTTAAATAGACATTTCCAAGTGACCCCAAACTTTTGAACGTACATCACGTTAGTGTACATCAGGACTATGTGAGAATTGTAATGAAGAAGAAACAGCATTACTGAATTTCAGATACCAGACATACTAAAAGGGAAACCTAAGAAAATCAGGTTTAGTATACTTTTTTTAGTCTCACTCAGGTTCACACTCCATAGTAGCCTATAGGTGGCGGTAATGCGCCTGAGAGAAGGATGCCACCCGCCATTAAACTACGAGAAGAAGAGCCCTTAGCAACGTTGAGACCTGACGTTTCGCCGTTGCTAAGGGCAACAGTATGTTTCCCCGTTGCTAAGGGCTCTTCTTCTCGTAGTCTAAAAATATTTACGTCATTCAAAGATTTTAAAAATGGAGGACAAAAGACACCAAACTCGTCCTAAACGAGTTTTTGTTAACGACGTAAACGGATATTCCTCCGCGCACATCGCCAAGGTATAGAGAAGTGTTTATTGGTTTTGGGAAACAGCCTGTCATTCGTGAGTTTTACTGAAGCCATTTTGCCTTGTTGAACAGTTTTTGTCGACATACGTGGCTGAGGACGGTGAAGCAGAAGAAGAAGCAGCCGCTGGTGAAGCTGCCTTCCAGGTGGTGGGAACCGTGCAGTCCGCCAAAGAGTCGGCCTTTCTCCTGGAACAGTATCAGGTGAGGCGGGCCTGTGATGTGTACACATGCTTTTATAACTCTGTATTTATCATACAGTAAGATTCAGAATAGTGTGCATAACTGGCACTGTTACACTGTAAAAAAATGCTATACTGTAAATGAAATTCATAGTTCTAAACATAAAACTGGTAAATAGTGATAGTGAACTGCTGCAACATATCCTGCTGCATTCTGCAGCTGTTTATGTCATCATTAGCTAAGCAATATGGATAGCAAGTCAGATATTTATAGTGATAACATTAGCTAGCAGTGTTAGCTACACTGGGAATTTATTAATGAATTAGCCACTCATTCCATACAAAAACAATCAGACAGTGTTTTGCTAATGGCAACATTATAAAGCAAGCAGGCTAGGCTTAGCTTGCTGTAATATGCGGTGCATGTCATGGATACATTACATACAGCAGCTATCCAAAGTAGCAGAAGGGTCAGTGTTAGAACATAGGGAGTTTAGAACATATAAAATGTCTAAAATAGGATTAACTTCTTTGGTAGTCCCCATCCAGAGATGAGCTTCTTCAGTACCTGCTGCAGTGTGATGTGGTGGTGTACAACATCTCAGAAAGTTCTTCACAGCAGCAGTTTGAAGAAGCAAAGTGGGCACTTACAGGTGAGGTCAGATAGTGCTGATAATTCAGCAGAGGACATCTCTTACAGTTCCTTCCTTTTACAAACAGCGCTTGAATCTGAGATGGAGAACTTCAAGTCTCGGAAAATGTTCATCTTAGTCTCCACTGTGATGACCTGGGCCCTAACCACACCCAAGAATCCGGTGAGTCTGGGAGAAACTAGAGGTTAGGTGGTAAAAGCTTTTAAACTGAACGGAGTGCAATTTGGCTCTTCAGGGTGATGCAATGACAGATGCAGAGTTCAGGAGAAGAAGGCCTCATCGCAACTTCAAAAACTGCTATAATCTGGAAAATCTTGTGCTCAAGTTGCCCAGAGGGGTAAATCTATTCCAACAACATAACAGTCTAATGCAGTCTCAGTTGCATAATGTTTGCTATTGATTCAATGATATCCTCTGATATTTCAATACGCAGAAAAACTCCAAACTCCAAGGTTACGTTGTAGCTGCTGGTCATCAGTATGGACAGGGGGAGAACCTCTTTCACTACTTCTTCAAGGTAAATATAGAAGCATAATAATACCCTCTGTAGGTCATCAGGCCTCTCTGTGTGTGTTGCTGCATGATTTGTAATTTCCATCAGGTCTCCTGGTTGATGAAATCTCCAGAAGTTCCCATATTTGGAGAGGGAAGAAATCACATCCCCACAATTCACGTTCACGACCTTGGCGGGTGATTTTAATTGACAGTATTCCTGCATATATTCCTGCATATATTTGGAGAGAATTGTTTGATTGCTGAACTGACTGTTTGCTTTTCAGAGTGATTCAAAACATTATAAAGCAGAGGCCAAAGTCGAAGTATATTCTTGCCATTGATGAGGCCTGTATCACTTTAGAAGATATTGTAAAGGTAATTCTGTAATAAATATAGTTATATATATATATATATATATATATATATATATATATGTGTGTGTGTGTGTGTGTGTGTAGAAGGCATAATAATAACATAACAACCTTTAATCCTTTAGAGGATAAGTTATGTGCTTGGACCAGGAAAAGTTCACATGTTACCAGCGCAGGAGGTCATCACAATGAAGGCTTTTACGGTACAGTAATTCATTTAAATGTGATACCTGTATTTAGATTTGTTTCTGTCATACATTGTTGCATATTTCAAACAGATAACATGTAATAATAAATGATTTCCTGAAAAGTGTGCATGTCTTTTTTCAGCCAGGGGAACTGGAGTATTTAGGGATCGACCTCAGCTTGGAGGCTTCTCAGTTAAAGGACTTATACGACCTGCGCTGGACGTCTGAGACCGGGATGGTGGAAAACATGGAGATGATTGTGCAGGAATACAAAGAGGCCAGACAGCTGCTTGTGAGTCTTGACAAATATATAGCACACACACACATCAGTGGGGAACTATGAAGGATTTAAAGACAAGCTAATGACTGAAGTCCCACCTAAAGTGGTGGGTCAGGGAGCCAGAAATGTGGTGTCCAGGAAAACTCGTCTTGGCTTGGGGTCCACATACCTTTGTTCATATGGTGTACATGTAGAAGAAAAATGGAATCAGAATTATCTTTGTGTCCATTGATTCTTTAGCCAGTTAGAATCCTCCTGGTTGGACCTCCGGCTGTGGGGAAAACCACAGTTGCAGAGAAGCTCTGCCAGTATTACCGAACACACCACATCAAGCTCCAGGAGACCATTGAGGAGAAGATCACACAGCTGGTCAGTGGATGCAGTGAGACATACTGCCCTCCTGTGGACGTTGTGTTACTGTCATCTTTCTGTGTGTGTGCTGCAGAAGGAGATACTGAATGGGCCTGAACATGACAGTGAGGAGGAAGCAGCTGCTGCACAGAAACAGCTGGAAAGTATTAAAAAGAGCATGGAAGCAAATGAAGGTTAGTAAAAGCAACAAGATAGCAGGCGAGATTACAAGTACTGTAAGAAAACCTTTTAATGAAATGTTCATTTGAATGGCCTTATATTGTTTAATAACCTGTGTCCCATCAGGTCGACTGGATGACCATCTCTTGTTTCACATTGTGAACGACAAACTGAATTCAAAGGCGTGTCAAAACCAAGGATTTGTTCTCGATGACTTCCCTGACACTTACCAGCAAGCAAAGATGATTTTCTCTGGTGAGTTTCATTCATCTATTTATTCATTAATGAAGTGAGAGACAAATCAGAGTTTGTCCTAAAGTGTGTTTTTGTTGCTCAGATAAGGAGCCAGATAATCAGGACATGGATCTGATGTCCAAAACACCGGCATACAACAAGAACATCGCTCCAGGTCATTGATACACCTCTGTGACATCTGTTGACATCTATCAACAAAGTGCTGAAACATCTCGGTGTGTTTTGCAGAACATATTTTCGCCTTGCATGCGTCAGATGATTTCCTGACGAACAGAGTGAAAGAACTTCCACAGAGCCTGGCGGAGAAAATGCGTTACACCCAGGAGGAATTTTTATGTCGCCTGATGAGATACAGACAACTGAGCAGTACTGGTGACACACTGCTAGACTACTTTGATGAGCTGGAGATTCACCCAGAACATATTGGTACTGCACTTAAAGCCATATAAACAAATTAAGTATCAATATCACAAATGTATGTTAGGGGCAGGATACAGCACCTTAGTCTTTCAATGCGGATGAGCAAGAGCAGATTTTCAGTGTAAAGGACCCATTTTTGCAAATAAATCTTTTTTCTGTGCTGTGTTCCTCCACAGAGGTCTGTGTGGATGATCCAGAGTACACTGACATCATGAAGAAAATCACAGAGATGGTCGGGGTTCCTACAAATTATGGGCTGAGCGCAGAGGAGCAGGAGAAGAAGGCCCGAAAGAGAGATAAGGAGCAGAGGCAGAAACTGGCTGCAGAGGCTTCTGAGAGAAAACGCAGGAACGAGGCTGCGCTGGCTGAGATGGCTGCTCAGTACAAGCAGTGGGTAAGGTCACGGAGGAATCTTTTATCACCTCACTGTTCATAGAAGGTTATAGGATCTTATTTATTTAACAGCAGAAGAATGTATGTGAGGTGAGGCGACAGGAGGCCGAGCTGCTGGAGGCTCAGTCTCTTCCTCTGAGGAACTATCTGATGAAGTACGTGATACCTTCGCTCACAGAGGCCATGCTTGAGTGCTGCAAGATCAAACCAGAGGACCCGGTCGACTTTTTGGTATTTACAAAGCCACACTTTCTCATGATATACTGAACATCAACACACATAGCAATTGATTTTATGTTTATGTCTGTTTTTGTTGCAGGCTGAATATCTTTTACGGAGCATTCAACAGGGATAATTAATACACATGGGGGAAGCATGTTTGTTGCCCTTCACAGACAGGAATGCACTAAATACCAAAACGTGGACACCCAGAGGTCTATAATGATCATAACACAACAATAAATTATTTAGTAAAAGTTAAAGGGGGCAGAGCACACATGTCACTAAAACAAAGTGGAAAAAAAGTGCGATTATGACCTTTCACCCCCTAAAATGGCTATAACATAAAAAAACATAGTCACTGTTTGTAAGACTTGAGCCAGACTTTCACTCATTACAGCTGTCTGCTGGGTGACTCAGCTCAGACCAGACTGGGTGTGTGAGTCAGCACTTACTGGAAGGAAAATTAGATGTTTGTTTTTTTGCAGAATCCACACTGCAGCTGATAAACAAAAGACAAACAGATCAAATAATTGAGACTGTTTGTGTTTATTCTCATGTTCAAACGGATGGAAGCTGCTGCATACACAGAAGAAACTTCAGCTGTTCAACTGTGTTAAATCCACTTCTTATATCTGCTAGTTCAACACTAGGTGGCGCAGAGAGTCCTTCTATAAACTATGCACAGGAACAAACATGTGGATGAAAATGTTAGAGTATTTTCTTATAGCAAGATCGGAATAATAGTCTGTCTGTAGGAAAGGCCTTTGCTCTGTTGTAAAATGCGTCGTAAAATAAGAATGTGTCACTCCAGTTGTTGTGGTTAATAAAGTGTCTGCAGTTTGCTTTGTAGTTTGTGTCTGCACGCTCATTTACTGGATGTGGTATATAGATTAGAACATAGGAGAAAGAATTTATTTGAATAAATGTCAGCCCTCACAAAAACATGCTTTGTATAATTTTACAATATCTAAACTGTGAAACCACACTTGCTAACTCGGCCTACATTCTGGCCCTTGATGAGAGAGAATTCTTACCATCCTCTGATGATATTACTGTGCAGATAAGCAGGGTTGTTGGCCTCATTTGAACTCATTTAAGTCATTTAATCTGTAAGGATCCATAGGTGTTTTCTATTAAAGATAATCTTAATCTGAACCCTTGTCAGATTACTTAATAAATTAATTTAACAGTGGATTTCAAATGGGATGTGTGCCTTTAAACAGAGCATAAACCCAGCCCATGAAAGGTAAAAGAGATGACTCCTTATCTGTGTAAGTATTATGCTTATTACAGCATACTTTCCTTGTATTTACCCCATAACGCCAGCAACAGCTGGCCACTAGGCTGGGTCTGGAAGAAACAAATTAAGACGGACTCCTCCAGCAGAGAGTGGGTCCAGCTTTGTCACTGACATTTAATTTCACATTTATAGAGAGAAATGACAAGTCCTGCCAAACACCCACGGTTCCCATAACACAGCGTGCTTCAGTATGTTTGGTGCAGATTTTACTGGCCAGACACTTCCTCATTTCCAGTATTTTACTGCTGAAAAAAAAGATTTTTTTTTCCACTGTAGAGTCGGAGCTAAAAGGATTTTTTTTTGTGAATCCTTCTCATAGATATGACCTCCAGCTTAATGGATAAAAAATAAGAGGTTCCATGTTGGCACCATGTTAGCTCCCATCACCACTAACAGCCACAGGTCACTGTCCACTCCACCATAATGGCCGCTCTCCACTGGAAAACCTTCAATCCAGGAGGCCAGAAATAGAGGAGCAGTGAGAAGTTTCACCTGAACAAGCAGGAAAGAAAGGTCTTATTCTGTGGTGCAGGGCGTCGGCTCCGTCGGCTGGAATACACAAGCTTTACGCAAGGTGGAAATAGGTCTTTACAGCCTGTTTAAACTCTATCAGCGCTATGAGTGCTTTTTTTTTAACTTGGTTTCAGAGGAAAGCTCACTGGAATATCAGTACAATTACGGGAAAGCAACACATATATATGGACACAGTAGAGTGAGCACATGCCAACCTAAGGTGCTATCTGCTCTTACAACATGAAATAAATGATCATAGTGTATGCTCAGTCATAACAGCTCTGTGCCTCCCACACACTGACATTGGTTCCCTTCTGGGAGCATCCTTTTGGGCTTATACACAAATGTGTAAAGTGGACCCAACTGTGAAGCTCCTAAAGTTTGCAGATGACACCACTCTAACCCAGGACTGGGATGAGCCTGCTTTGAGACAGGAGGAGGACCGGCTGGTGTCCTGTGCAGTCAGCGAAACCTGAAGTGGGACACAAACCTCACCTGCTGTGTAGTGAGATCCTGTTTAATATTTTACAGAAATATTGAGTATTTTATTTCAAGGATCATAGGATGTGTTACAATTCTTTTTCTCCCTTTAAAGTACTCTGGTCTTATTGTATTTCCTGTTTTATTTTGAAAGTCATGTTTCCTTGTGTGAACTTCCTCTTGTGTCTCTTTGTTGACCTGCCCCGCCCTGATTGTTCTCATCTGTGTCTTGTTACCTCTGTTTGCTAACAGTGTGGTTTGGTTTGTTTGTGTTTTGTTTCTTTTACCTTTTGTTAGTTTCCTTTTTTAAAAATGTGATATTTTTTCTTGTTATTACTAAAGCTCACTTTGTTTTGCTATTTTTGCTTTGGTTGTCTGCATTTGGGTCCTCTTTACACAAGTTACAACTGAATGAAGTGATCAAACATGGACCCAGCACACTACTTTTTTGTTTATGAAAGCCTTGTCAGTGCAGACAAGTCCTGCAATCAAACATAGAGGACAGGCTAGAATATGTTTTAGCTCTTACCTCAGTTTTGAGCCGCTCTTTGTCGAACTCACCAAGCTGTTAAGCCTCTCTCACTCAGGACATCTTGGCTCTTGTCGACGAGCCAAAGCTCCCAGTGTCTGCTCCCGTCACTGGTCTTTTACTGCTTGAATTGGCTACACTTAACAGCCAAGTCTCCATCCAAGCCTTGAATTCTCCAGTCCAACCTGCAGCTCTACCTTTCTGTATGGAGCCAGATGGGCTGCCCAGTCTGTTGCTGAGCCAGCCGGTGGTCCGACACCTTTCATGGAGCCGACTGGTAGTCCGTCCTTGGCCATTTTTTTTTTTGACAAAATGTTCATATGCACCACAATAATCAACACAAACCTCAATCACCTCTCCACTCATTCCAGGCACGTTATCACTTGCCTTTGTGTGCTTCCTGTCTTTGCGATGGTCTGTTGTGTTTCACCTCTGTCTCATTGTCAAAATGGTATGAATGATCATAAGAAAGGTGATGCATCAGCTAATGCTGTCTGCATTACGTGCACTTTTTGTGTGTGCGGTCCTGTGTGTAGAACTGATGCTGTCATCCTCTCCACAGTGCAGTCCTTCCTCCACCTACAACAAACAGTAGACTGAGAGGAATCATGTCAAAGCAAAGGGAAACACTTTTTCTCTGTTCCAGTAAAACTGTAAAATTACTTGTGGTGCCCAGCAGTCTGCACACAGCTTGTGTTTGTGTGTGCGTGTCTGTATGTTGTGGGGACATGGAAAAGAATTTAAGTCAGTGTAACATCTTCTGAAGTGTGTGTGTGTGTGTGTGTAGGAATGAGTCGGGTGAGGGCTGTGGTGGTCTCAGAAATGTTGTTTTATCTGCTGGGCTTCCAGTCACAACAACCTTTACCACCCCTGTAGTGGTGGTCTCTCTCTCTCTCTCTCGCTCTCTCTCTCTCTCTCACACACACACACACACACACACACACACACACACACACACACACACACACACACACACACTAGAAATAGCATGACTCACCCCCATGGTGGTCATCCTAACATCTGCTGGTGGTTGAACATGTTAGAAGAGGACCACACACACACACCTGCACACTATGACCCTAATTGGACAGCGAACTCTCAGTGCTTGTCACAGTGATAACACAAGCACACACACACAGAGTCACGTGAAAAGACAAAAGACAGCACAGCAAATACTGTGAACTATGTTATGAGAAAATCATTTACCTGCAGCATAATATTCCTTTGGTTGACCCATACAGATAGGAAGGAGGTGAAAAGTCTATTCTGTACCACACACACATACACACACAAAATAGCCAGAATTGCTTGGACTACACTGTTTAAGGGTTCAATCAGAGTCCAGTCTCTGGCTGAGGATGTCCAAAGAGTACAGGAATACAAAGTGATTATAAGACAACTACGTCACACTGTTGCTGAGCAGATTGGCCTTCTGTGGGATGGTATGACTTCTCTGCACCAACATAGACTGGGTCAAAAGGGGTTACACAGATAGGTTCAGTACATCAGGTGCAAAGCTTCATCTCTAAAGCTACATAGCTACATTCTAAGAATCAGCTCGTCGTGTTAGGAAGAGCCTTATCTCTGTCCTTGAAAACAGCTGCTCATTGAAATACAATATTCAGACCTGTGCTTTTCTAAATGTGCACAATTTTATGCATTTAAATGTAAGTCTAAAGGACAAATTCAGGGCTTTTGAAGGCAGAGATCAATACATTCAGAGGTGAATCTCTGATTTATTTACATTGAAAAGAGACAAAAATATCACATATTGTTCTGCTACAGTCCGTATTATGCAGTCTCTTAATATTATGTATAGTATGAAGTAAAGCTAGAAATCCTGATGTTTGCGTTTAAAGTTATAATGAACTTCTCTCTGTCTTTATTAAACACACAGACATATCCTGTCTTCACAGTTTAAGTAAAAAAAATGATTCTATCAACATGTGTCGGCCATATCGGCCTTACACCAGAGTCGCACACACACTTCACCAACCAATGTTTAACAGTGGTGTTTGCTTTTGTTGGAAACTGACATGACAGTGTGTGTGTGTGTGTGTGTGCATACAGACACGCTTTATTGTGCATGTAAACCAGTGACCCATGAGGGGGCAGACATCATGTGTTTCACCCAGCATGAAGCCTCCACCTACAAAGCCTTGTCTCATCATCACTCTGAGCTTGATCTACACTATAATTGAATTGTTTTTCCTAAAATGGCTCAGAAGTTCCTGCAGCCAAATCAGACATAATATAGTCTGAGCTCAGTCAAACAGAAGGAAGAAATATAGTGCTACACAGAGAGTGGTGTTAGATGGACAGGAAGTCAGTGAAGGAAACAACAAATGCAGCATTGACAGAAGCTCTTGAAAACCCTGTTGGAAAGCAGAACTACTAACTAAGCTTTGTTGTTAGCCTAGCATGATTGTGTAGCTTATCCAGCAGATCATGCTGGTTGTTGGATGATGTCTGTGCTGTAGCAGCAACGATCCTCTCTCTACCATTAAAAATAATTTGTTTATTTCAGTGGCACTAACTCCCTTCTCCTCACTTTACTAAGTTCTTTTTCTTCTTGAGTTTATAATAAGATGACAGTCTTAACACATAGTTCACCGAGATCATCCTTTTGATGAGCATGTGGATTCCTGCTGCTGAATCTGGCAGCTGATTGTGTTTGTTCCTCAGTGTTACATATTTGTGATCATGTGCATATTTAGCTTGCGTGTCACCCCTATTTTCTTCACTTATTCTCCAAATAAATACTTGAAAAGTAACACGTATAATAAACAAACATGGTCATAAATTTTTTTCCATACTGTAGTATTTAGTGAGAGTGCAGTGGGCCCAGCAATCTAAGACCAATATTTCCTTCAAACCTCCTGGACCATCTGTGTGTGTGCAGAGGAAGTGCCACCAGCCTCTCTCAATCAATCACAGAAACAAATATGTGAGCACTTTCTAAACGATAATGAGAGTGAGGAGGGGATCTAGGAAAATAATAAAGATACTTCATTTGGGTTTCCATTCGTCGCAGCAGATTTTCAGAAAATTAAAAGGTCTTCTTGAATAAAAACACTAAGCTCGTAGAAATCTAGAAGACTTACGCCTAAATACTCCTGAAGATTTTCTCTGACTTCATCCAGTGTGTTTACACCAGTGTGTGCATGAGAATGTATGATGTAGGAGGTTGGCAGTGTGTGTGTGTATTCATGTTTGGAGGCAATAACGTTATAAACATCCCATAATTATCTCTGATTGCCTCTGGGACCCCCAACAACCACAAACCCGCAGTCATACAGCAGCTATCACGACACTGGAGGCCCCGTCACATTTATAGATTCACTGTAATGTAGACGGATGATCTGCAGTGAGACAGGTTTGTTTATATGAAACTGATCCTGTTTGTCACACTTCACCGCAGCACCCACAATCTTAAACCTAAACTGCTCTTTTTAATACCAGCGTCCATCCTAAAGTGTTAATACAGTGTGGAGAACATAGTGTTCCTGCAGAGAAGTGTCACATCTGTTGTAGATTACATGTGCGACTACATGCAAAGGAGCACACACACACACACACACACAATATTTTAGTAGATTTTCTTATTTCTCTTTCAGTTTCTCAATGTGAACACTATAGGAACAAGTACAGGTTTAGGTGTCTTGTTCAAAAAAGACACATCAACATGACGCCAGGGGATCGAACCAGCAACCTCTACCACCACATCCACCCCACCACGTGTGACTCATTTGATCATCTGAGTCATGTGAAAGTGTGAACCTTGTCCTACTGTAGACCACAGCCACATGTTAGTGAAAGGGTCCAACTGCATATAAGTGAACAGCTCCAAATACAAATGTAGTATCGAATAACACATTATGATCACCAGCCATAATGAATAATTGGAATTATTATTTTGGGAACTTTATTCCTTTCATGTGCATTTGAGATTGTGTGCAGTGTGTAGAAGATGTATGCCGGTGCATGCAGAGCTCAGGGGACAGGAGGTTATTTAAATGGTGTAGCAGCCAACCTCCCTCCACCACTTGAAATAAAACAGAGAGGAAGAGATGGAGAGCAGACAGCAGGGTGAAGCAGTTTCCACTGGGAGCAGCTGCATTTCTGTTATTCTAAACACAAGGAGGGAAGTGAAGGGAGGATTTTATACAGCAGCTCCTCCCAGAAACACTGGATGAGGGTTAACCAGGGGTCTGACTCAGTGTCATGTGGCAGGCTCAGTTTTTAAGGAAATACACCATGTTTTAGGTGGGTAGCATTTTTCTTTTTTTATTCTTAGTGTCATCATATGCAGATTTAGATGATACCCAGACATATCTCCTTATAAAGCCCAGTTACACCTCTGATCTCACATTCAGTTGAACCATAAACAGAGAGAGGAGCTTAACTAAGAAATACATTTTTGGCATGACATACTTGTCTGTTCATTCTGAGTTTTGGCACCTTTCAGCAATATAACACACTGTAGACACAATAATCAATGTATTTATGCATTTGCATGTCTGAAAAAAACATAAAAAATACAATATAGCTCTTCTTTCATCTCTATTTTGGATTTTGCCATCTCCTCTTTGTCGTATGCATGCATTTATTAGTATTAAGAATATGTATGGTAGTAAACATCGACTCAAGCGGAGACAAAGGAAAACATATATAGATCAAAAAACACAAAACACTTGATGATGATATGATGATGACAATACAAAGAAACAACTACCCCTAACATGCTGTCAGAGTAGATGGTCTGGTCCAGATTTTGGGCTTCTACAAAAGGTGAGGCTCGAAACATGACCCAAACATCAAAAGACAATAATACAGGAATGAACAAAAACAGGAGCAAAACAAAGTGCAAACATAACATTCAAAAACACAAGAGGAGGAGAAACTAACACTCGAAAAGCACTGGGGCTAAACACAGCAGGTAACCAGACACCGGTGGAAATGATGAGGGAGAAACAGCCAATCACAGAGGAAACTAACATGGACACATATTAATCTAAAGTTTAGATTAATATGTGAAACTAACACAAGAGGACAAATATTTTCACAATAAAACAAGAAGCCAAACCATGGATGTGAAATATCAAAATAACAAGAAAATACAACAAATTATTTTTGATGTTTTCAAAATAGAAAAGAAAACTAAAGAACACAACAAATCAGAGAATACATCCAGGAGGACCATGACAACATGTTTTCACTGAAACAAAGTGAACAAAATCTTAATGCTGCTTTAAAGACATACTGGACAGATTATCTGCACAGACACTGAGACTGCTGTTTATATCATAGTGATCGCAAAAAACCAACAATAAACCCCTCATGTGTTGACTGAAGCTGTCAAAGGTATTTTGTGGTTAAAATGATGGCCGTCTACATATGAACTGAAATATGTTTTTCCCTCAACAATCAGAAACTGTCACGACTCATCCTCTCAGCTGTCAGCCATGTGCAGTGTTGGGAAGACTACTTTTAAAAAGTATTCAGTTACAGAATACAGATTACATGCCCTAAAACGTAATTTTGGAATGTATCCCGTTACATTACTCAGTCTGAGTAACGTATGCTGAATACTTGGATTACTTACTGAATTGCATTTTAAGTGATAGAGTGCAACAATCAGTCCCTGCTTACTACAAAGGACGCTATGAAACATTCAATAAAAAATGTCCATATTGTTCCAGCTGCATTCACATCAATGTTATTCTATTTAGAGAAACAGAAACAGAACGTAATGATGTCAGAATAATATATTTTAAAACGTAAACCAAAGTCATTTTACACAAAAAATAGTTGAATGCATACATAAAACAGACTCATTTTACTATGTATAAAACTACCTGACTGCAAGAGACACGTTCCTACTTAAATGTTAATCAGCCTCCATTTTGAAGGGAGTTAGCTAGCAGCTAACAGCTAACTAGTTCACTCCTTCAAGTGACGCTAACAGTGTACCGGCATCATGACTGAGGAGCATTAAACACGCAGCATCTCATCCTCAGACTCTGACCTCCACCAGTCCGGCTGCTCTGTCCTCTCTGTCGCCCACAGCTGCAGCTTTCTGTCCAGTTTGCTGACATGGCCCAAAAACTTTACCTTTGATCAAAGATGTTGTATTGACGGTAAGAGCTCTCACTCCAATGACCATTCACTGTCATACACACGTATATGACCACATAATGAGACAAGCGATCAGGCGAGTCAGACATCTGCCATAAATAAGATCTTTGTTGTAAGAAGACAGTGATTTTTACGTGACTTGTTTTGTCCAGCAGAGTAAAAAAACATGTGAAAGTACTGTTGTGTAATCCACTGACTTTAGAAATGTAACAGAATACAGTTACTATTTTTTTGTATTCTAATTACGTAACGTCAGTACATGTAATCCGTTACTCCCCAACCATGGCCATGTGGAACTCACACAGAGACTGGCCTGTTGTACCAGAGATGAACGGCAAAGGGAGAACAAAACCCACATCAAGACCAGCAGCAGTGATGATATCCAGGATGTGGAGCTTTGGCGATTACAGTCAACTTAGCTGTTTGGCAGAGAGTTTAAATGCTCACAGGGAATCAGATGAACAATTTCCACCTTAATGACCAAAGCTGAGAGCTTACAGACAGGCAGGAACCAAACATTGCTCTGGAATTTGGTAAAGCTGTTTGTGGTGTCACTGATCCTGATTTTGTGTAGAAATAGTGTATTTTTTGTCATTTTAGGACTAAAATTGGACCTATTTGTATTTATAAATTCAAATATGTGATTCATTGTTCTGAGGAATTCTTTCCTATGACTTCCCCACTAAAGTTCACTAACAAAGAAGCATTTTGTTGGAATTATAATAAAACAGCCAGTTTCTGTGGCAGCAAAGGACCAGTGAACCAAAACTAAACTGAAATATAACAAATCAGATTATCTCCTGACTGCAGACTAATCTTACTTACACATGGTTCTAATAATATAAAAACCTCATCTTTACTCTGCTGCCATGCAAAGCAAACAAATATATTATCCTTTCATTTAGCCACTGGATTATATGTGAAATAACATCAGGAGTAATTTTTCCGTCAAAAACAGACAGGTGTGTGGGGCAAACACACTGTCTGTATTTTAGTATTTTTTGTGCATTTTGTTTCTGTTCACCCCTTTGCAATCAAGGCGGTCGTTCCACCTTGTAAAATCAACAAGGGCAGAATAACACATCCAGCAATGTGGAGACCGCATGTCTCATAGCAACCAAACTGTCGATGACACGCACATCCACAAACTAATACATCTGCTATAATAATACATAATCTTCAGTTACATTAACTGTGTATTTATGCTCATACGTCTGTTGCTATGCCAGGTGCTAGCAAATTAGCTGGTCTAATTGTTGGTAGAAAAATGGCTAGTCATAATTAGCCCTTTGCCTGGCATTCAGTGAAGTCCAAAGACAGACATTAGAGTGTTAGTAAAATCTGGTGCTCAGCTTCGGCTGGTACACATAGTGTAATTTAAAGTCAGAAGCATAATATTTAAATGTTTTTTCAGCTGAAATGTGAAACAAATTTCTTAAACTCTGAAATTAAAATGAATAACCTGAGCTACTAGCATCTAAAATAACTCGCTCCTTTTAAATCTTCCATGCTTCACAGGGGTTCTTGTTCCCACAATGCAATGCAGCAATACAATTCTACATACAATAAAAAAAATTTTGTCCGAGGCTGTAAACATTCATTTCTGCTGTAAAGTTGGATATTTTAACATAGAGGTCTGTGAGAAATTACTCACTTTTAGAGCCAGTCCTCAAGTGGTCATTTAAGGAACTGCAGGTTTGTTTTTGCTACAATAACTATTTTATCTCAACAAGCATCTTTTCAAAGAGCACATATCCAGCTGAAAAGAGATACTTATACCTCGGCAGGACAACGGCAGGGTTCAGAATCCTCCTCAAATGTCTGACATGACTCTGCACTCGCCTCCATTCAGTTACTGCCAACACAAACACTGTTTCAAGCTGGATTACTCAAAGGGGTTCAAAAGGTCTTTGCCAGCCTTCGTTTTCAGCCTGTCTCACTGCATTCCAACGACAGCACATTAATTTCAGCTGAGCACGGACTTCACAGTGATGTAGCAGACATAGGTGGAGCTGTACTCTGACTGGTCTCAAAAGGTTTGGGACCATTTTCAGCACTGCAGCCACAATTTCTTCCTTTCGGCCATTTCTGTCATCGGCTGATATCTGTTTATTTTCAGGGTTACATGCTGACTCACTACTCACATTGCAGCAGGTGTGATACTCATCCCCCCTCTCTCTCTCTCTCTCTCTCTCATACACACACACACACACATGTACACACACAATATGAGTTGGCCAGTTACCTGGACCAGAGGGACAGGCCATGTATATTTTCACAGCTGTTCCTGTAATGAGCTCTTTGGGGGCCTGTCAAGTAAATGGTTAGCTAACGTCTCAAATTGTGTGGTATATGTGATTATGTGTATGTGTGCTGCTGCGGGTTAGGTAATGTCTCTATGTGTCACCTTCTACTTCTGGCAAATGTAACATCACAAACCCTGAACGGAGCAAGAGAAGGCTGAGAGAGAGCAGGGGATCTGATCACAAAACAAATATGATGTTCTCTGGAGAGCAGTTTATTTTTTAAGATCATCTTAAACAATAGAAGAAAGCTTAATTGTGTTACAAAGTTGATACATTAGTGAATGACACTGAGCTTTACAGAGCTGCTAGTTTCAAAATTTATAAAAATGTAAAAAAAAAAACAAAGAGGGAGACAGAGATTCTGTGTTTAGCTTTTAGTTAGACTGGTATCACCGTAACCATATAACACCTATATCAATTACTACATTGATAAGTGTCATGTGTTTTTATTGGCTACATGGCACCCCCAAGGCCTGAAAATTGAAGCCTACACAGGAACACCAAAAACTGTAGTTCCGTAAATGGCCACTTGAGGGGTCACTCCAAAAATGGGAAAATCCCATTAGGAACATGGAGGGAAATAATAAGAGAATCAAACCCAGGTCACCTGAGAAGTTTCAAGACAATGGTTCTACAGAAAGTTTTAATAATGTGTAGTTTACCTTGTACTGTCACAGTCTTTGGCCTCACTTTTGGGGAGATGTCATGTCTTCTGTCTTTATATACAGTCTATACCCTTATATGTATGTGTGTATATATATATATATATATATATATATATATATATATATATATATATATATATATATATACCCAGTGCTCACAGCAGTGAGGCAGCAGAGGGCTTTGGTTCTCTGGCCGCATGGCAGGGGGAACCATAACTTTGTCCCAGCTACACAACCCCCTTCACAGCCAATCAGCCGTTTAGTGTTCATGTGCAGAGACGTGTTACATCCCCTCATTAATGATTTCCAGGAGAGGGGAAAAAATTCATGTGACTTATGAAGTTAGAGCTTTCAGCCTGTTGGGTGGAGCAAATTAAACACACAGGAATAAAGTATTTGTTGAGGATCGTGAACTCTGATGCTGATTTTGAATTTGCCCAATTGACCACTGCAGGGCTTTGGTCAGAAAGCTCACGGGACATCAGATGAGTTTATAACTTTTACTGAAAGACTGTCTGGATACAGCGGTGCATTCTGTTACAGAGCAGAGAACACAACTTACATCGTCAGTGACTGCTGCACTGTTGTAAATATGTCAAATAAAGAAAGTGAGGAAAGGAGAAGAAACTGCAGAAACTGCCTTCAAAATAAAACGCTCCCCTTCAAAATAAAGGAATGAATACATTTGCTACTAAAACACATGTCTGAACTTGAAGAATTCTTAACAGTATTGTTTCACAGAGCACATGTGGCTGCAGGATTTATGCTGGCTCGGCTTTAGCTCACCACCTCTCACACTAACAATGCAAAGCGCTGCTGTGTTGTGCTTTCACAAAGTCCTCTTGAAGCCACAGAAAGCAAAATAAAGCTACTTTTTCTTACCTTAGACCAAAAAAGGAGAGTTCTGTATGACGGTGAACATTTGTGGTGTTTTTGTTATCACAGTGTGTTTACAGGAGTCTAGGATTAGAGACGCTGAGCCACTATAATATGTAGAAAAACAATCATTCAGCTCTCTGCTAGTTTTAAAGATAACAAATATACCTTGCATTTAAGTATGTGGTGCAAGAGGTGAACCCAAATTCAACAAGTCATTTCTGCCAGTATAAAGAGACCTCTGCTCCACTTCTTCAACATCACTCATATGAATGAACTCACTGTGACAGATGGAAACAGGAGATCCTGGGTTGGAAAAGGATGCTCCAAAAATGGTAAAGTGTTGCTAATGAACAATCAGAACAGTATGCAAAAAGAAAGACTGTAGTTGTTGATGAAGATTCTCAGTCATCCAGGTCATCATACGTAGAGAAGATTGAAGCAAGGCGTCAAACCTATGACAACACTGAGACAGAGATTGGTTCACCCGAAGGACAAGATTCCCAGGGAGAAACAGCAATGTGATATATGCAGTCCAGTGCAGTGAGGAATGCTCTGATCTGTACATTGGAGAAACTAAACAACCACTCCACAGAAGAATGGCTCAGCACAGGAGAGCCACCTCCTCAGGACAAGACTCAGCTGTTCACCTCCACCTCAAAGACAAAGGACACCCTTTTGAGGACAACAATGTCCACATTTTAGACAGGGAGGAAAGGTGGTTTGAAAGAGTAGTCAAGGAAGCCATCTATGTTAAGCTGGAAAAACCTTCCCTTAACAGAGGTGGTGGCCTCAGACATCATCTTTCTACCACATACAATGCAGTGATTCCATCCATTCCCAGGAAGTTTGCACATACTCACAGCAAGAACAAAGGGCTGTCAACCAGTCCCCCTCCGGCAGTCTCGTAGTTGTTAGCCAGTCGTTAGACACACATGGCACAGGCAGCCAGATCATCACAGGTAAGTATGGAAACATTTAGTGCTATTGTTTTTAAGTTTGACCCAGACCCACCCACTGAGGTCTGTAACCACATATAAACCATGTTTCCCCACCAAACAGTTAGAACTGATGAAGCTGCTTGGATGAGCAGCGAAACGTCTTCAAGAAAACTCTACATGTCCAGACGCCCTCTCACCGGACACTTCCTCCAGCTCATCTGGGGGGATCCTGAGGTGTTCCACCACGTCTCTCCACCACGTACTGGTTCTTACCCGGGGTCTCCTCCCAGTGGGACATGCCCGGAACACCTCACCAGGAGGCATCCGAACAGATGCCCGAGCCACCTCAGCTGGCTCCTCTCGTTGTGGAGGAGCAGCAGCTCTACTCCAAGCTCCTCTCAGGTGACTGAGCTCCTCACCCTATCTCTAAGGGGTGCCCAGCCACCCTTCCAAAGAAACTCATTTCGGCCACTATTCGCGATCTCATTTTTTCGGTCACTACCCAAAGCTCATGACCATAGGATGTCTTGGAAGATCTGTCCATCTTTATTCAGTCACTGCTCCTCATGTCAACATTAGTTAAAACTGTAGTAATACACAGTAATGAATATAAGTACACTCCTGTCCTCCTTGTTCCTATTGCCTGTGGCTTCCTCTGTAGTGTCTGGTTGCAGACGGTGACATCTGCAACACTTCACATCGCCTTACTGACAGTGCCACTGATTTATGGCTCAACATGTGTGAATAGTTGATCTGCTGGATCTCTTCCCTTGCCGTATTTAAACAAAGAGAGCATGGTTAAAGTCAGATTGAAGCAAGGATCCTGGATTTTATCAATTCCCTGCTTCTTGGATCGGAGCAGATTTCAAGTCTCTGAGGTGAAAACAGAATGTGATTTAGAGTGAATGTTGCATGCTCACAATGAAAAAGTCACAGTGAATGAGGGATTTCAGTGGATTCATGAAGGAAGTTTTTGTTGGAGATCATGTTCCTTTAACATCCCACAAGGTTTGTCATGTTCCAGAGGGGGGGGGGGATGTTATGAAAATATCATACACCAGTGGATCCAGAGTTATGTGCAGCTCTCTGTGAGCCTGTCTCAGACACTGAATAGCAGCATAAAGAATATTTGGGGTCATAGTATCAATCATCCTGCTAAAAACTGGATTATGTGAATTATAAGCCACATTTTTGGTACTGTAAAACAAGAGTAAAAAACAGGCACTCTTCTCAGCCGCAGGTATCTAATGGTTAGGGCTGACATGTGTTCTGAATTAATGACAGAACCACTCCCTTTCTCCCACAGTGCAACAATAGCACTGTGACATACAGTACAGTAAGACACGCACACAGTAGAGGCTTAAGTAGAGGCCTAAAAAACAAAAAAGTATTTATTGAAGTTCGATGCAAGCCAGTCGCATTTCATTACAAAACCCAGATTCATCATTAATTCTATGCAAAAAGACTCTGAAATATAGATGGTTATGTGTTTTAGACCTTCATGTTATTGTTTTGTGAAATATGCTTCTTTATAGGAGTTAAATGAAAGAAATTGAAGGCACTCAGTGTCTAAAGATAAGGTGGAGCTGGAGGCAATTAGCTTAGCATAGCATAAAGTCTAGAGATGCAGGGAAACAGCTAGGCTGCCCTCTTCAATTTATTACAGCAGTAGGGTTTCCAGACACTCTGGAAATGCCTCCCAAAACAACCCAGAGCAGCACCTAACGCTGTCAATTCAAACCCTAACTGAGGGGATTTCATGCTAACTATAATGGGATTGCTAGAAGCCCAAAGGTTCCTAACCCTAACCATGACCAAATACAGATAAAGCGAGGGAGCACGAGCTGCGTTGTTGTGCGATTGTGGAAGCAGGAAACTCGCGCTATGATACGACAACAGCTTGTCACTGAAAGTGGCAACGCCCAAAATTTATGTATAATTTTAATTGCGAATATATAATACAATTGACACTAGAAGAGAACTTGTCCTTTGAGACCAGAATGGTTTTTGTACCAGGTACCTGTAAACATGTAAACATGTTCATTTCTGCTGTGAAGTTGGCCATTTTAACATGGGAGTCTATGGGAAATGACTCGCTTCTGGAGCCAGCCCCCAGTGGTTTCAGCGTGAACTACAAGTTTTGACATTTCTCCATAGGCTTCAAGTCTGAGCCCCGGATGTTGCTGCTTGACCCTAACCCAACAAGAATGGAGAAATGGACCTAGAAATTAACTTTAATCATAAACACCGAAAAATACTCTGAGTTAATTTGGGGTTGCTTTGCTTTTGTTTTTTTCTATTTCAACTTCTTAGTCCATGAGTAAAGTAGGAGAAATCAATGAGATAGATCCTTTAGGTTCTTTACCCCAACCCTAGCCTGGTCCATCAGAGTACATACATTGTTTTCCATTTCTATTCATAACTAACATAATTAGCTGTGTAAATATTCAAGCTAGCCCATCCTCCTGATTTCAATCTTTGTGCTTCTAGGCTAATAACCAACTCCATGCTCAGCCCACAAACATGCATGTTCTATCTGACTCTCAGTGAGACAGTAAATGATTTGTCAATATGTCTTCACAGGTCAACAGTATTAGCATCAATCAATCAGAACGAAAGTAAATCCTGCATCTTCATCAATCACAGTCCCAGTTCAGATAAAAAGCTTCAGAGTACCTGCTCTGAAAAGAGAAGAGACTTTTTAAAGAAACAATAAAGTGCCATCCATTACAAACGGATGTATCATTAATGTGTACGTAATGCAAAAACAAGTGGGTATTTTTTTGTGTCCATAAAGTTGTGCGTGGGAAAGAAAAGCAGTCTGGATGGAAAGCAGCACTACTTCAGTCCAAATCTGTGGTTAACAGGCCTTCCATTTATAATTCCTCCAGAGCCTTTGGCTTGACAACAACCTTAAACACATTCTCTGCTTTCAGTACATTCAACTAGGCAAGACTTTGAATTCAGTATAGGATATGAGTCATTTTGTTGCTATTAATCTCATCTTCTATCCTGGTCTGTGCAGAAATTGTGTTTCAAAAATCAGGTTGCTGGTACCTCCTGTTCCTATTTTCGGCTTTTGTGTATCCAGGGAATGTCTCCTTTAAAACCCCATGTTGTATTTAATTTGTTATCAACTTCTAGCTTAATCCCATATTGATGGATTATTGTGTCTCCAGTCACAATAACTGAGCTCCTTTGTGACCAAAATTCTTCAGCTTCATCCTTTCTCTCTATTGTCTCTTGGATCCAGCACCCCGCTGCTGGGGGCTGTTGGTTTGGTCATGTGTGTATGGCAACCCGGGAGGTCCAGGAGTCCCTGGTGGTCCAGGTGGCCCTGGTGGACCTGGTTTCCCCTTTGGTCCTGGAGGTCCAATGATGCCTGGTAGTCCTGATTGGCCCTGGATCCCTGGAGGCCCTGCAGGTCCCTGTATACCATTTCTACCAGAGGGGCCTATGTCACCTTTCTGGCCCCTTTCACCTTTGGGGCCTGGTGGACCAATGGAACCCTTGGCTCCTTTGATGCCCATTGACCCTCTATTGCCGCTGGGACCTGACTCACCCGGTGCACCTTTGGAGCCAGAAAGACCCTTCTCCCCAATGGGTCCACGGCCTCCTACAGGGCCACGGTCCCCTTTGCTGCCAGTGAGTCCCATGGGACCTTTTGGACCAGACTCACCTCTGTTCCCTTTGGGTCCAGGTGGTCCAGGAGCACCTGTATATAAAAGATCGTAAAATTAGTTTGAAACATACAGTGGCCACATGGTCTTTTCTGTTTTTATTGGTACACCTGCCAAACCTTTTACAATAGTGAAGTTCTTTATGAGCTGAGTATGTAAGACATCCACCAGCTTCATCTCCTCCATCACCATGGACAAGTTCCTGACATCCACATCCAGTTTGACATTCAGCAACATGTTCTGCTGCCTTAGCGTGTCAGCTAAGTGGAGGAGCAGCAAGATTGAGTTGTTCAAGTTCTGCGTAAAAGAGAAGGAAGCGAACATTGAGATAAAGACGACAGAGGAGATGATGAAGAATGAGAAGAAATCAGGTGTTTGTTTTGTAAAACCTGAAGATCTTCTGTGTGTCTGCCAAGGCGACTCTGGCATGAAGAGCTCTCGATGTTGATGTACTTGTACATGCTTTGGACATGGCTAACAGTGGCATTGATGCTGGAGGAGATCGTATCTATCTCCATATTGATGGAGTTAAGACGGCCGTCCAAGGCTGAGAAACGCTCCCCTGTCCGGTTCTCGTAGTAGCTGAAGTTTTATGTGTTTTGTTACATAGAGAAATGATCATCTGATAATCCTATGTGTGTATTATATATTTATATTTTTTGTTACCTGGAATGGTAGCGAAGGTCATGCATGTTCTCTTCGTGTTCGTCCATAAAAGTCGTCACGTTGTCGAGCTGCATCTGCAAATTCATCACCTGTAGAAAACACATGTTACAATTCTATACTGAATCAATTCATTGCCTGTTCTTTGATCCAGTCCATACACCACCTACATTAGTACTAACCTGCTGAGTGAGGTCATAGTACACCTCAGTGGACATGGCGATTCTCTGGTGATCTGCTACAATGTTGTTCTGGAGGAAACGCATGGTTTGCATGGTGTTGCTCGTGTTAGACTTGATAACACTCAGAACTCGGCTGTAGTTCTGCCAGTCGCTCGTCAGCTTCTGGAGGACCAGAGTCTCCTCATCTGCTTTTCTCTGCAGGGCATCTATCCACATAGTGCTGGAAGGTGGCAAAGACAGTAAGTGAGAAGTACAAAACATTACTGTGTTCATACCGCATAGTTGTATGGGGAATACTAGGCCCAGACTTAAACCAAACAGATCATGATTAGGTCAACAATGGACCAGAGGTCAGGGTTAGGGTCATTTAGAAGGATAAAGGTTTAAGACAACATGCTAACACCTAAACACCAGCATTTAGCCACATATAGCTGTAGAGATAATGCTGATCAATAAAGTCAACTGATATAGCTATGTACAAACATGCCGTGACTGATCTTTTTCATTCACCTGAGTGCCACTGTAGTGTTAACTTGCTGGGCTGTGCCTTTGATGTTGTACTGATCCTCAGTCAACGATTTCATCTTCTCTTCAGTTTCGTGGATCACATCCTTCCAGCCCTCCACTCGATCAAGGTATCTCTCCAGTGACTGGTTAAGTAGTCTGATCGACATGAGGTGGTTTTGGATGTCACGTGTCAGCTGGCTGCTGGTGGCCTTTAGGGTTGCCTGGGTCTGGGTGGTCTGGTCCAGGACCTGGAGTGTGAACATGGAGAATTTGCAGGTTTTCTCTTGTTTAATATGATGATTTACTGATTGGTTTGAAGGTCTGCCGTACCTGCTCTTGTCCCAGGATCATTCTCTGGATGTCTTCAAACTCTCTCTTCAGTTTGTTGATCTCTTCGCTGTACAGAGTCACATCTAGACAGCCTGAGTAGTTAGACGTGGACCTCAGATCTAAAGAGAAGCCGAGGGTGAATAAACAAAGACAGAACAGCATCGTTCCTAACAATAGCCTTTAAAAACACAGCCACAGGCAGCATTTTTTTGAGTTTTTACTGTAAAAAAAAAATCAATTAATTGTTCTGATTTCTTTTATTAACTGTTTCCCACAGTTTTATGATGATCTACGATCAGCCTGTTGACTTATTACCGTCAATTTCTTGCTGGGCCTTGCTGATCTTCTTGTGGTAAACGGACTCCTCCTCGGACAGGTTGTCCACCTTCCTGAACACTGAAGAGACAAAAACGACAAAAATGTGCCAGGGTCATGAAATTGCAGAAAATGATTCCTTAATTTGTCTTTAAATACTTTAAATGTACGCTGTCACAGCTTTGTTTTTGAGGAAAGTTAAACAATTACATTTAAACACTGTGCTGAAACCTGCAGAGTGGATGCAGAAACAACTAACGTCAGAAGTCCAATGGTGTTAACAGGAAATGGAACGTATTTTAAAAAGAAGTTGTACTCTAATGACCTGGCAACAAAACACATAAAGATTTTTCATTATGTAACATATTTCCCAAGAGAGCAACAACAGTTTGGAGATTGTGTGCTGTTTACACCCCCCCCCCCCCAAAAAAAAAAATTCAAGCCCTGGCTCTGACTCAGGGATTGCATATATAAATGCTTCCACATGTGTTCTGCACATTCCACCTGCTCCACTGTATTAGGTGCTGTGACAGTGATGTGGCCAAAGGCTTAAATATTTAGTGAAGGCCAGTGCATCCTTTACCTGTATGCATACTGCATGTGTTTTTAAATGCTTTTCGGTGTAAGGTATAAATGTCTAACTTCATACCACGACCCTTTTTCATGAGAATGTATTTGTTATAAAACAGATGCTCAGCGGGGAATGGAAAAATCAAATGGTGATTGTTTTTCCTCGTGCACATGCACAGCTGAGAGTTGCAGCCAAGTGCAATAATCTTTCTGTTGATACTTGATTTTTTTTTAGTGATTTATACAGCTGGATTACATGTTGACACTAACCCAAGCTAAGATGTTTTTTTTTTCACAAGATATATTTTTCAGTAAATTTTCAAGATAATTATGACATTTGACCTTTGACCTTGCTGTTAAACATTATTGCAACTTCCTACCCTAACTGTGCCATGTATGCTGTAAGCTGAATAAAATAAAAAATATTAAAAAAAAAAAAATAAGTGTGGTTGACCTTTGACCTTTTGGTTATGCAGTTCTTTTCTTATACAAACTCAATGGCTATGTTGCTAGCACTGAGCTACGTCGCTTAGGCTAGCTTGATCGCCAGCACTATACCACATACTACAGGACTTTAGTGTGTCATGTACCTGACTACACATATGTGTGTGTTGTGGGATTTTGGCATCACTCTATAAGGTTTCTGGGATTTCCTCCAGTAAAAGAAGAAGATTTACAGTTTTCAGCCCCAATAAATGTTCCGTTAATGTAAAAAGCATGTGTCGGAGCTGAGCATTTGTCAGGTAAAACATTGTACGTAGAACTCAGGAGCGCTTTCATTTGATCTATGGGAGTTAAATGGGCTGTGTATTATTAGAGCAAATAAAAGTAGAGAAGGCCGACCTATATCCAGGACCAGCCAGCCTGTTGCTCTTCTTGATGCAGCATCAATCAGGTGAATAACCAAACAAATCAGAGGGTGAGCTCACCAAGTGACGCCAACACTGCCACGATAATGATGAGGAACGCCACAAATCCGTAGAGGACTTTGACGGCAAGCTGGAGCGAATGGCTCTGCTGACACCTCACGCAGCCTCCTCTGGTACGACCTGGAGACAAACACACAGGCTTATAACCTACAAGACGTAGAAATTCCACATCTCAGCACTAGGCAGCTGAGGGGGTTCAAAGGTCTGGTAGGCCCATTGGCACATAAGACAACTCAAACGTAGTGTGAACACCATGATGACATATTTACCATTTTATTTATTATTATGAGAAGCAAAGAATTTTGCCACTTTCCAATTGCAGGTCTGTTGAAATCCCTGATACACAAGTATAAATTATAGCTGCTATGAATAAATATTTAAGTTTAAGTTTTTCTAAAATCAAATTTAAATGACTAAACTAAATGGCAGGGGAAACCACAGCCAATCACATGGCCACATGTGTTACAATAGGACCAGAGCCCTTGATATAACAATCAATCCCAATCAAAATCAGAATATCAAGGGCTTTGGGACAGGAGGATATCTATTGGTAGGCCGTAGGATGTCAGAAAAGACCGGAATTTAACCCTTCCTGCACCCACTGAGAATCTGGAAGGGATTAAATTATTGGTGGGGACAATTTAGTCATCACTGGACATTGGTGGGGACGCGTCACCTCTGTCCATGGTAAAACTACACCCTTGATGTAAGAATTAGAATCAGAATCGTGTTTATTGATTATATATATTATATATATTATGATTGGTGCATACAAAAAATGTATAATAATGAAAGATATAAAAATAAGATAAAATAAGGTCAAGTAAACAAGGTAAATAATATAATCTAAGAGTAAAGCTATACATTGACATGACATTACAGACATACAATGAACAGAACAGAATATGAGTGGTGGTTGTAATTGCAAACATAGACCCTGATATGAAAGAGTGTAACAGTGTAATAGGTACCACATGGATCGGTGAGGTGGTACTAGTGTGCAAGTAGTGCAAGATGGAAGTAAACAGTGCAGATAATCATCATTGTGCAGTGAATGTACTGTCCTTGTGAAGTGACAGTGCAGAGCAGTGTATTAATTACAGTTCAACAGTCCAACAGCAGAGGGGAAAAAGCTGTTCTTGTGGCGTGATGTTCTGGACCGAATGGACCGTAACCTCCTGCCTGAAGGGAGTGTCTCAAAGAGTCCATGTCCAGGGTAAGAAGGGTCAGCTTCACACTTCATACATAAGAGCCATAGTAATCAAAAACTTTGACTGTATGTGGCTCTCACCTCTAAATGAAGGCACTTCCTCTTCCTCTCCTGTGAAGTCCTCCTCTGAAGAATGTGAAAATAATGCAAACAATCTCATCATATCAAGGTCTATCTTTCAAAACAAAGCCAAATACATGTCATAGGGGTGGAGGTACTGTGTCATTTCTCCATGTCTGCTTTGGTTTTCCGACGTGGCACAGGTAATGTGAAGTTTAGAAGAAGAAGATCTCATGATGAATATTAGTCTGCATTATTTGATCTGCATACAAACACTCAGAGCAGCAGTGTGTGTGATCATTACCTTTGAAAAGCTGGTTCTCATATCCACCATAGCTGTCTGCCAAATAGAGGGACACAAAGCAGACGTTAAAAGAATCAAGCAGAGTGAAATTTAATTCTTCTGGAGCCACCAGTGACTTTTATTACTCCTGTCATAAATCAGAAAGAGACCAGCTGCTTCACAATAAGTCAGGAGAAAGCAGCCTGTTGGTTTGTTTCTCTATTATTGTGGGAATATTGTGTGTGTGGGTTGTAAGTCATGATAGACTTTAAAAAAAAAAACCTAATAAACCAAATAAAAAATGTTTACCCCTAAGTTACATAATACATCTGACCTGTTTTCATAGCTGCACGTAACAGCTATGGATTTTATACAGCACGTCATTTACTGTATGCCGTGCAGCTCCACACCTGAGGCGCTGAGGGTCTTTGTCGAAAGGAAACACTTCAACAAAACAGGGGAGTGTGAGGGGTTAGAGCTGGAAAACACTCAGTCACAGCAGTGTGTGCGACGGGCTGCTGACTAGCTGCAGGGACACTTGGACTTGGTTTTGAATTGCTCTGCCAAAGGAGCTGGCCTTTAAGCAAACACTGGTTGTCAAACTAATGCATGTAGTCATGGTGAAAACGTTCTTCTCTCAGCACCTAAAATGTGGTGTGTGTTAAAGGAATGTGCACTGTTATGAGTGTTAAATATTTGCCCCACAGGTTTGTAATGTTTCTCCTTACTGAACGCAAAAGACCGGGTAACAAAAACTGCAGTTCCTCAAATGGTCCTCTATGTTATAGCTTTATAGCAGAAAATTGTTCCTACTGTAAAATTTCATCTATGAGGGCTGATTTGTTTTTGAAGCCAGCCTCAAGTGGTGATTTGAGGAACTACATTATCCTTTTTTTCAGCCGTTTTTGTTTTGATTTGTATGATGCCAGAAAATGGTAAAAGGGGATCAAGAGTTTGATTTTCTACCTCAACAGGTCTAGTTTGTCATTTAATGTGACCTGTGCATTTTATTTTGAAGGTCCTTATTTACGCTGGTCATATCTTATTATTTTCTTACTTTCATATAAAACATTTTATTTAAGTTTATAAATAAACACCTGTAAAGGGATTTTTTACATTTTAAAATACAGTTGTGGTGGTCATCATTTAATTTCACTATAACATGAGCCCAGGCCCTGTCCCATAGTGTTAAGCTGTTATCTACATGGGACCTGGGTTACAGTTGTTTGTCTGTATGTTGCCCTGTGATGGACTGGTGACCTGTCCAGGGTGTACCCCGCCTCTCACCCGTAGATAGCTCGGATAGGCTCCAGCCCCCTGTGACAAAGCGGGTTCCTATGATGGATGGATGGTGTTATCATACATGACAGGTGTTCTATCTGTCCAGAGACATGTCTGTGGCAACACAACATTATTGAGTGTTCTGACCTTTGAGTGTCCTTTGAGCAATAGAGTGGTGTAGACGGGAGTTAAATTGCCTGCTGGAAGGACGGCTAAATACCGACACTGAGCAGAGTCTTAGAGAGCTGTTTAATCAGACAGTAGAAATTTAACCTGGATCTCTGTGTTTTTCAGTATTGAGTCAGTACCAAATGTTGCAGAGTTTCTGCAACAAAAATATCTGTTCTGGGTCAGTCTCTGTGGTTTTAATCAGCCCAACATGAGGAGAGGTCTGGCCTCAGGGCAGTGAGAAAACAAGAAGAACATGACTGGGAGAAGAATTAAAGTTCCCCACCATGTCTGATGGGAAACTAACATCATTTGTTGTACATTTATTGACAGACATAAACTGTTTTTAATGCAAATCTTTTTACAGCCTGCACATGTTACACGAATGCTTCAGGTCAACGTACAATAATAGTGATGTAGGAGTATAATTGGACAGGTGGGAAAACAAACAGAGCCTGGACTGCATGGGTCTGAAATCAGAGGATGTAAATGCTAGTTTAGGTTAAACCAAACAAAGAGGTAAAATCATAAGAAATAATGTTAGTGAAGTAAAGTTTGGATTTGCAAATGATGAGGTGTATGTTTATGTGAGTCAGTGGTGGAACGGCTGAGGTCAGGTCTGGGTGCACAAGTCACTGAACACTGGCATAATGACGGAGGAAGTGAGAGAACTGCAGGTCCATACAGGACCATTAAAATTATCTGTAGTGCCAAAGGTTACGCAACAATTCCACATGCATGCAAATATATGCAGGTAAAAGTTTAACTATTTTTTTTTAGTATTTAAAATATTTTCCTGATGACAAATGCTTAAAGTTGGACCTTAAATGTGAAGGCTGCCATTCAAACTTTTCTTAAGCCCCAGAGAACATTTTACCATCTTTCAGCTCTTTGTTTTGTTTTTATGACCCACAGCTTTACTGTTTGGGTTCACTCCTCCCAGCTGTAGCAGGGAGATGTTTTTAGCAGATGTTTGCATCAGAAAGCATATAAATAGCAAGCCAAACGGTGTGTGATTGAAATAATAAGAGCCAAAAAAATTAAGTAGCAAGGCTGCATAAAGTAGGTTCCCAGCATAGGTGGTGTGTGTTTGGGTGGGGGAGCTTTACCTCTTGACTTCTACTGCCCCAGACTCTGGTTTTTCCAAGATGGCAGAACCCATAAGTGAGATATTTGGCCTCAGTTTGAGGTGGAGCCATGTTGTCCAGTTTTACACACAATTTAAGGTGTGATCAGATGCTTATGTGTAAATAATTCACTGTTTTGACAAACATATTAATGACTAACGATATGGTAGTAGGGACATTACATACCATCCCCTTTCCCACCCTTATTTAAATACATTCCAGAAGCAGCCTCTAAATTCCTCTCATTCTTTGTGGTACAAAAACTAAAAGGTTCAAATGTCAGCACATTATTTCTTATTGGAACACTAAACATCACAATCAGTATCCACCCTCAAACATCCACCAGCTCCTCGGTCCCTGTTTCCCTCCTGATGTTTTCACTGCTCTCTGTGGAAAAAAAAACCCTCAGGTCTGTCTCGTTAGCGAGGAAGTGGACCTGTCCAACACACACAGAGCAGAACTGAGCTAATCCGACAGCGGTGCAGCACCGCCCTGCCAGGTCACACCTATACAGGATTGGGTTCAGTAAGAAGACTGTTTCAAAGCTTGATCGTGCTTTACCAACCAGAAAGCTAATTTGTTTAAAACTTGCAGTGCAGTGAAACATTTCTCCACCCAAAGTAAACTAACACCGAGCATCTGCATCTAGATACCAAACTTTACTTTCCTACAGCGAGGGTCCAACTGGTTCAGATTGACTCTAAACAGACTGCATTAATGGAGAAAAACAGCTTCAAGGTTGGAAATAACTGCTGAGAGGTAAGACAGGATGAGAAAAAAGAAAAAACGAAATCTTGTCTAATAAGGTTGTATTTACTTGTTCATTTACTTTGTTCATTTTCTTTTTCCCCTCAGGTCTCTAAAAAATGGGCCGAGTCCCAAGGGCCAACCCAGGATCCCTGTAGACAGGGCCTGTGTGTCTCTGCCCTACTCTCCCCAAGGGAATTGTTATTGTATTTAAAATAGATTCCTATCACCAAACAAGGAGGTTATAATAGTTATAATGAATTATGAGTATGGCAACATACAGGGGATGACAAAAGACATGGGAGAACCATAGATTCACATAAACTGCTTTTACTGCTGAACTCTGAGGCTCTGTGTTTTGTGCAGCTCGTCTGACGAGACAAGAGTTTTTCTTGAGAATGTGAGCAGAGATCAGACCACCTCCAAATGTGTTCTGTGTAGATAACATTTTCCTTGAATAAATCTGATAAAGCTTTTGGATATCATGTGCGCTGCATGTGGCCCATAAGGTGTTTAATGCCCTGCAACAAATACAAAGTCTACCAGCGTGTGTGCAAAAAATCTTAACATCTGAGTGTTGTCCAATTTTACCATTGGACCTTTGGTGTTTGTGAACGCAGCCCCAGGCCTCTGCTTCAGTCAGCTAACCATTGTTGCCGCTCCATATTTGTGGTTCCTCTGCTGTGGTCTCTCTCATGGAGGGGGGGATTCTGGACTTTCCAAAGTCCTTCTTCAACCCCACCCCCTTTTTTTAAACCCTTCTTCAGGTTTTACTTTCACCAGGGGACTGTGCAAAACATGCCACCCCTGACCTCACCACATCACTCACTCCATGATGTGAATAACCATGGAAACAGCATAATGCTGCTGCACTATTTTCTATTCCTTTTTTTTCTTTGTTAATTTTACAAGAAAATCTGCCAAAGAACCAAATCCAAGCCAGTAGAAGGTCCCGGTTCCAGATCAGAGTGGAGGTCTTGACCACAACTCGTAAAGCCAAAATGAGTCCCTTTCCAAAACTCTGTTGACATCTCAGCCATTTAGGTGACCTCTGACTGGAATGTGTGGTCTCCTCGCTAAACTGTAAATGCCTGCTATGTGCTGCAGCAGACTGAAGTTATAAACGATCCATTACAAGAGAATGTTCTTTTATTGTGGTTCAGCAGTGAAACGGGAGATATTCACAGTCATGACCCCATAAAGGCATCACGCCTTCTCAGGGCCAAACATCCTGGTTGGGGTTTATAGGGCTGCAAGGCCAAAGGGCGTGTACAATATTTTTTAAAGCTGTTTTCTTCTGGTATTTACTCGCCCCTAAATTTTGCATGATCATCACTATCTTAGAGGTACTTTCCAAAGAGAAGCAATTAAAGTATCAAAATAGTTATGTAGACTTTCCATTTTTACATCCTGGTATCATTATATATATTGTTTCATGTTGATTTTTCAAAAGAAATTAATACAAAATCTATCAATAAATCATGTATAATGTAAGATGTGCTGCAGTACCCCCAATGGCCACTTGGGGCCGGCTTCAAAAGTGAGTCAAGGGACAAAGAGACAAGTTTAATAGATTTTTTAACATTATACTCCCCTGAAGTGAGTAAATACATAAATGAATAAATAAAACTTTATAACTGCTTTCTACTGTATTTTTATCTATCTGCAGATAAAAATACATTCTGTGGTGTTCACATACTTATTATTAACATCATTCAGCTCTGTCTTTTAACCATCAAAGTCACATAAATAAGATTACTTCTTCATAAAAGTGAAGAAGAGCTGGCTAAAAAATAAGCAGCTTCTCCTATTTAAACTAATAATATCTCAAATGTCTTATTTAGATGGAGTTGCTGCAGGTTCATCACTTTCATTGTTGGTATAAAAACAAGAAAGAATCCAGCAGAAACATTTAGATTATAAACTAATGATAATAAAATAAGAACATGCTCAGACATTCAGTCTACTTTCAATCCAAATCTTAGATACATTGTCTTTACATGTAAAAAGCTGTCACAGCAAAAATGGCACCAAAAACAAGAAAATCTCTCTCTCCCCCCCGCCTCTCTCCTTCCCTTCTCTCACTATTTCCTTCTCCCTTTGCCAGCCATACACCTGTCTGCTGTCCTCTCCTCCACCTCCCCTCCTCTCCAGCTCTATTAGGAATGTATGAGGCAGCATGTTTTGTTCTGCTCGGGCAGGGCTGGAAACCACATTAACAGACCTCCTGTGTTGTTTGGCTGAGAGGAGCACTGTATATGTTCGCGGAGTTAATTTGCTGTGTCGTCTCTGGTGGTTCATGTGCAGCTTCTCACCACAAGGCTCAGCCTGCTGGTTGGAGCTGGATTTCTTTCTGTTTCTACTTCCAAGACAACCTTATCCTTCATTCGTTCCCCTATGTAGCAGAAGTAAAACCTTAACACATAATCTGCTCTTAACTCACACCTAGATGAGACAGCTCATGCTGATTTTTAACAAGACACAGCCTGAAGACAAACAGTCGTGTTTCTGTTGATACATACGAGTTTAGTAGCCTTTAAGCATAAGCAACCAACTTCTGCCATCTGAAACAAACCTCTCTGCCATTTTTTTAGTCGCCATGGTGACACTATGGTCCTACCCTGACCTATAGTTTTTACATGACTTTATTTACATGACCACTAGAGGGTGCATGAGCATACCTAAACACTCCTCCTGTTGCTGTTCAGCTAATGTTTGCATGTGTACTAAACTCTCGTCACTACAGTTATGTAACACAGCAACAGATGCTAATTTATTTTGGCCGATTACATGATGTATGAGGTTAGCATGAAAGCTAACTGTAGAGTGGGTAAACAGTGCGTGAATGTAGCAGATGATGAATGATCTGTGGGAGCCAGGGCACCTAAAGACAACAACAATAATCACTGAGGCTCTGAGGTTAATTAAAAACAGAGCAGAGCTGCTTTAAGTTAGCATAACTACAGGAATATATTCATCAGATTCTTGCCAGTAATGAATATGTAAAGCCCTTCTGTTAGTTTGTTGTTTGTGGGGATTTCTTCTCTCTGTCTCTCCTTCACTGTAACATTCCATCTCTGTCAGACTGTAACACTGTACTTGCAGTCCGTTACCCATGTTCAGAGCCCCTGCTCTCTTCAAAGCTGCCAGCAGCTCTGCTTTCATGCCATGTTGTGAAAACGTTCAAATTCAGCTCTTGTGTTTTCACTCGCCTTCTTTAAAGGGGATATTAAGTCAACCTGTGGCAGATTGGCAGGGCTTGAGAACACTTTATGTTTTATGAAACGGGGCTGCTGCACACACACAGATTTGTGTGACTGATCAAAGTCTCCCGTCCAACAACAACAAACGCACACTTTCTCAGGATCCACACTGCCCATGCTTGTAGCTGATGAGAAGCATATGGTGCCCTGTGCAGGTGCCTGCATGCTCCTGCCTGTGTTTTTACCCTAAGAAATGCTTTTAATCAGAAACGTATAACACTTACCTTTCATGATTTCTGTCTGGTCTTTGCTGCTGCTGAGGCTGGAGGTGATGTTGCAGTCTTTCACTCCTCGCAAATAAACAGCAGCTGTCAGCTGGCTTAGTTATGCAACATGTTCCAAGTGTCTGCAAAGAGAGAAGGACGTCCCTTCAATGGATCACCTCTGCAATGTCATTATCTGAAGGAAATCCTCATAAGTGTTGAACTGGTGTGTTCACCAGCATCACTCTCCATCCAGAGCCTGAGAATGCTAAACTTTCCAAGACAGAGACCATGTGCAACTTTTGGAGAGGGAGGGATGAAGAGAGATATGGGAGGGGAACAAAGAGAGTGGAACAAGAGGGAGGGGCTGGGAAAGGGACAGGATGAGGAGGTGGGGAAAGAGAGAGAGAGAGGCAGGGAGGGTCCATGTGTTTTGTCAGTTTTTGTGGCTGCAGCTAATTGCTAACAAATGTAGAGAGAGTACCTTGAATATCTTTGGCCTTGGACTGTGAGATCGGGAAATAGTTTCTGTGAACACACACCCACACATACGTCAGAGCTACAGTAAGTTTTATCCCTCTCTGGCACCAGTTTGCAGTCTCCTCGGCTCGCTTTAGCTCACCTCAGCTACCAACTTTGACTAACAGCAGGTGTAACTGTGACATCCAGCTGACGGTGCAACTCCTTTAGTTCTTCTCCTGTGCTCAGCTGGAGTTAGCACCTCCTGACTTTATCAGTCTCTCACATTGTTCTGCAGGAATTTTGGTCCATTCTTCTCCACAACATTGCTTCAGGTCACTGACGTTTTTAAGCATTCACTTTGGGCATGCACAGTCTGGACCGGTCCATTCCAAAAACTTGCCTCAACAACACTCTAATATACAGAGGAGTTCATGGTCCATTCGATGACTGCAAGGTGTCCATGTCCTGTGGCTGCAAACAAGCCCAAATCATCATTTCTTAGTTTCTGCTTAAATGCTGTGATGAGACCAGACAACTCCACTTTGGTCTCATCGGTCCATAGGACAAGTGTTGTTCATTGTTCAGATACAGAATGGTCTAGGACCAAAATACATCCTGGACTTATTGGCTCCCTATGATCCATCCAGACGCCTGAGATCATCAGGGACAGGCCTACTGTGTGTACCCAGGGTCTGGACCAGAGTGAAGCAGGATTCAGTTATTTTGCCCCTCACCCTTCCTGAACACCTGAGGTCTGGTCAAACAGTCACTTTATTTAAGTCAGGCCTGAAAACACACTTGTTTACTGCAGCGTTCTCCTAAATTCTTGACTGCTGTCCTAACTGCACTCTTCTCATTTATGTTTTTTATTATTTTATTATTTTTTATGATTGTAATTTCCTTCTTAATTTATGTTTTAAAATGTTTTTATTCTGTGATTTGATCTTATGTAAAGCACTCTGAATTGACTTGTGTATGAATGGTGCTATATAAATAAAGCTTGCCTTGCCTACAGTTCAGTGAACCTCTGTCCTGCTTCCATGAGCTTTTTCTCCTGGTAACCCTTCAAACAAACTACTTCTTCTAATTGTGTTGTCACATTAACATTGAGCATGCTCAGTGAGGCCTGTAGGCTCTGAGCATTGATCTTGGGGTAAATCTTCTGGGATGTCGACTCCTGTGAAGATTGACAGTTGTCTTGAATGTGTTCCACTTGTGAATAATTTTTCTCACTGTAGAACATTGAACTCAAATAGTTTGAAATGGTTTTACAAGTCTTTCTAGATTGATGTGCAGCAACAGTTGCTTCTATAACACCATTCTTTATGTCTTTCCCTCTTGTTAACACACAGCTGAATGCTGCAAAGCATGTTTTTATAGAGGTCTGTACACCTGCTGATGATCAACTCATCAAGGACTGATGGTCAGCAGCACCTGCTGCAGCTCAACTAATTAAATCCTATGGAATCAGTAATGAAGGGCTTAACTTTGCCCTTTTGGGAGTGACTTGTACATACCACAGATTAAACTTTTCCCCCCTCATTTCCTCCAGTCACGGTATTTCAGTCATGGACACTCACTGTTAAAATTAGGATAACAGGATTTAAATGACCGATGTCACTCAGTTGGTCTTTGATCACAAAGCCACCAAACTTTCTTAATCAGCGCACATTCCAGCACACTCTCACATCCATCCAAACAGAAACACAATTTCCCCATAAATTGATCCCAGAATCATCTGAGTGTTTGAAGTTCACTGCGGTCTGTCAGCCGGGGCCTGTCAGCACCGCCAATGGGACCAATTGAGCCTGCTGATAATTGTGTTTTGTGTCAGAAGCTAGCAGAGCCAGCTCCCCACTTTGTGGGCTGAAAGTCGTCACTTCAGTTTCAAAGTGCAGAGACTCGGTTCAGAGTTTTCACACACACACAAGCATCTGCATATCTTCAAAAAAGGAAAAGAAAGAAAAAAAGATGAAGAAGAGGAAAAAACAAGTTTTTAAGTGGTCACGCAACTGACAACTGGCTTAGTCACAGTGGATCTGCTGCTGGTAAACTCTCATCACCGAGCAAAACAAAGCCAACAAACCTCCAGGTCAGAAAGTCTCAACTCCACATGTGTGCTGCCGTACATAAGCTCTGTACAGTGGTAACCATAGAAACAAAAAGGATGACATTTGTACCTCTTATTCACAATAGAAGTTATGCCTGCATACATCATAAGCAATAAAGAGAGAACATAAAAAGAGTCACATAAGAAACTAGCAAAGGTTTGTTTATTCAGCTGGAGCTCTTGCATAATCCTAATCTACATTCCTTGGACCAAAATGGTGCATTTGTTGTCCAGGCATTTTATCTGAAGCCCTGTGTTTCCCGATGTCCTGATATTAGAGAATCTTTTAGTGTGTTTAGTGAGTTATATAAGAGTTCAGCATAAAGAATAAACAGCACACCGTGCTCAGAGAGCTCTACATTCTGCAGGACATCTGGCAGCCAGCATGTTATTCTGCTGCAGCAGCATCCATCCTGATTTAATGAAGTGACATGAAGTGAACTCCAGACAGTGCAGAGGTTTAATCATGTCACATGCAGTGTGTGTATTGTTTTGAATGGAGCCCATAAATCAGAACATGTGGAGGTCACAAGGACAGAGTACACAGACAGATGTGGTTATTATTGTTGATGGATCCAATGAGACCAGACGGAGAATATTAATGATTTCACTTTGTTTACATGTCTTGTTTTAGGCATGTCATTCAGTGTTTCAGTTGGTGTGTAAACATCAATCGGACATTTAATCAGGGGTGTGTAAGACAGAAAAAAGTCAGATTTTCAGGGGTACATTTTTTTTCACACTGCACCGGTTTCTTGATCTAGTAGAAATAAAAAAAAATCAAATATGAAACAGTTAAACAGGCAAGAATTTGGCTTTGTTTAGAACACTGAAGAAGAAAAGTTTTTAAGAAGGGAGTTCCTGCCCTCTAGTGGTACGTCTGGCTTTTACACGGATGGATCAGCCAGGCACTTGCATGAAACTCAGCTCCTTTTACAGGGCTGTGCTGGAGAGCACACTGTGTGGAACTGCAGCTGCTCGGTGGCAGAGAAGCAGGCACTTCAGCAGGTGGTGCAGGAACAGGGCACCCCACCAGAAGGAAGGCTGCAGCATCCAGGCAAGCAGTAGTTGTTTTTGTACTTATTATTGTGCCTATACTGCAGTACCATGACCAGAGTTGTGAATGACAAGTAAACCTCTCTTGATCTTAATCTTGAAAACAAAGGAAGTGATTTGCAGCCTATGAATTACATTTAAATTTCAGTATAATGCTTATTTTACCTTTTCACCCATAATCAAGTTAAAAAAAATAATGACATCATCATCACCATGGCTTTTTTCATATATAGTGGCGTACAATCTATTGCATCCTCCAGTATAGTCCACGCTATGAATTCTGGGTAAATAACACAACATTTCAGAAAATGAAATGCAATATTTTAATGGTTAAATGTTAATACTGTAAAGAAGTGAGATGATTTACTGGTTCCTCAGTGTTATCAGCATGTTCATGGGCCACGGGTTCCTCATTATGTGACCATTCTAAGAAAACATGAGCAGGAACAGAACACATAAGGGCAGGTTTTAACAGTGCAAACAGCTCTGCAGGGTGCTGACACAGCACAAAAGAATCTGTGTGTGTTTGTGTGTGTGAGAGAGAGAGAGAGAGACTTACTGGAAAGTCCATCCCCTGCGATGACACAGTCCTCATAAATGTATGTTGTTTTTTAAAGGTCATTTCAGCAATAATAAAGTTCATCAATAATATTGTTCATCTTGCATTCCTGTCTCCTCACTTACTGCACAGGTAAAATGTATGTCCTTTTTTGTTCCTGTCTCCTTCTAATTCCCACAGGCCTCCTCACACCCTCACACTTACAGTAAACTGCTGCAGGCTGAATTTCTGCCAGTCTCGTGACCTCTGAGCTGTTTGGACTCTCTCCAAAGCACCTCTGTTGTTTAGCTGTGTGACTGGACTCTTTTAGACAATTTATTCCCCTTAAGAATTATATTAAAAAACACTTCACTTTGTGTATCAGATAATTAACATGTGAGAAGCGTCAGTAACAATCCGGTCAGCCGTGACAGAAAAGGTACTGACATACTCAAATGCAAGATAAGAAAAGGTCCATATAACAAATGAAGCAAAAACATACCGGCATACAATAACAAATTATACATAGACCTATATATGGCATGTAATTTTTTGTTTAAAGATAAAATGTAAATCCTAATAATTACTGTGTAAATGATTCCAGACCCTTGGCTCCTCCATAAAGCTCAGCTTAAACCTACCTGTTTTATATTTGACTTAAATATGGTGGCACTATATGTGCATGTACAAATTTTACTGATGGTTTTACACATTTTATATCTTCATATGTCCGCAGACTGTATGCATGACATACCAACTGTCACAAACTGGCTTAGATAATTTGACAAGGAGGAGTCCATGTTTATGTAAATACAATAACATTCATTATTTAAGGATACGGTTGATGCCTGTGGCAGAAACAGAGAGAGAGTAAACACCTGGCAGCTTAAATAATTTAGGCCCAGGTGAGCTGTGGCCTCCCATGCCAGCATTTTTGCACTCCAACACAGGCTGAAGAAATTTAATAAAAGTAGTTTTGCAGAAAATTATTACATGTCACAGTGAAATTGACCTGTCACTTGATCCCTTTAAACACTATGATCGAGGTGCATGTTTGTTCACCTGTCCACAGTAAGTACTATTATTGAATACATTACCTGCAGCTCACTCACTGATGTAACATGCCGCACAGTCATAGTGATCAATTGTATTTTATAATACAGATTAAAAGCTACTTTACATGTTGGGTCATATAGCAGGATGAATCAGACGTTTGTTCTCTGCCAATAAATCATACTAAAACTTCTGGAAAAGTCCTCAGGCTTTGTGAGTGTGAAGTCAGACAGATCTAAACACCACAATGTCAGGAGAGTGCAGGTATATTTCAAAATAAGAGTTTGAACTTTATTTAAATAGTTAAAAAATATTTGCTGCCTCCATAAGAATAGTTAATATAGCTTTAATAATATAAAGTGGAAAAAACTGATCAGCCTGAAAACAATTAGTGATAATGTGTGGTGGGATTTGGCTTCTAAGGGAAGTGGTGAATAGTTAGCATAACGCTAAGCTAAATGGCGATAGTATGTAACACTTTCCAAAATGATCAAGCTTTAATAGCTGTAAAGCCTTTTAATGGGCGATAACTTAAATTTCTATACGCAAGAGGAACCTATTCTCGCTTTTATTTTGAAACATATTACCGGAAACGCGCTGTTATGTTGTGTTCGCGTTGACAGCGTGGATGCAGCAGCGGCAGGCAGCATGCTTGGGCCGTGAATCACATGTCTGCACCGTCCCCGTTATCCGCTGCTATAAATACGGGCTGCACCGAGAGAGGAGCCGCATCAGACGCTCGGGAGACAAACAGAGGTGAGTCAGAGAGAGGCTTTTATTTTGTTGATGTATGATGTACGTATGATGCTTTGTTTTTTTACTATGAGAAAAGTTGGAACCGAATGGTGCAACATTTTGGGATAAAAACTAACATCTATATTATTTATTAAAAGTTTCCTTTTAAATTGTGTTTATTTTTTTAATGGTGCAAAACTGTTTGTGACGCTTACTCATGGGCGTGACCTCCATCTGTGCGTCAAAACAACTGGATTATAGGACGAACATGACGTCTTGCTGTGGTTGCTGCGCTTTAGTACAGCAACGCAATACAAACATCTAGACCATCTACTTTAATGTTTCTGTCTTCATACTGGCAGCACAGAGGAAGTCACTTCCTGATACGTATGTGACATTTTTGACATTTTTGAGTGCAGTCCTGACCTTGATTCCTCCACCAAGGTTGAGCCTCTGGGTGCAGAAATCACCCAGCACTTAAAATAATGCTGAAATGAGGACACACACACACACACACACACATGAGCTGCCGTCCCATTTGTGGAATGGAGCTCTTTCCTGATTGGTTAACCATTCCAGGTTATGAAGGGATGGTGCCGTGATATTTTGTATTATTACGTGTATTTTCATATGTTGATGGAGCTCAGATGTAAGATAACAAATGACATCTCACAAGCTGTGCACAACGTAAACAGATGAAGTATGGACGAACTGTCCATTAGGGCTGCAACTTAATATTAGATTGTTTTATTATGAAGATAGTCACGATGTAGTCCATAAAAAGCAACACATTTAAATAAACACATTTATGTATTTATTTATAAAAAAAACACAATTTAAAATATTTCTTTCATATTTATTTTTTAATTTAACAAAAATAATGCTCAAAAATAAAAACTAAAATAATGTAAAAAAAACAGTTTTGATAAAATAACAAATAAAATATTACCTCAAAGAGCAGAAAAAAAACCAAAATCATATTCAACTAACCGATTGTAGCATGTAGCATATTGTATGGAGCTCTGAAGTGTCAGATGAGTGAAAACACTTTTTGGAAGGCCTTTGCAGGCAACATCTGGCACATAGAGGCCTGTTGGCTTTTCAGTTGTGTAACCAGGATCCCTGTGGCTGCTATTGTGGGCAAATAACGCAGCTCAGACCTCTCAGCATTGTAAATGACTTTTTATTTGTTTAGCTTTCTCTCTCTCTGGCTTTGTCTGCATTTTTCTCTCCTCATTCTTCCTCCCTCTGTCTGCCCGTCCTGGCTTACTTACTCTGCTCTGGTTCTCTCCTTCCCTGCACGTATATATAAAAAACACCTTTCACCTCCTGGCATGCTGTAATTAGGCAAGAGGTTTGTTATGATGTGAACAATGACCTCATTGTGCTTGTGTGTTTAACTCATCAACACATGAGCTCACATGTGGAGGAGGAGAAAGTGGGATGTGTTGCTGCTCCCAGGTGGGCAATGAGTCCGGCTGGATTTGGAACATTTTTTTTATGTACGAAGTTTCACCCTCACTGTTTTTATTTGTGATGTGGACACAGTTTAAAAACATGCCTGAGTTCATGACAAATTTGTTTTCATTAGAATTCATGTAAAAAAAATTGCACATATTTCGGTGTTGAGTTGACAGATTTAGAAAGACAACTCTTTGTGCACGCTGTACTTTGCTGGTTTCCATAGAAACAGTAGCTGATGATGGGAAGAGCAAGTAAGTGCAGAAGACTGGACAGTCTCCTTGCTTTTTCCTCTTTTGTACAGATTAGGTAACAAGAACATTCTGTACAGTGTAGCCATCAATCTAAGCCTGAATAGGAAAAAAAATCTCATGATGCAACTTAAGGTAAAACATGTTCTGTTTTATGTATTATGAACAAACCGAAAGAGGCCATTGAACATGACAGATGCACAAATGCGTCAGTGGTATGGAAGAGCCTCACTGCTGTGCACAGAGCCAACATCTTGATGAGTGGAAACACATCCCTGCTGCCAGCTTCTGTAACTGGCACAGATCTACTTTTACTTTACTTAACATCTGCTGTGTGTTCATTCAAATCCATCAGCTCCTCCGTGTTAAAAGAAAGTTGCACATCTGTGCCTGGAAAAACATTCTGAGGACTGAGGTTACTAACACTAATTGTCTGGTTACCATGGTGCCTGTCAGTAGGTGGGATGTATCAGACAGCCTGTAAAGATTTTGGTGGTACACATGTGTACACTAAAAGTTTAAACTCTGCCAAATTTACTTCCATTTAAAAGAGATTTTTTTCCACATTTAGTGACCTTTATGAGCAAATTATGGTTTCCTTATGTACAGCAGTGATGTTATGTGATGGCAGGCTTGTCATAACTGAACAGTCTCTGAGCAAACGTCAGCCTGAGAAAGATAAAAAAAAATCACAGCGATTCAGCAACTTCTCTTCTCTTCTTGACAGATTTCAGTATTTACCTGCCTGTTTTGAGGGGAATGGAGGATTGTGGCTGTAGAAATAATCAACAGATTAGGCCCACAATGAAGGATAGGCATTCGGTCCGTCTGTCTGGTGTATTTCTCTCTCTCTCTTTCTCTCTGCCCATGTTGTGTTTATGTGTGAGGAGGAGGATCAGAAGCCACAGCCACCCTCTGCTGAATCTGTCATTGTTGAACAAACAGGCAGCTGACCAAGGACACGTCAGAGGGAAGATGGGTAAACAGGCCTGCTGTTCTTTTCAGGAAAGGAAACAGTGGAGAAAGGACATAATGGCCACAACCTCCCCATTTTAATGAGCTCAAAATGATCCATTTTGAATTATTTATTAGCATTGATTAGTTATTTTTATGTTTCGCTGTGTAAGAGAAAAAATGCTGAGCCATTTTTCTGCTGCGTAGCTCCTCGCCTGGTTTCCCCACAGATGATGACGCCCTCTAGTGGAGACAGAGAGTCATTACGACAACATTACAGTCAGATGAATAGTGTTCTGTCTGCTTTGTGTTGCAGGTTTTTCCCATCTTTTTAATTGCCTGCTGCTGTCCCCGTGAGAGTCAGAGAGGATGCTAATGATGATGATGATGATGAAGAGGAAGGGGTCAAAGGAGTCCTTAGCCATGGCGGCTCTTCTTCTGGCCTCAGTCAACTGCATCCTGCCGCCAACTAAAGAAGAACTCAGTCGTAAGTGTGTGCAGGCTAAATTTAAAAGGATAGTTTACTTAATTTACCCACGTATTTACTCTTAAGGTGAGAAAATTTGTGTGTTTTACAGAGATCTCACTTCAGGGAGAGAGGTATCTAGACAAGCAGATTGAAAACGCCATTAATGGGGTGAAGGAGATGAAGACCGTGATGGAGAAATCTTCAGCAGACCACAAGAAGTTTTTGGACGACCTGGAGAAAACCAAGAATCAGAAGGAGGTAGATAATGACACACTATGTTTAGCACTGCTACAAAGAACCAGCCAAAGTGAGAAGGGTATGGTTTTTTTCTACGTAGGAATCAATGCGTACTGCCAAAGAGATGGAAGCCAAGATGGAGGAGGCAGAGGAGGTATGCAATGATACCATGAGGGAGCTGTGGGAGGAGTGCAAGCCCTGTCTGAAGAACACCTGCATTAAATACTTCTCCCGAACCTGCAGCAGTGGATCGGGAATGGTGGGACGCCAGGTCAGACACCAGTTGCTCTCTCTTCAGTCTACATGACATTAATGACATGACATTCGAGGCTTGTGTTGAAACTAGTTTTTTTGTTTGTAGCTGGAGGATGTGCTGAACAAAACATCACCCTTCTCAATCTGGATCAATGGGGAGAATATTGACAGCCTGATGCAACAAGGCCAACGTCAGAACAGAGAGTTCAAGGACCTGGAGCAGAAGTATAAACAGATATCTGATGGAGTGGACAGCATCTTCATAGACAGCGTGAAGGTAACATGTAACACTGCTCCCTATGCACAAGACTATATAAACTGAACCCTGATTGGGTCAGTAGTATATTAAGCCTTCATGTGTTCAGGTAGTTTTATTGTGCTTGAGATCCAATATTAAAATGTTGGGTCAGTTCTACTTAGTTTCACTGTACGTGGCAAACAGAAAGTTCTAGACCTGAAAATAAATCAACTGCAGTTCCTCTAATGGCCACTAGAGGCAGGGGCAGCAGTCTAAGCAGAGATGCCCGGACTTCCCTCTCACCGGACACTTCTTCCAGCTCTTCCGGGGACTGCCAAGGTGCTCCAAGGCCGGACGAGAGACATAGTCTCTTCACCACGTCCTGGCTCTCCTCGCGGTGGGACATGCCCTGAACACCTCCCCAGGGTGGCGTCCAGGGGACATCTGAAACAGATGCCTGAGCCACCTCAGCTGACTCCTCTCGATGTGAAGGAGCAGCGGTGGGCACAGAGACTGGCCCTGGGGACCTTAAATCCTCCCCTAAGGAAACCTTTGGGTGACATGACAGAGGATTCATATTTGCAGGCTGGTTTTAATCCTAGAGGGTGTTTAAGTGTTGTTTTAAAATGCACTAAGCTCTTCTTTCTGATTGATGGAGAAATGAAAGAACCGCAGGGACACACACTTCATGACGTCATCTTTGTTTTAAAGGTGGCCGATCACTCTCACCACCAGCCTCTGATGTTCTTCATGCCTAAATTCCTGTCACCCTTCAGTCGCTTCACCAGGAGCATCCCTTCTATATTTGGTGACCGTTTCCACACTTATTTCTCCTCCATGATGGGAACAGGCAGTGATTTCTTTGGTTCCATGGACACCGCTAATGAGGGTATGTTTTCTGATGCATTCATAGATTAGACTCACAAAATAAATAAAATATGTCACTGTTGATTTTTAAAACATGGCTGTAAAACCATATTAAACCCTGCTGTGTGGCATGTTTGTTGCTGGGACATAGAAGGCAGTGAGAATGAGGACGTGGTCATCACCAAGCCTTTTGGTAATGGCAGAATGACCTGCAGGGAGATTCGCCGTAACTCAGCCGGCTGCTTGAGGTTCCGTGAGGAGTGTGAGAAGTGCAAAGAAATTCAGCACATTGGTAAGAAATACTGTAAAAAAATAATGGTAATATAAACTAAAAAGAAAAGGTGCTATTATGGTTACGTGTGTGGTGAATGTTACCAACATTATTACACCAAATATCACTTAAATGAAAATTTGAGATATTACTTTTAAATGTGTTCAAAGCCTGCATTTCCTTCAATGACCACTAGAGGGTGATTCCTAACGTGAGCAGAAATAAATAGCCTGCTAAATAAAGAGATAACATATGCATAGGTGGCCCAACTCAGCTCCACCTCTTTGCCCACATTTGGATTAGCACTAGCATGTAGCTAACTGATATAGGCATATTTAGCACTCTGTAGCAGGGTGTTTTCGGACCTGCCTGATGTCGTTGGCGTCTACTTCACAGACTGCTCTGGGAAGAATCCTCTGGAGGGCCCGATGAAGAAGGAGCTGGAGGAGGCCCTGAAGCTGGCCGAGCGCTTCACCCAGCACTACGACAGCCTCCTGAAGAGGTTTGAGGAGGAGATGATGAACACCTCTTCCATCCTGGACCTGCTCAACCGCCAGTTTGGCTGGGTGTCATCTCTGGCAAACAACACTAATGACGATTTCTTCCACATCCACACGGTACCATTGGACTCATTTTTCTCTTGATCAACTAATCAATCATCATAGTTTTAGGTCCAGATTAACCAGATTACTGAAACTTGCCTTTTGTGCAGGTGAACTGTGGGGAGCCTAAGGAGGATTCAGAGGATACAAACCAACGCGGTGATACCAGTGTGTCCGTGCAGCTCTTTGACTCTCCACCCATAAACTTCACTGTGTCAGGTGACCTCCCCTGGACCGACCCCAAGTTCTCTGAGGTGGTAGCTCAGAAGGCTCTGGACCGCTACAAGGAAACCAGTGTGTGAGTGTCTAACAGGACAGAAACCAAGGACTCCTTTAGGATCAATAATACAAATATTTCGTCAAGAGAAGGTGTAATATAATCAAATGTACAACTGTGTGTGTATGAAATGCTAATATGTAGCATAAATGACTAATGTTTGAAAGGGAGCGTAATCTTTGAAGTTACATAAGCAGAATGACACCACACATGAAGTTATTTCCAGCAGTCAGTTAGCTTAGCTTAGCATTAGGCATCATCAGCAGGAAAACAGGTAGCTCCTTTTAGATTGGGACTATTTGCACATTATATTAGTATAAGCGTTGGAATGAGGAGCTTTGCTTGTAAATTCTGATCTTTCTGTTTCTTCTCCAGCGTGGTCAAATAAACTCTCAGCTGGATTTCCACCTGAACCTGCAAAGTGTCTGCTGACCTGAGAACATTCTGGAAAACACCTGAAATCCAAACAAAAATAAAAGAAGAAGAAAAGAATGCTCCCCCTTCGCAGTCCCACACTAAGTCATGCTTTTACACAGTTTAACCCCAGACATTTAAACCATTCCATAGTCCTGCTGTAAGACACGACATGCTCATCATAAGACCCAGTGAGAGATGGGCCATAAAAAAACTCATGCTAATGTTTTACTCCTGAAAATTTAGAGTGTTTGGAAAAAAAATAAATGTAAGTGACATTTCTACAATACAGAGCTCAGATCATTGTTATCATCTGAGTTATGTGCTAGAGAGTAAAGTTGTACACTCGAAGTTTAGCATTGCTTTGAGCTGCCGCCTAGCAATGAAGCAATACATAGAGATTTATTAAAACCTGCTCAAACCTCCTCTGTCTCTTTGTCATTACATACAGTATACAACTGGTTATTAACTATTTATACATAGAGAAGATTTAAGCAAGGCGTCTGGAGTTTTCTTGAAGATGTTTTATTGAGGAGGGGCCCCATTGAGGAGGACAGGAGCCTCAACGTGGAAGTGTACAGGAAACCCACACACACGGACCAGTACCTGCCGTTTGATTCACACCACCCACTGGAACACAAACTGGGAGTCATCAGGACCCTGCGGCACAGAGCACAAACTGTACCCACCAGCTCAGAGGGGAAGAAGAAGGAGCAACACCACATCAGGAAGGCCCTGCAAACTTGTGGCTACCCCAAGTGGGCACTCATCAAAGCCACAAAAACAAGACTTACTAACAACAAGAACAAGGACAATAACCGATGGAGAAATAACATCTCCATTCCATATGTGTCAGGAGTATCAGAGAAACTCCGTAGGATCTTCAACAACCACGACATCCCGGTCCATTTCAAACCTATGACAACACTGAGACAGAGACTGGATGAGGATAAGACTCAAAGGGAGAAACACAGCAATGCAGTCCAGTGCAGTAAGGAATGCTCAAATCTGTACATTGGAGACACTAAAACACCACTCCACAGAAGAATAGTTAAGCACAGGAGAGCCACCTCCTCAGGACAAGACTCAGCTGTTCACCTCCACCTTAAAGACAAAGGACACTCCTTTGAGGACAACAATGTTTACATTTTAGACAGGGAGGAAAGGTGGTTTGAAAGAGGAGTCAAGGAAGCCATCTATGTTAAGCTGGAAAAACCTTCCCTTAACAGAGGTGGTGGCCTCAGACATCATCTTTCCACCACATACAATGCAGTGATTCCATCCATTCCCAGGAAGTTTGCACATACTCACAGTAAGAACAAAGGGCTGTCAACCAGTCCCCCTCCGGCAGTTTCATAGTCGTTAGCCAGTCGTTAGACACACCTGGCCCAGTCAGCCAGAACATCACAGTAAATTATGGAAATTAGGATGGAACTTTAGTGCTATTGTTAGTAAGTTTTACCCAGACCCACCCACTGAGGTCTGCAACCACATATAAACCATGTTTCCCAAACAGTTAGAACTGATGAAGCTGCTTGGAGGAACGAAACGTTTTCAAGAAAACTCTACAAGTCCAGACGCCTTGCTTCATTCTTCTCTACGTATTATGACCTGGATGACTGAGAATCTTCATCAACAACTATTTATACAGCTTGAATAATTACTCAAATTCCTTCTTTTGAGCTGAAGGCCATAATTATTATAATATTAACTTTTTTTCTCATTTAACTTAATGAGAAATGTTTTACTTTCTTGAAATAAAAACATACATTTTATGACATTGTAGATGTGAGATAAATTGAACAAAAGTGAGGACAAAATACCTCACAGTACCTACACAGTATAAGAATAATAAGGCTAATATTTTTAATAATTAGCTGGTCTGTGTCCCATCTGTTAACATGGAGGTGGGGTTAACGGCCATTACTGCAGCCAGCCACAAGGGGGCAATCCAGATATGTTGGCCTCATCCATCTTTATTCAGTTTGTTAGATGCACTTGTTAATAAACTTCCAAGCTTGCTCTGTAGGCTTGTGCACTGCCCCCTATTGTTCCTAGCTGAACATAGGCTCCTTTCCTTTCCACTTATCCACTCTGTAGCCAATCAGCAATCAAGAGGCAGGTGTTCCTAATAAAATGGTAAATTATGCCATTCTGTCTGAATCGGTTCCCCTTTAGTGACAGACTTCAGTCATAGCTCTTTCACAAGTATGATCATTTCTTAATTTTAAGCTTCTTTTAACCTGAATAAAAGAATGCTTTAAAGAACGGTGTTTAAAATATTGTGCTGTTTTTTATTTTTGTGTAAAAATCACACAGCTGCTAGTTGACTCTGCAGAGATACAGTACATCCATGCAGTTAAACATCTAGGATCCCACAGCCAAGAGAGAAGGAATTAAATAGAATATTTCTTTTGCTGTTAGTCAGCAATTAATGCAAATTTACATATGAGTCCAAAAGTGTGTATTCATATACAATATACAACACAGATCTGGGAGCGAATAGCATTCAAAATCCCATCAAAGACTTCGACTTGATTGCTTCTGCCTGCCTGGATTGCCTGTTTTTGGGGATTAAGGGAGAGCAGTTGTGCTAGCAAACATAAAATCAATCCCATGTGAAGGTGTTTAATAGGGTTTTAAATGGTATTAGTTCCAGGTCTGGATTCGACGTAGCACACACTCCCGCATACGCACACACACACAACAAGTACAGCATAGTCCTCAACAGCAGAAAAGAGAAGGCGGGCCTTGATACAACAAGGAAGAGAGGCCAGTCAGCCGTCATGGAAACCTGAACGCCAGTCAGAGTGGGGGAGGAAGGAGGGGTGTAAGGCTTTACAAGAAGACACACAGGGACAAAACAAAAGTTCTAGGTTGTACTGAAAACATAAAACTTGAGTGGTTCATTATTATTTTTCTCTTAAAGCATCTTAATCTTTTTTTTTTTTTAAATACACATGACAGAACAAAACTGAGGGTTAAATGTAACCAAAGAGGAGGAGGAGATGGAGGGTGGGTTTAGTTCAAAGTACAAAGTGCAGTTGGGTCATTCAGGTTTCCCATTCTGTTGACTGCTCTCCTGTTAAGCTTCATCTACACCCAGCAATCCTGCAGGTGTCCTGATAAAAACACTGATCTGGAGTTTGCTTCCCACTGGAGGAAGCGGACCACACGTCAGTACCAAAAAAAAGGCAAAATGAATCACAAGCATACAGTAGATGGTGTTCTGGAAGATCTACGATACAAAAACCAGAGTATACTGTTCACACAGTTGCTACTATCATAGTACAAACAGCTAAGTAGAGTTGGTCTGTGAAGATGTATCGCCCGTACTTGCATAGTGCCGACTGCCCGATAGGAACATTTGTTTGGATCTGTGTGCGTGTTTTTGCCAAAGAGAACCGCTTCTCATGATCGACCACGCAAATCTTCATAAGCTGCAGTCGAGCAGCTGGAGAAAAAAAAAATCTTCAAACCCTTCAAGTGGTCGCTGGCTTAAATGCTCATCCCGCTCAGGGGAAGATAAAAAGAAAAGCTGAAATGTTTAGGTGAAGGGAAATGATGTTTGTTGGTAGCCTGCATGGAGGCATGAGAGCAGAGTTCAGTCATTTGGCATAAAGTTAAACCATTCAGTCACATCTGTACTTGAACACTGAAGGGAAAAACTGCACTTTCACGCACTGCATCACACACACACTTATTATAATTAGTGGGGCAGTAAAAAGACAGAGGTGAGGTGAATTTATGTCACAGAAGGAGTCAAAAAAAAGCCTTCACCATGATGATTTAGCCGTTAAAGGCCTCACACAAACACACTAAAGTCCTGTTGAGAAGTAGGCCGGGATGTTTTATAAAGACGAACCACACCAAACTCCATTCGAAAAAAATTCAACATTCCTTGCTTACTGACCAAGTGAGACCTGTGCCGTGAACCTTGTTGTTTTAAAACGACTCTCATGTGCAATGTGGCACGAAGACTTCAGAAAATGCTGGACAGCCGAGCAGTACACACTCGATTTGAGGATATTTAAAGAGGAAATGCCTTCAGAGCAGCTGACTGCCGTCCAGGGTTGAATATGATACAATGGTGGTAAGAAGGAATGCATTGAAAGAGCACAGTGTTGGTTTTACACTTCCAGTTTTAATGCTAAGCTAAGCTAATCATTCTGAACTTCATGATCCGGATCTTGTCATCTCAGAAAACATACCCTATTTTTAATCGGAGTTTGGTGTGGCACCAAACATACCATTCCCTCCTCAGGAACACACATACACAACAAATACACTCTGTTCTTCTTCAGTCGTTCAGAGTAAAGTGATCAAACACCAGCAGTTCATCTTCAGACCGGACTTGAAGTTGGAGCATCACCACCGTTTCTCAGTTTACTGTCATATTCATCTCTACTTAGAAAAACAAAATAAACGGAAAAGTGCCAGTTTGTAAAATCCCCTCTCGGTAAGACTGTGCACTCATGTCTGTCTGGCTTATGATTAGTCAGTGTGTGGTTGAGTGTGACAGTTTGTAACGGAAGCCGGGATGGTGGAAGGAAGGGACAGATGGATGGATGGATAGATGGAGGACACGGGAAGTCACACTGAGGGCCACGGCCTTCCTTTGAATGTACTAAAGCAGAGTTTTCATCCACACATTGGTTAAAGATGAGAGAAAGGTCTGAGCTGCTCCAGCTGGACTTCCAGGGATATCCTCTCTTCCAGCAGATCCTGGTAGACGACAAAATGCATGAAGACGGCAGGAGTAACAGTGAGATACAGCTGCAAACATGTGTTATGTCCTTCTTACCTTCAGCTGTTGCTGTAGTTCACTGTTAAGTCGAGCCAAAACTGTGTTGGTCTCCTTGTTTCTTCTGATAGAAGCTTGAATCGCCTTTTTGTCCTTTCCGACTGACCTGAAAACACACACATTTTTAATTCACCCTTGTAATTTAAACACCCTTATAAGTTTCCCTGGACAGAGTTTCCCACCTGGGGATGGAAGGTTGTGTGGCCAGGACAGCAGCGATGACGTTGGATTTCTGTGGACCATGCTGCTCGTCTTCTGGCCGGAGCTCATCTTCGGACTTCAACCTCCGACGTACGGGCTTTGGTGGAGGTCCCAGTGGGCCTGAAGAGCCTTTAGCCTGATGGTAAACATTTTTTAACTCAGCAGCTGTTGCAGTAAAACCAGCATTAAGTTGATTTTTTTTTTGATTATTTTATTTCAAATTGCACTGGATGGACTAGCTTTGAGTCAGATGTTTACGTACAGAGTTGACTGTGGCTGAGACCCTTTCATCCGCTTGGCCGTCACTCTTGACTGTTCTTAAAGGCCCGGCACCCTCTGATGCTTTGTCCACCTGTGGACACAAAAGAACAAAAAAACACTTGCATTAGTGTAAATATTTATGAATTACACAGAGCAAAACCATAACAAAGAAAGCAGATACAAACATTTGAATATTTTGGAAGACACACATTTTTACACACTACTCTGTGTGTCAACTCTTGGTAACAGTCACGTCAGCCTCATTTTGAAAAATCTCTCAAATTGCCATGGGGTTGCCAATACCCAACCCCATCTTCATACAACAGCCTACCTGTCCTGCTTCGCTGTGTTTGTCCACCTCAGGCAGGCTGGACGGCTGTTCAGAAGCAGCAAAAGCCTGAAATTGACTGAAGTCTGCGAAGTTTGGCTGCTGAGGAATTTGCTGCGGGGACGTGGTGGTGAGGACAGCCCCGCCTCCTGGCACAGCCTCAGCCTCTACACGATGCCCAGTGTGTGGTGCTGATGTCTAAGGAGAGAGGGAAGTGGAAGTGGAGTGAAGGCTTTTTACACGGCACAGTTGAAGTCCACAGGAGCTGAAATACTGTTTTTTTGTTTCTTACCTGTGTGGGTAGGGGTCGAGGAGGCACAGCAGGAGGGTATGCTATCGTGGAGGGTTGAGGCTGTCCAGGAGCTGCAGTGGCGGCGAAGGTGCGGTTCATGTCTAGAGATGAGGAGCGAGAGTGGGAGGGGTGGGGTCGCGGTGGAGGTGGAGGTGGTGCTACCACCTTCAGAGCCTCTGGAGAGGTACCCGACTGAGACCTGGGCATTTTCAATGTGATTTATCAGAGCAATGGACAGAGTCAAAGACACAACTACATTTTGTAAGTAAGAGTAGTGTCAGAAAAATCATAAAAACAAATTCATATATATAAAATAACACCTACTTACCTCTGCCTGGAGATTGGCTCCTGGTCTGAGGTAAAGGAGTCTGAACTGCTGTAACCATCACCTTCAAGAAAAACAGCAGATCAACAAACTGTAAAAATACTTCTGATTGGCTGCCACATTCTGAGTAACCAATGGCAAATATCCTTTTTTAAACTTCCCATCATTTATGGTAAAATAGCCCATCTGTTACTCACCTACAGTGTTGGCAGCTACAAACTTCATGGACGCAGGTAATTTGGCTTCTTCAGGCAGGTCTGGAGGTTTAGTTAACAGTGGACTGGTTGGGTGGTTGTGGTCTAAAGGTGTGAGAAAGAACATGGCTTTTTAGTGCCGAGTCAACACTAGGTGATGACAAAGCATTTTTGTAGCAGCAGCAGAAATGGCTAATAATGATGACATCAAAACATTCCCACTGCATGTTATGAGTGAAAGGTGTTGTGTGATTATGTTTAATGACATGTCAGTTTGTGTTTAGTGATCACAAACTGCGACCTCTCGGGTTGTCATCACTTTCCCACACTGCAAACTCAGCAGGCCCAAAGTGCGCCTGCACATCTGGACGTTTTCTCGCCTGTCACATGCAGGATGTTGAATTTTTTTTTTTAACCACACAATGTGCTGGTATGGTTTCTACTGAATTTAGTCACTTCAAACAGATGGTGGGAACACTAATGTCAGTAAATCTGGATTTGAACAGCACTGTGTGTCTCACCACTGCCAGTTCTTTTTAGCTCCATCTCCTGCATGTGGATCTTACTGGGTGTCATCCGGATGGGAACTGGGTGGACAATGGCGGTGTCCTGTAGGACAGAGAGACACAGAGTCAGATGGACACATACGCAAGAAGAGATTAGACAAGTCTGTAACTTTCTTTATCTGTTTACAGGACATTTTGTGGTTACAATTATTATTATTAATAAAACTCATCATTTTTATCTGCCAGCCAGTGCAAGCTGGGGTTTGTTATCTTGGTTGTGGAGATGAAACTGCTGCACTTTCCCCCCTAGACTCACAGTGCAGATTGTTTCTACTTGACAATTATTGCTGTAAAGAAAATCAGCCAGACTGATGAAAGAAAACCACTCAGGATATCAACAGCTCCAGAGCACTTAATACTGTACACATATTCAAGAGTTTACAGCACTGATCACATACAGTGAAATTACAGTCTGTAAATGTGTTACTGACTGATGTATCACTGTGAAACAACGTGATGTTCAATAGAAGCTAAGCCAGCCAAATCACAAAACACACTGGACACTGCTGACGCAGTAAACGGCACTTTAAAAGAATACCATGCAGAGTGACAGAGAGGTAGAGAGAGGAGAAGAGAGGGTTAATGCCTTGTCTATTAATGGTGAAACCATGCATACTAAGTGATTGACTTACAGGGTCAGCTGGTGCAATGTTAGAGTCAAATTGGGTCAGAGTTTGTGAGCTGGAGGAGCGCTCGCTAAACGTCTCCCACTGCTGCAGGAGACAGACAGACAGTGAGAGAAAACATGTCAGTCAGCCAGTGCAGTGACATCACACATTTACATCATCAGTCATCCAAGCCCGCCTGCTGCGACGTGATGCCGCCAGCATGGCGAAGCGACAACGTCAAGCAGGCATGGAAACAAAACATGTCATCGCTGACTTTCATACAGAACTGCTGACTCATCGTCGCAGTCCCAAGAAGTGAGAGAAGAATTGTTGTTTGATGATAAAGAGAATGAAGTGGCAATCAAATCATGATGGATGGATAAAGTCATCGAATTAACTGAATTACTCAAACATGGCAAAAGCAACAGGCATAGAGCTTAAAGTGTGGGTGAAACACAGATCATGTGCTGTGTGCATGTTGGAACCTCGTTGCTAGGGTTCATCTCTGGCCAGGCTTGGTTGAGTGAAGGCATGGAGGGCGACTTGTTGGGGGTGACCTCCACCGGTGAAGCAGAGTACCCTACGTCAGCAGCAGGCTCTGGGACTTCTGAATATAAGAAATTAGATACAGGTTAGATGCACATTCACTCTTGTTTCACAGCACTTGCTTCATATTTACATTCTGCTCCTCTACAACTATCTGTGGGTAGCCCCAATGCTATAGGAAACAACAAGCTCTGGGGTAGCAATGTACAAGCTGATAATAAGACATACATGGATAGCAAACTGTGGTCCTAATGAGATCATTATGTCACCATACACCTGATAGGGTTTTTGTGCAATATGGCATTCTAGTGACAGTGCTCACTTGCAAGAGAAGTTCCTTCTGACATCATCAGTGTGCTGCAAGTGTCAAATGCAGGTAATGATCTGGCTGACTAAGTTACTGTTCCTTGCACCAGCTACAGGTTACTATGCATGTATATGTACTAGGGGTGGAACGGTTCACTAAATCCACGGTTCGGTTCGTGTCACGGTTCTGAGGTCACGGTTCTGAGGTTTTTTTCTACCTTTAACACTCTGGAAATACCAGATGAGCACAAAATATATATCCTAATTATCCAACATTTACCATATTTAAGAATCAGTTCAGTGTTTCCTCTATCATTATATCAGGTTAAATCAATTTCATTTATTATTTTATTTATTTTATTATTTATTTATTTTAATTTCTATATAGCACCAGATCATAACAGAAGCCATTTAAGATAACCTTTTCTATAGAACAGGTCTACACCTTGTTCTTTTATTAAACAAACTAAACAGCTCATGTTATTTATCTCATTTGCACGGCAGCATGTCTGTCTCTGCATGATTGTGCATTTACAATTCACCGCACAATTCAGAGGCATGATGCGTGTACACACACATATGCACAGACACACACAGAGACACACGCACAGACACACACATACACACACAGAGACACAGACACGTGTGCGCACATACTCCCACTATGAACTCTATGACTACCCTAAGCTATGCAATGCTAACAGTACTGATGTTTGTGTTTTTATTTTATTTTTGCCATTGAAATATGCTATTTACATCCCGCTCTGTAAGCGTTGATGGGACCAGCGGCAGCTTTGAGCACGTTTGGACGCAGAGTGGTGTGGGTCTCTCTGCTCTGCCTGCAGCTGAACCTGCTACTTGAAGCTACAGAGACTGACCGGCTGTGAGTGTTTTGAGGCGGGGGAGGAGCTCACAGCTGCTGCTTGTCGAGGACAGTAGCCTGACTGCAGAATGATACGTGCTTTCACGTCAGTTTTCAAACGTCATCAGAGAGAGTCACTAGTTGCTTTAGATTAAAAAGTTTGGAAAGCCGCGAAACGTAGCGAGAGAGACGCCAAGTTGGCAACACTCGTCTCCATGCTGTGGTAAAAATGCCTACCTGTATTACTTGATGCGCATGTCCAGAACCGAACAGAACACGTGCCCCGAACCGAAACACGTGTACCGAATGGTTTAGATTTTTTTTTCCTGAACCGTCCCACCCCTAATATGTACACAAGCAACCATACTTTGCTTTTTCTCTGGCCTGGCTATGAAAGATTAATTAACATGTACTAAAGTAAATACAACTACAGAGTTTAAAACAGACTAAAAAGAGTAATAAACGCTGTTCATTTTACCATCAAATCCAAACACCAACAATATATGAATCTTGGTACTTTAAGGCACCGCAATGAAAAGCACCAGACTTTCAGCTCAAATGTTCCTGAAGGATCTCAGAAGTCCAGAGTTTGACTGCATCTTTTTTAATGTGGTTGAATTTTAGCCACCATTTTATGTACTTTTTAATGCGCCACTGTGACCAATTTTAGAAGGGAAACAATGAATTAACTATTCACTAAGCTCATTTATGTCATTAGTGTAATTTTTTTCATTACCTGCTTCACACTTGCCTCTAGAAATGCCGGCACAGCTAAATTTCTTGGTTTAAAAATCTGGCCCAAATAAATCTGTTAATACCTGCTGTAAAGGTGCAGTGCAGTGCAGTCTATTTCCCAAAACTATTTATTCAAATAACAACGGCAGGTAGGGTGCAGAATAAGCAAAGGGCTTCTGAAAATTGGTTCACATTTACATAGAAACTTGATGAAGGTTATAAAAAAAAAAAGCTTACAGGTCAAACAAACTGCTGATAAAATACACACTTTCAACCATTTTTAGTGTTGTTTTATTAAATATTATAGTCTATAGTGATCGATCCATGGCATTAAACCTCTACAGCTCTGCTCTGTCCATATTTTACAACTATCTGATACAAACTACAACACTGCAGAATACTGCAGCATGGTTGCTTCATTGGTTTGTTGAGATCTGAGGTCTAAAAAATTTGGAGAGGGTGAAACAAAGAGATTGTGTGTGCATGTGCGCGTGCCTGAGTACCTGCTGAATCATCCAGGTCAATCAGCTTTGGCATCAGACTCTCAGGCAGCTTCTCAGGGAGGTCATACCCATTCTTCCGGGCGACAACCAGGTGAAAGGCAGCACAGAACTCATCCAAGGTCAGCGCTCCGTCTTTATCAAAGTCTGACAGCTCCCTACACACAAACACACACACACATACAATGAGGTCAAGGCTGCTGTAGACAGATGATCTTATTATTACAAATTCATCACAGAAGCGCAATGACTCACCAAATATGTGACAACTCTAAAATCGGTAGCTTTGATTTGGTGAAAAACTCTTTTGCTGCTGAACCTTGAGCCCAGAGGAGAAAAGAGGGTTAAAAAAATTTTCATTATAGCTGATGTGTGTGTGTTTATGTGCATTGCCCTACCGGGTATGAAGCCAGTGAGGTCTGGCTGGATGGTTTTGAACTGGTTAATGTAATACTGTCTCTGCTCGTCTGTGATTTTCCACGGATCATCATAGCCACTAGACTGTCGCTGGATCTCATTGGTTGTTGCAGCCGAGGCCACCGTTCGTATCGTTGTGCTTTCCTATTGGGCAAAAATATCATTTAAAAAAACACTAGTTTAAAAAAATACATACTCATGATAAGAAACCATGCAGTATCTCCCTGAAATCAGGAAGTGCGTAGTGAAATGTACACAAGCTGCTGGAGTTTCAGTGTAGCAGTGTGGGGAGATAAAGGCCTGATATGAAATGCTGACTGATGTTTGAGACTTGACTCTGGTTAGAATGATATCTCACTTTTTTTTGTTTGCTGTGTCTGGTGGTGCCTTTTCATCTGATGACGTTTGCCATCACAATATTGCACGCAGTCTTGCAATCTTTAATTGTTATTTGTTTAAATTGTATATCCGCTCTTCTGAGGGTGTACATGTCCGTCTTCCCCTACCTGGACTGACGAGGGGTGCATTGCAGGGAGCGTGCTGGATGGCGGGGTGTCTGCTGTAAAACTGACCCAACTTTCTTGACCTGGAAGAGGAGGCGAGTGGGACACCCACATGCCATCGCCGGTCACTGTACCTGGAAGTAGGGAGAAAGAGGACATGATTACTTTCATACTCTTTTGCAATATCCTCACCATATTTTGTGCTGACACACAGAGTACAGGTCACGTGACACTCACTTTGTTCCTCTAATGTGCAACTGCTGTAACTTTACCAGTGTGTACTTACTGCAAACAGCAGCAAGTCACGCAAACACTCATCATACTTCATGTGCCAGATCTTTATCACTTAAGACCGACTGGATCTCTTTGCTGTATCCATTCTGCTAATTTATCACCCAGCTTGTATCTGACACAATAAAGAAGCTGTCACCATTGGATATTTTTTAAAGCACTCAAGCACTCCAATCTGGTTAAAAAGATCACATTACTTAAAGCAGGCATATTCTGGCATATTTTACCCGTGCTGTCAAATTCCTGTTATAACTAAAAGTAGAGAGAATTATTTCAATGTATACCTTTCGTTGTAACAGCTTTATAAAAACAGAATAAAGGTATAATGAATTGTGATTATCAGTTTTGCAGTACATACAAAATTTGTAAGCCTGCAAGACTAAATTTTTGTCACATGCTGGTCACAAGTGAGCCAAATGCAGCTTCCTAGTTACCCAAAGAGGTGCAAAATATTTTTTTACAGAATACTTTTACTACATATAGTTTGAGATACACAGAGTAAAGTGGTTTTGATGAGATTTGCGAGTGAATTTGTATATTTGAGTTTGTTGAAAAATATTAAGATCATTTTTTCCCCAATTACTTGTCAGCAGTGGTTTAGTGGATGTTACCTGTCTGTGGTTCTCTGAAGTGCGTCCACGTAGCTCCAGTCGCAGCCACCACTGGTTGTCTTTCTACGTTTCCACCGCTGTGTTGCCGCTTGTGTTTTCTCCAGGAGTGGGGGGAGGTGGGGGGCGACTGGTGAGGGGACACCACCGGGGATGTCGGTTCGGGCTGGTAACAAACGACGAACCATTCAGAAGCATTAACTTCAGATGAGTATGTAGCTGTTACTGCCTTATCGTGGCTTCAAGTATCAACTTTTAGATTCCCATCATCACATACTACAAGAGTTAAAAACGTGTTTTTATCTGCATTATCGTAGATATGGGATGTTTAAACAACAAGTGAATGAGCGTTTCACAACAGAGAGATAGGAGTCGAGAGAGTTCTACATCACTGACAGACATGTCAATACTCACGGACTAGCAGATGGTAATTTGAGCTACGAGTAATCACACATGCATAGCAATAACACAGGAAGTACAGCAGTATGCAGGCACCTTATCTCCACTAACTGCTGGCTTCAGCTGTTGACTGAACTATTAAGTGCACTTCTGACATTCACCAAAACACAGACAACAGCAAGATATATACACTAAACCCAAACAATTATTGTTGTTTATTATCTGTGCACATATACATGTGTTTTCATCATTATAATGTATATTGGCACTGTGTGCATTGGTGGAATACAGTATTAGAAAACATAAAGAACAGAAAGACAGGGAAGTTATTAACCTGTGGTTCTATACTGGGCGCCAGGGGCTGGATAACCTCGTGGACAGGAAGCGAAGTGGTTGCAGGGGTAGCTTTCTTGTTCTGGTGTCCCCTGCCTGGTGGTCTTGGTATTACCGCAGCACCAGAGGCTGGGTACAAACCCTGGCTGTCTGTATCCTGGTACAGTGCAGCATGTCTTGCTTCTGCCTCGTTCTTCCCCACCACAAACCTGGGCAGCGGCAGGTCTTTGACTGGTGAGACAGAAATCACATTTTTAACAGGTGTTTCAGTCAGTTATGAATTATTATTTGTCCTTGATGTTTTATTTTCCCCTCGCTCTTTTTCCACCTTGACTCCCTACATTTCCCAGAATGCCATGTGAACACACATACTGTCCACGCATATAATGGGTAAAGAGAGTAATACCTGTATAAAGGGAACAAACAGAATGAGTATGTCTTTCAAAGTAAGTTGCTTCCTCAAATTTGAAACACACACTGAAAGCTGATCCATTCAACATACTGTGTTCTGAGAAGATACCTGAAATTCAGCATACATACAGCTAGCTAAATAACTATCCCTCAAAACTAATGATACAACACAGGAATACAAGTAAAGCAGAAATAAGGAAACCAGACACGAGCTGCTAGTCTTAGACTCAAACATTGTCAGTCTGGGATGTTAGCTCTTAAAAAATGAGAAATGTAAAATGAAGATTATAGTGACGCACAATATTAACAGCAATGCATTGGTATCTGATGATAATGGCCTGGAAATTAACTTAACAATAAGGCTTATAGATGCATTAAAAAAGAGAACATGAACATTTAAAAGTCACAACATGCCTCTACAGTGGAGGTTTCGAAGGTGTCAGAAACTGCTACTCTTCTCTTAGCTCAGCTTTCATTCCACACTTGCAAAGCTGAATTATTTATAATTTGATAAAGCAATACTAATACAAGAAAGACTGAACGTTCTCTGCAATTGGTGGAAAAAAATATGTGAGCAGATCAGCATCCACAATCAGCCAGGAGGAGTTGAACAACATTGCCATTTTGCAATCCATTTTGTGTACACGGTACCTCGAAAACAACTAGATGAATCCATGATGGAGAAAATGTTAATGACAGTCTCTAAAATAGTTCCGAACATAGTCAGGAGGAAGTTGCCTTGTTCTTCTGTATATTTTTTTTTATTATGAAATCATGCCAGCATGTTGAAATATTTCACACCACACAAAAGACTGCAACATGTGTCTTTTCTGAAAAGTCAAACCCTCCAGGGTTTAGAGTACAACCTCTGTTTAGTTAAGATAAATACAAAAAAAACTCACTCCAACTTGTTAACAGACAAAATAGTCCATGCTGTTCCAGTCATTCCGTAGCACAAACAGTACACTATCACTAAAAAATATCACACTATCAGCACTATGGTGCTGAATGTTATATTTTTTTCTAAACATCTTGCCCTACAAAGTGATTACAGTAACAACTTATTCATAACCAAATGATTTAAACACGGCATCAGCTCATCTTAACAGGTTTAGCAACACAGACTTCTGTTGTCAAGACATCATAAGAATATAACAAGCACCTGCTAGAAATACATATACATCACATCATGAGAAAAGATTGATGTTTTACACAGATCTCATCCTGATGTCTAATTCTGGTGTTTAAACAGCTAATTCAGGAAAACAATCTGTTTTCCTGAATTAGCTGGCCCTTGCTGGCCCTTGCTTCTCTTTAACTACTACCTTTAACTACCTTTAACTACCCTGCAGCAGCCAAAAGGCACTAAACACCTGAGTCAAGTAAAACAGACAACTAAAAAAAACAGATACTGATGGTGTTATGTAATGTTTTGATCAAGAGAAAAAGAAGGAGCCAAACTGTGACCGATTTTATTCTCAGACTTACCTGAGTTGAGGCTTTCTACCCGCAGCGGCAGCCCGGACTGGGCAATGGCAATGAGCTTCAAAGCAATGTAGAACTGGCTGCGTCCAAAGTGACCCAGCCGAGTGGCTCCACATAGCTCCGTGATCTGAACCCACACACACAGGGACAAGAAGGAACAGTTACCAACATTGTTTTCATTGGGGTGGCTGATATTAACCATTACTGAGCAAAGAAATAAAGCAGAATGCCAAAGACAATAAAACCAAAAATAACAAGCATTTAAGTTTTGCTTTAATAGTTTGATTGTATTTTGCTGTTTTTACTGGCAGATGTTCAGTAAGCCTCACCACTAATAAGCCTGATAATCACATTTGTTTTGTGCTACTTAGCGTCATTCTGTGTAGGCTTTGTAAGATTAGGCAGCAGCAGAAGAAAATGCAAGATACTTGAAATGTACACTTGATGGAGTCATAACAGTAGGACGACTCCCTCTACAGCTGACTGATCCCTCTCTTGCTGACAAAGGACTTTATCATAGTATGTGCGGATACAAAGCACCAGTCACTTTTTCTCAGCCTGTTTCAACATGACACCATGGCTGTAACATGTCCCACAGCCCAACACAGTGGTCAGCGTGGCTTTTGAAAGGGCGAGGATTACAATGCTGCCTAATTCTTCTACCACAGAGCTCCCCTTGTTGACCTTGAAAAGGATGCTGACTCACAAACTGCAAATATTGGCCTGCTGAGAGACCTGAGAGTCACAAGAATGAGCTGCTGCAGTTTAACTGGCTACTCATGACTCAGGCGTTAGCAGACAGAGAGTGATTATTGTGGTGTAACAATAATATAATGTGGTAAAAATCAAAGGTATTCAAGAGTTAATACACATCTATAAAGTAGATTCTTCAGCCATGGGTGGGAGTGACAAATTTTATAAATCACAGTGACAAGCTAAACACTGGATCCCACCATGTCAGCTCATTCCAGCAATGAAGAAAAAGACAGATGTTAATGGAGGGAGAAGACAGGAAATAGTGGGCAGCAATGTGAAGCAAAGGGCTGATGAGCACATTGTCTATGGCGTTATGATGACTGGACGTTGTTGAACACATGTCCACAGATCGATAACTGAGAAGCACCCTCTCTTTTATGTTTAACACGTCAGTAATGAAAACAAATATTCAGCTATGGTTAACTATGTGGCTTGGCTGCCCACTATCTTGGCTAAAGCTAACATTAGCCAGAAGAAGGTGTGTCTCCATTGCTGCGCAGCGTTGCTAACCATACAGGCTAACCATAGCTAAACTGTCTGACAGGTCAGCTCTGACAGCCAGTCAAGTTTATAAATAATCCGTTGACTGCGCTACGACTTGTGGTTAGCCCTCACAGTCTGGTGACAACTGTTTAAAAACTAGCAATTGCTAACGCTAGCTTACCTGCAGGACAACTTCGCTGGGTAGCTGGGCCGCCCGGAAAAGGTCAAGAACTCTCCCATTGGAAGCCACTTTTTTGGTGTTGTCCGTGTCGCAGTAAACGAACAAATCCGAGTAATATTTCTGTTCGACATCACTCAGCGTTAGACTTTCCATCGTAGTATCAATTGAACCTGAAAACCAGACAAGTTGGCTGTTGATTAGCCCTGAGCCAATGGCTGGGGCAGAATCCAAAAATGGGCGAGACTTCAGGATCCCAACTTAGCTAGCGTTAGTGCCTAGCTGACGTTGAGCTTAGCAGTAATAACGTTCACAACGCGCTGTGTCGACTTGTTGTCGTCTGATCCCACTCTCTGCAAATGTCTCCAATACAGTCTGCTGACAAACAGCGCCGATCCCAAACTCGAAGAATCAAATGAGGAATGCGTTCACACAGTTAAATACTTAGTTAACTTGTTGGGTCAGCCAAGCCAAGTAGCCAACAGCTGGCTAGTAGTGCAGCGAGCTAACAGCTAACTTGAATCAAAGTCAGTGGCACTAACGTTAGGCTAACTAGCAAGTCGTAAAGTGCGTCCACCTCCTCGACCTGGACATCTACCGCGTTATTCTCGCGTTATAGCACTTGTTCTCCCTTTAATCCACTGCAGGATGGCGTCTCGGTTATTCGCCAGAAACGAATTCCTCTGCGGGGCCGTTAGAAGTAAAGTTTCAGGGTCTTTGGGTTCCTTCCTCTAGTAATCATAGCCGCCATTCCTGCCGTCAGTGTCAAGCCACTCAGCCTCAACCTAACACTTCCGGTACAGCTCTTCAAATTAAAATCCCCGAAGACTTTTGTTTTACATACCGTATATCATTTTTTAGGATGTCTTATTCCACTCACAGTGACCAATTAAACACTCGTTTCTATCTATACATCTATTTATCTGAATACTGAATGTAAAAAGTACAATGTCTTTCATGCATATTATTAAATTGATTTGTGTATATAGCCACAAACCCTGAAGTCAAGCTATAGTCCAACATCAATTATAGAGTGCATAGGTATTGTATTAGGTTTCAAGAGTTTTAAATACGTTTTTATATAACATAAAATGCTGACCCATCCAAACAAATCATTTCCGAATCATATTGATCACATACGTGAATAAATGAAGATGAAGATAGAGAACACCATAATTAAACCGCGATTATTAAAAAAAACAACACACTTTTGTTCTGAAGGCAATTTAGGTTTACTTCCGGTCCAATTTCAGGTCTCTCATGAGCTAGCTTGACGCCTCGCGACGTCACCGGGCTTACGGTCCGAGTCAGCGCGAGCCTACTTGGCCTGCAGGGGCCCGGATGAGTGATTTCAAAATAAAAGCTGCTCTCATTCCATAACTTTTAACAGATAGAGAAAAGACAGTTTGGTGATTTTTGATTGACAATTGTTACACTTTATGAGATAGAGAAATATTACGAATTAGATGAACCACTGTCGTCTTAAATTGTAATAAATAATAGTTTATTAAAGTAAATGATCTCTTAAATGAAACATTACATTTATGCTAGTTGAAACTCATATATATTGGACGGTGGAATAAATACAAATATATACATCAGTACTAACGGAAAAGAATGAAAGGAGTCAATACATATTGGCGTAAAACAACCAAAACACCTTTATATGTTCACAAACGCAGTCACTTAATGTTTTTCAGGTATGGCTAGACAGGCTGGTTCTTCATGCCTTTGTACCGAGTCCCTCTTGGAGAGCTGGAAGAGGTCTTCAGACAGAGGCAATAAAATCAGACAACACATCCTTTACCTCTACAACGCCTTATATGGGTCAATACCCGTGAAAACAGAGCATTGTGTCACGATGAAGTCAGATGAGCTTTTATGTTGCTTTCACGTGTTATGGGAAATTTGAAAACAAATAAAAGAAAAAACGTCAACCAGACTGGACGTTAATGCTCATTATGCGAAATTTTAGGAACTTATATGATTAAAACAAAGAAATGTTTTGTTTTGTTTTAAAGTCCCCATGCAGTTGCCATGGAAATTGAATAGCATAGTCTACACAAATAAAATATATTTGTAAAAACATATGTGTAGGCTAGACTTTATTATAAAGTTGGACATTTAAACATAGAGGTCTATGGGGGATTGACTCGCTTTTGTTCGCTCCCTGAGGTGGCTGGGGGAACTGCAGTTTTTTTTTACTTGCGCTCAGGCTTAATTTTTCGATGTGTTGTGAGCCACTTTGTTTCGTTTCCGAGCAGACCTTGAACGCAGCAACATTTTCCTCTCCGGTGCCGAATCATCAGAAAGCCGAATATCACCTCATTGCCGGCAAAAAGAACTACCTATCATCAGGTAATGTAATGTGGTGTGCAAAGTGATGTTGTGTTGACTTTAATGAAACTGTTTTCCACCATATTTCTCATTTTTCTAGCAGACTGAACAACTCCCCTGTCCTCCCTCCGCAGGTTATTTGTCTTAGAGTAGAAGCTAATGTTACCGGCGAGCTCATGTCTACAGCTCATAGGAACGCTTTCCTTTGTACCTGCAGTCATGTAAAATATTTCTGAACTGTGAATATTATTACACACCTAAGAATAACTGCACACCTTTCAAATACATCAATTAAGAGTCGCATTTGTTGCTAGAATGGGCTAGCAGGGTGTGCTAATTCTTTATTTCCGCATTGAAGAGAGTCCGCCCTGTTCAGGCTGTAGCTTGCTATCACAGTGGTGCAAGAGTTCTCCTGTGTAGTGTCATGGTAATGTTTTAATAAACGTTTGTTACAATAAAAGGTCATTTTTATTATTATTAACACAATTTTCACAAAATTCTAATTTGGTTTAGTACTAGGATTAGATTTGTAATTCCTCTCAGTGCACTAAAACCACATATTTGGAGTTTTTTTTGAAGGGTTTGTGTTTGTCTCTACAGAAATAATGAATGTCTCACATGAAATAACTCTGCTGGTGCAGGAGATTCAGCGGCTTGGCAATAAAAGTAAGTCAAGGCTTTGATTATTATGTTATTACATGTTATTACAAACAACGCTTTCTGCTTCAGGCACACTCACATTATAGTGGGTGTTTGATGCGTCATTGTCCACAAGAAAAACAGTGTGTGTCACAGACTTTATCCTGTAGGAACAAGCGGTTGTTGTGGAGAGTTGTGGAGGATATAAAATCATAACATGGCCTGAAGGGTATGATTTAAAAAAACAAAAGCTCCATGTGATGATCATACATTAATTTAAAAAAAAAGAATCTCTGTAAACTCCAAACTCTTCGTCTGAACCTAACCTGGTTCAGTCGGTGTACCTTCAGGTCCAGTGGATTGGCTGTAATGACCGTGTTTATTATATTGCCTATTATGACCTGTTTATGCTGGAACTGCTTCTGACCAACTAATCCCACTTTGTGGTACCAGTTGTAATGCAGTAAATAAAATGTTGCACAAGGTCGCACAATTACACAAATACTACTATTGATCGCCCCTAAAATTGTTTGACATAAATTGCTAAACATATTGGTTAACAACTTCCTGTACACTCTGTTATCCTGTCTGAAATCCATTTTGTTAGCTGTTTTTGAATGTGTAACTGTTAACCAATCTACACTAATCTCTTATTTTTAGATGCTGACGGTCAAACAAGCGTAAAGTTTGGGGTCTTGTTTCATGACGATCGTTGTGCTAATATCTTCGAAGCACTAGTCGGCACCTTAAAGGCTGCAAAAAAGCAAAAGGTGGTCAACTTCCAGGGTGAGCTGCTTCTGCAGGGTGTCCACGACAATGTCGACATCATCCTGCTCGAAAATTGAGGCCGGTGTTTGGATGGGACGGCCTTCTTGTAGCTGCGGGTCTCAGTGAATCCTTCCAGATACTGAGTTTGCACCAGACAAACATCTGTGTTCAGTCATCTTTCTTCATTTACAAGGCTCAACTGAAAAGCAGCAAAACCATCTAGATTAGACCTAACAGTACATTTATGGATCTGACTGGCATGTCAGCACATGATTTTGTTTGATTTCACTTTGCCAACTTTCATGGTTTTCAGCGGCTGAGCCCTCTGAACCATCCACAGCCATAGTTAACCTTTCGTTCTCAGGCGCTGTAATTTAACCAGGTGTCCTTTTGCTACATAACGAACTATAAACGCACAAATCAGGAATGTATTATTTTGCATTTATTCAGGTATTTTATTATTATTTTATTTTGGGTTATATGATAGTGAATGACAACCAGATGCCTCTTTTTAGATTTTCATTGCCAGGATAAAGGACATACAGGACAAGATGCTGGGTAGATTTAGCAACACTTTCTGATTCTGATCCTGACATTAGTAATTAAAGTTAATAATATGTAATAGATAAAGGGCTGTGATGGGCAGATTTATTTCCCTGCATCTAATTAGTCAAAGAGTAGTGTGTGTCTGACCACCAAATGGCAGTTCCATTTAATATTTTCACAAGCTACTCCTACTACCTCTTGTGGACTTTGTAATAAGCCGTATTTGACCAGTGTTTTTTTGGGAAAATCTAAGAACAATTCTTTCATACGAACTACGACTACACTGACAGCTCAAGTGCTGTTCCAGAGGCACCTTTTTGTACTCGAGTCGTTTTTATTCCATCTTTTTATACGTAGTCATGAATGAATTTTCTCTGCTAAACAAACGGAAAAATTGCCTTTCATACGATATATCCCATGAACAAATGGCGAATGTATTTCTTGTGCAATTTTTATGAGCGTATGTAATTACAGGGTGTTCTCAGGACCAAAATCCATGCAACCAAAATGTTTTAGTAATTGTCCTGTGGCATAAATTAGAGACACAAGATGACCCTGTTTTATCTGTTTCAGCACTCTCCTTATTTTGTACTGTAGGTTCGACAAAACCTGCAGACCAGACATGACCATCACCTGTAGGCAGTTTAATGTGTTAGTTTTTTATGTGATATGGAGGCCAAAAGTAGTCAAAATTACATAATTAAAATTAAATAAACACATTTTCTTGCTTAGCTCACTAGCCATGTTAGCCTCCGTCTTGATTCACAGGCATAAAATACGCAAGGTTTAATAAAACATATCTCACCTAACTACTACTGTGTTAATGTGCCTCATATCATATTTTTAAAAACATATTTCTCATCAGACCTTGTTCATGATGATGTTTACACATTGTTTCCTTTTTGTCATCATGAGAAGCTAGTTATCGGCCTTGTGAAACATGTCTGGTCGGCATGTTTTGTAAGACCCTTTTCACTGCTGTTGTTTAAACCTCACTAAATCTTTCATTTGACTTGAAACATGTTTTTTTCTGGTGAAATCAAGAAATTCAGATTTTCTGATTATGAGTGAAACTGTTATGTATCTCGGATAAGTCAAAGAAAGAAAGTGAGGAAGGAACATGCTGCTTGCATCACTGTCATAAATATCCTGCTGCTGCTTTGGACTGACTGTCTTGACACCAATGCAAAATGCATGTAAACATTTGATGGGAGATAATAATGATCAGAGAAGAGCCAATACCTTGAGCTGTTTCTGTCAATGAGTGGGATGCCTGTATGTTTAAGTGCGTCATTACTGTCTTTTGTATTGGCAATAACATTCCTTTACAAGAACAGAGATTTCTGTTACTGTTCAATAGACTGCAAGAAATTAAATCTTCATGCTTAAAGCTGTGAACATGCATTGACAAGTATTTTTTAATGAAAACTTTCGTATTGTATACTTTTAAAAAGTGTCTTAGTGAGAAGAAAGAAATCTTTCAATTATCAAAATTATGAATTAATTTTGGTGCCCTTGTGTTTCATGAATTCTGATTCAGTTGTGACAGTAATCTCTGCTTAAAGTTTAATAGAATTATTATTGATACTTTAACTGACAGTGTTTTGCTGTGAAGCTTTAGTTGCCTCACAGGGATTTTTATGAATCACCACCAACCCGATGGATGAAATATGCGCTGTCATAACTTCTAAATAAGGCAGTAATGCCTCCCCACAATCAGCACATGTGATGCTGATTACTTCTCATCTTCTTCTCAAGTCTCCATTCTAATAGCTAGGTCAGCTGCTGCATTCATGTACTGTAGGAAGAGCTGGTCTTAAAATTGGTAAACAGATATCGTTTAAAGCTGTCATAATACCACTGTTGCACTACAATGTCACCCTTGTGTAATAATAACTTAAGTTTAGAGAAAATGTTTATTTGGTAAGGATCTCTTACGTAGTAGCCTATAACAACGATATTTATTATATTAATAAACCTAATATAATAATAAAGCCAAATTGCCAGATCTTCCAAAAATGTAACTAAAACTGTAAAGTAAACTTGATAGAGTATAATTATTAGTATTTCACAACGTTTTAGGTAGACTACATTTAGACTTACTTTTTGTCCAGTAATATGCAAACAAGCAAAGTAGGCGGTAACTAAACTAGATTTATCATTTAGTCTATAAAATGTCACAAACAGAAAACCTTTGAAAGGTATTTTACTTATTTCATTTCATTTCATTTAAAAAAAAAAAAAACAAACAAACAAATGGGTCACAAACCAAAATCTGTGTAGTGGCATTTTCCCGCGCTTTCCCACGGAGCCTGAATGCAGCATAAACCGTTGACAGCCAATGCTGGGGGGCGGGGTCCGTGACGTCAGGGGGTGGAAGAAAACAGCAGAGCAGGAATCAAAACAAGAGACGGGACCCGCCTTCGCTCTTAAAGGTTATAGCAGCTTATTCCTCATACCTGCTGCACTAAAACCACTGCCTGGCGCCCACGAGGAGACCTAAAGCAACAACACAAAGAGAAAATCACTGCAAACAACAACAACAACACCAGAGTCCACTGCAGACATGGAGTCCACAGAAATGTCAGCCAGAGCTGACAGGAGCCGTTCATAGAGGTCGAAAATACACTGACATCCGAATCCTGTAAAATGCCCAACCAGAAGAACAACAAGGGAAAGAAAAGCAAACGCACTAACAGTAGCGGAGATGAGCAGGAAAATGGAGCCTGCGCGGCCCCAACAGGAGGCGCGGCCGCGGCCGCGGCGGCGGCGGCGGCGGCTGCTGCTGCACCCAGAACCGAGCACTCGAGTGGTAAGAGAGGAAGCGGACACAGATGTAGTGAAGTTTGGTGATGCTGCTTTTCCGACCAGGAGAGCCCGTCTGTCTGTGCGTGTGTGTGGCTGTGACATACATGCAATGCAACGCGGCAAGTGTTTTTACTTTTCCCTGCACGGAGGGAGAGCACCGTGAGCCAAACTTCGATTCAAAGATGTAGTGAGCGATCGATTATGAGCAAATATGGGCTATTTAACCCAAGCAGGGTTTAAGGCCTTACATAAATGGAGTGAACAAGTTGCTATTATTCAACTGCACTAAAACCTGCGGCCAGTAGGATTTGTTTTAGTACCAGAGAATCCTGAAACTGCAGGAAAAACAGTTAAAATATTAATAAGGCGAGTGTTTGTTTTGGGTCGGATGTTAGCCGAGGTTGACAGCGGGCGCTGGTGTTTTATCAGTTTGATTGAGTTTTGTTTTTGCGTGTTTCTTAAAGGAAAGGTGAGAAAGAAATGGTTAAATTGTGAATTTTGCTAATGGAGTTCGGTGCTTCGAGCTCCTTCAGGAATAAAAAGATTAGCGCCCACTAAGATACAATCACTGCCGGCCAGAAGTGTCCACGGCGTGTTTTAACGCCGCCATGTGAGTGTCTTCACTCTCGCATTGATAATCGATGGCTGTTATTGTGATTGTGCAGGCCTCGGCCGACGCGCACCTTTATGTCCTCACACACAGCTGTTGGTTGTGGCCTTCACTCCTTCCTCCTCAAGGGTAATACTGACACCTCACCGCTTGTGTGCGCACTCAAGTTCAACTTCATCCCACTCAGATTTACAACCGCTACAAACAATCACCGTGATGGGGCTGCATGCACTCTTACTTTTTGACAATGAAACTTATTTTTTTAGGTTCCTGACAACAGCTTATAATTCACTGTTGAATTAAGTGGAGAATTCAGGAGCAGATGTTCTTCTCTTAACTCAGAGTTTCTCTCTGTCTCCACCTCTTTACAGAGCCAGTCATATATAGAGACACAGAGGCTGCATTAGTCTGCAGAAGATGTCTTTTTTGTATGTCCAACAGACATCTATTGTGGACGTCTTCTGGATAAATATGATATAAAGTCGACAAACAGCATGTATAAGTTACATTTAATGGTTCTACCTTCTCAGAAGTGACACTTCTTAAATTAAATTAAAATGACTTATCTTTGGGTCTGGACTCTGAAACAAAAGTCTAGAGTTAAGTTTTAGATGAATGCGGTTTTCACACTCACTCTAATGGATCTCACACATATCCCGCTAACCAGACATTTAGCTATACATGTTGCAGGATATAAATCATTCATAAAAAACTTATTTATATTGTAAATCATTATCACAGTTCAGACTAAATGACACAGATTTAAGTATTCGCTTTAAATTCAAATTACCAGCCAGTTTCCTGTATTAACTGTCTAATTGTAACTAAAGAGTGACTCAGATTGAAAATGTTGTTACACCACATTTTATGTCTTTTTAGATAAGTTAAATGTGTTTTTCAGTCAAAGTTAATGTAGCTATAGTTTTGAGGGAGGTTCATTCATGCAGAAGTTTGAGTGCAGCATTAAAATCAAACCATGCACAGGGCTAAGAGAAGAAAGTGCTGACACCGGAAAAGGAAAGAGGAAACCCTAACACCCCCCCAACCCCAAAACACACACACACAGACACACTCCGTGTATTATCATGAGAGACTGTGTGCCTACATTTGCTTGATTCACATCCAGATTTGACAATTGGCAGAGCTTGAATAGAGCCACTCACAGGCTTGGATGGATGGCCTAGTTGAATTTTCATAATTAGATTGCACCATTGAGGCTGCAAGGATGCCGAGATCGCTCTTTATTTTAACATTTTCACCTGGGGTTGTTTGCTGTAATGAATGGATGATGGATGCTTTAAAGACACAGCTGTTCATTTTATAGCAGCAGCTAAGCGTTAAGCTGCAAATAAAGTATCAATAAAAGTGCAAAATATCAGAATGATGAAAAAAACCTGTAGCGTTTAATTAGCAGCATTCTTGACTCTTGTTTGTGAAATGTCTTTTCATAAATTATTGACACGCCAGGAGTAAGAAACAGTTCATTATTACTTGTGAACACAAACTAGAGTCGTCCCGTCTCCTCTCTGTTTCAGAGGTCCAGTGTGCGACCCCTCTCAGCTGCAGCCTCGGCCGTGCCATCGACCTGGAGAAGGACGACTACCAGCGTGTGCTCTGCAACAATGAGCTCTGCCCATATGGCAACTGGATGCACCTGCAGTGCTTCTACGAATGGGAGAGCTCCATCCTCGTGCAGTTCAACTGTATCGGCCGAGCGCGGTCCTGGAACGAGAAGCAGTGCCGGCAGAACATGTGGACCAAAAAGGGCTATGACCTGGCCTTCAGGTTCTGCTCCTGCCGCTGCGGTCAGGGTCACCTGAAGAAAGACACTGACTGGTATCAGGTGAAACGCATGCAGGATGAGCGCAAGAAGAAGCCATCAGAGAGGAGCACAGGTAGGACTGGGTCCAGTGGAGGGGCTGCAGGTTCAGGGGATTTCCCTTTTGAGGAGGCTAAGAAGAGCAAGCCACCAGGAGCAGGCAAACTAGCTCACAGGGCCTCTAGTCAAGAGTTACCTCGTAGACAATCAGTGGACCGACAGAACTCTACAGAGAGAGGAGCAGCAGCTGCAGCAGGAGGATATGCCATCGCAGGGCCCTTTCCCCTGGGACCTCCTCAGAAATCTCCATGTGACTCCCCCGGACAATCTCCTCCTGCTAGCTCCACCCTCTCCCCCACTGCTGTCCTGGGATCAGGAGGCGGAGGAACAGGTCTGCGGGGTTCCCGTCAGCTGGGAGAGTTCCTCAAATCAGCCGTCCACATGGACCCACAGAGAAAACACCTGCTGGTCGGGGGAGCTCTTGGACGGGGAGGCGGGTGCTCATTCGGACCCTCTGGTGGTGCTGCTGGTGGTCCTCATCTGGACCCCGGGTCTGTTCTTCCCTTGCAGCTGTCCTTTGCCCTGCCGCTACACCACCGGCTCACCTCAGGCAGTCTGGGAGACGGAACACACGCTCACCCAGTGCAGTTCCTGAGGAGGCTGGACCTCTCAGAGCTCCTCACACACGTCCCACGCCACAAGCTTAACACCTACCACGTCCGCATGGAGGACGATGCCCAGGCAGGCCAGGGGGAGGAGCTGCGCAGGTAGGGCTTCTATAATGAAAACGACTGCTGGGCCTGATGTAGCTTACAGTTCATGTCTGGACTGCACAGTGGGGTCAAAAAGACTTTACATTGGGGCACTAGTGAGACAGCAATAGCTTAAATTACTGAAACTAACCAATTTAGCTGTAACATGTCAATCATGTAAAAACGTGCAACTGTTTGTAGTGTAAGTGTTAGTTAGTATTGTTAGTGTAACTGACGTGATGATGGCTTGTCCGTGTTGTCCTGTAGGTTCATCCTGTCAGCTCTCAGTGCAAGCCAGAGAAACATGGTCAACTGTGCGCTGTGCCACCGGGCGCTGCCCGTGTTTGAGCAGTTTCCTCTGGTGGACGGGACGCTGTTTCTTAGCCCCTCACGCCATGATGAGATTGAGTACGACGTCCCCTGCCACCTTCAAGGTTAGACCTGGTTTTTAACAACAAATGGTATGCGGTCAAATGTGTCAGATGTTACTTAGCTCTGAACATTCAACATTTATGACACTTTGTTTATGGACTTCTTTCTCATTAAAGAGGCATTTATCCCCATAATGTAGTTAGAACACACTTTAAAAAAAAACACCCTGTTTCTTTGTATGGATTATGTATTTATTTTTGGCCCCCAGTGCTCCATCAATAGTCAGCTTTGATGGAAAATACCTTGAATACATGTAGTCTAGATGGACAGACAGTTCTGCAGGCTACAGGAAAAAAAGAATACATGTATTATTTTTCTTTCTGAATCACAGTATAGATATAAACAGCTGTTTTGTTTCTTTCTGTAGTACACATGCACCTGAGTTGTATCTCCATCAGTGCTTCACGTGTTACATTTGTGATCAGTATAATTCTTCCGTTGGCCTTTGTTTGGTCTGTTTGTTTTCTTATCTTGCCATAATCTTGTGTTGAGACCTCGGTGCTGCTGTCTGCTGCACCAGGATTGCTGCTAATCATAAAAAATGTACATATTGGGTATCTATTAATAAATAATAATAACATGTTGTAGCACTCAATTATACATTCATTCTGTTAGCACAGTCCATACTGTGTATATGTAGACATGAAAGGTTTTCTGCTGGCTTCTGCACTGTCCAACATGAATGTGAATCAGCACAGTGGCTGGCATGAAGCTGCTTTGATGTGCTGGACTACAAGCTTTGATATGTATGTCCTTCATATGCATCACTGTGAAAGGAGCATTATTCAGTTTTTGTATCTGGTGGAATATAAATGTAGGTGAAGGAGACCCATGTCTCATAGATATGAAGTATACTTTAATTACACTACCGTAGTTTCCAGACAAAAGAGGTGCCTCTGTTTATCATATGATTTATTATATAAATTATTTTAGAAAACATCTGGCACCAAAAACTGTGATACGTAGTGCTACTGCTGTAGTTTAAAGTATGTTAGCCCTTGGGAGGGGGTCGATGAGGGGTTGTACTCTTCATCCTTAGACTGTTTGCTTCTTTGACTCATGCAGAGCTGAGATAGTTTCACGTGGGCTATTTGCTGGCTGCACTTTGAGGAAACGAAAACACATCAAGAGGGGAAGTGTGGTATCATGCTGACCAGCTAGGAACAACTTCTGGTTGCTAACAGCGTAGCAGCTTGAATCTGGAGCTGCAACAATTACATCATTTATTATTAACATGCATTATTTTCCACAGATTCATTTTAAAATGTCACTAAGCTGATTGTTTGCCTTGTTTTTCAACAGGTAGGTTAATGCACCTGTACGCCATCTGTGTGGACTGTTTAGAAGGTGTCCACAAGATCGTTTGCATCAAGTGCAAGTCTCGCTGGGACGGGAGCTGGCACCAGCTGGGCACCATGTACACATATGACATACTGGCTGCCTCACCATGCTGTCAGGTACAAACACCGACAGAGTGTGTGCACTTATTTCCAGCCTGTCTCTCCTCCAGAGTCATGTGACATCATCACCACTGCTCACTTGGTTTTGTGCATCCTATAACCGAGCCTCCTGTTGTCTGTCCTGTGTGTCCTCAGGCACGTCTCAACTGCAAGCACTGCGGGAAGCCTGTAGTGGACGTTCGAGTTGGGATGCAGTATTTCTCCGAGTACAGCAACGTCCAGCAGTGCCCTCACTGCGGCAACCTGGACTATCACTTTGTTAAACCTTTCTCCTCCTACAAAGTACTCGAGGCTTATTGACAAATGTTGTTCTTGCATGCTAGTTAAGCTGCTTTTGTTCTAATGGTTGTTTTTCTAACACAATCTAGGAAAGATTTTTATTTTTTTGGGCCTTAAGGTGGTTTTATGTTTTTAAGTTCTCTTCACTTTTTTACGTATGAAAAAGAGTATGACTATGAATAAAGACAGTATCTCTGCGACAGTTAGAGAAAAGTGTTGATAAAAGTGTGGAACTGACATTTAAGTCAAACAAACACATTTATCTGTGACAAGTGAATGTATCTGTATGCCAAATTTGCTTTTATTTTTTACCAAAAATGAATAAAGCTGAGAAAGAAAATAAGCGGCTTTGGTTTATGTTACGTACCTGCAAAGTACGTCTTTACCATAAAATGTATTTTTTGGTTAAATTGACTGATTGATAAGGTCAGTCACTTTAAAGGACATGTTTACTTATGCAGTCCCTAATTGTACATTATTTCTTTATTAATTCAAAGTTTTTGTTAAATTATACTAAAGTTGTTTGGTGTGTTTTTTGTAGTTGTGTTACCCATTTGAAGTAGTTTGGGTTTTTTTTGCAGAAAAAAAAACTGTTACTTCTGGTCCAAGGTCTATCAGACCCCCAGACTGCTTGGTCTTCTGGTCCTGCGTGCAGTAATCCACCCATCCTGTCTGACTTGAGTAACCAGACTCAACATGACATCAGCTCATTTATGTGAAAAACTTTTATTTCCATCAGATCACTGCTGTATCCTGGGCTCTTCTGTTAAATCCCTGTTGTTATCGGTGGCTGTGTTCCTGGGAGTCTGGTCTTCAGACTTCGACTCTACAGCTTTGCTCTTCTGTTTTTTTGCCAGTTCCTTTGCTGAAGGCTGTCGGACAACACACATGGCTGCCTTACCATCACGTATGACTTTTGGCTGGGATACGAATCCCACCATTACCTCCATTTGTTGCAACATTTGTTCTAGAGTTGTGTCCTATAAAACGGAAAGACAAATTTTTCTATGTAAACGTCATCAGTGCAGAGTGGGAAATTACCAGAGACAAGGACAAGAAAGATTGCTGCATTTATACACATATTTTTGTCCTAAATCACACATCAGACAATAACGTATCACTTTGCTCAAATTAGCATCCTCTCTGTCGTACCAGGCTGACATCCGGTGTGGCACGTCCTGATCGCAGAGTGATCCTAACGTGATGTTGCTTTTCCAACCAGCTCTCCACTTGTTTCAGCTTGTTGGTGAGGTCATGAGCTGCGATGCCCAATGATAAGGTGAGCTCCTTCACCTGCACAGCCGCTGTGGAGACAATGCACTTCTTACGTATTTTATATTCAAACTGTTAATCGCCCTCTTCGGCAGGAAGTCATGTGAGAGGACACCTCATACCTGCTTTTTTCTGCGTTCGCTGCTTCAGCTGCTCTTCGTGGATCTGTTTGCCACTCATCAGCTTGTAAACCGGAGCGTCTTTGTTTTGAGTGAGTAGCACGAGTCTGAGACCCTGCTGGTCCATCTTTCTGAACACATCTGCACGACTCATGATGCCCAGGTCCTCACCACTCTCGCTTATAACTTGTATCTGACGTTGTGGGACCTTGCGACCAACGCTGGTGACTGAGGTTGCTTCAGACCCCTGCTTCTTTTTCTTCGGTGCTGGAGGCTGAACTGTATTGTCTGCTGCTGTACAGAGGGGACTCCAACTCCATGAGGCAGCAAGGATATTGCACCTTTCCCCACATTTTTTGAGTCTTGCTGGTGTTCTGTAGACAGAATTGACACCACACACAGTCCTTGCAGCGTGGCTTAGCACCCACCTTACACAACCTGGATACATGTCCTGGATGGAAAACAAAAGATAACAGACTCTTCTGAAACTTATTAGGTTTAGGGCATGTATCATAAAATACCTTGATAGGTAAAAATCCAACTGAAGTGAGACTTCAGTAGTAGAGCCTCTTGTTGATTAACACATCAATATTCGCTTTACAGCTGTACTAAATATACTAAATAATAATAAATATACTAAATTTAAGTTTGCTTTTCTCATGTGCTACTGGATACCTAATACACGCCAAAAATAAACACATATTTCATGTCTCATACAAGACGCACTACTACATATTACACCATTACTACATAGTAACGTTATGCCGAATCGATGGTAATACATTGCCGCTTTATAAAACGCATTAAGTCGTATAAAGCGCAGTTTACTGAGTGTGAAATTAACACGTAAACATTAACCTGTATAGATTTTGAATGCGAGTCTGGCGGTTTACAGTGTCATTACGTTGCTACCCTACACAGACACACAAACGTGTTTTCTTTGCCCAGAAAACATGACACAACAAATACAACTGCAGGTAAAATATTAAGAATAACGCAAACTTGATAGTTAGTTTAACCCAAAATGTGTTAAACTGTTCTTATTTACTCACTGAAGATAAATATAGGCCAGTTCACTGCAGCAGGGTGACTCCATGTACTTCCGCCATGTTCTTCTTCTTTTATTTAGAAGCAGCAAACCCAGCGTGCTGCCCTCTAGAGGACAACATGCAACACGACATCTATTTCAGCTATTAAAATGTGATCTCGGTGTGTTTTCAATCCAGGCTTATTGATTAGTCTTGTTTCCAGTCAGAGGTGACTATCTACATAACATGCAGCCTGTTAGCTTAGCTTAGCACAAAGACAGTTTCACAGTTTATACTGTTTTGTTTAGTGGATTTATAAAGGTTTTTGTGTCAAACTAGGCTTCATGAAATATTAATGATAAGGTTTTTGTAATATCCAATATACTAGTTCCACAGGTGGGTAAACAAGACATTTGTTGCAATGAAGACAATAATTTATGTGACTTGGTTATCCAGTAGAGTGAATAAAAAGAGTAAAATGTGAAAGTACCATTGTGTAATCCACTGATTTCAACAATGTAACTGTAATCTAATTACCATCTCATTAGACTGTAACGGTAACAGAATACAGTTACTCATATTTTGTATTCTAATTACGTAACATAGGTACATGTAATCTGTTATTCCCTAACACTGACAGAACGTGCAGGCCAAAATGCAAATTATTGGCCCCCATAAGAAAAACCACAGACTGTGAAAACGCGTACATGCAAATACCACGTCAAAAAAGAATCTTGTGAAAATGACATTTAAATGATTGTGTATACAATGCATCGGACTGAAACTGCAACCATGTGAAAACCCCATAACAGGGTGGAAGACTTTATCAGAATATATATCAGTTTCTCACTTTTGCTCCAACAGTCAGACACTATAAGAACAGTGCACACAGTTATACATTACACAAGACATAATCATAACTAATAAACAAAGCATATGATATAATCTATCTTAAATACTCTATAAATGTCGTTTTTGTGGTTATAATGGAGTGGTTTTAGTTTGTAATTTGCTTGTTTTAATTAAATTAAAATTAAAAAAATATGCATCATTATGGTTCCCAGACATACAGAGATCACCAACAGTGGCTCTAACAACAAGCTTGCCAACTACCTGTCCGCCTCTTTGCCTGTATTTGTAGACTAAAAATGGTGCTTTAGAACAGAACTGGTGACATCATGGAAGCTTTGTCTATGGTTATAATCCACATCATCCTTCTTGTATATGATGAAGTGTGTTGCATTGATGGACAAGCTGTTTCAAATCTTGACTTAAATGCTAATTTGAAAGACACAAATATGTCTTTTAACGGTAGAGACATCTAACCTAATAATAATAATAGTTTTTTCTTTCTTTATAGCCATATTTGCATTAAGTTATTTACATTAATATATAGTTATATTGCTTAATAAACTTAACTGTGTAGTAAATGTTGGAATTAATAGGAATTAATTCCAACATTTATAAAGAGTTAATATAATCTTGTGTCTTGAGAACAGTGTTCCTTTAAATGCTTTATGATATTTATTTCCTTTCATGTTTTTTCTTTTCAAAACTTATATATGTAAGACCTTTATCAAAGCATGAAGTTATTCCATTTCCTATTTTGCATCGGGGAGAAGCACACTGGCATTATACAGGGATGATCAATTTGCAAGACAAAGTATTTGCACCGGGCCTCTATGCAAAGTGTGACAGCATATTCATCAGGATGAAAGCTTCAGCTTGTTTACTGCTGCTCAGACATCACCTGGAGAGAAAGGCTGGAACTGACACACCTGAGCCATTAAGAATTCTGTCCTTACAGAAAAGGTACTTTGGAGCAGACCTGCAGGAACAGTGAATGGATCACACCACCTGATACTGTCTTAATGCCATCAATACAACATGAAGCCACACATCTGGATGATTTGGATTTTGCTGGTGGGCTCCCTGTGGTTTGTTTCCCTTTGTAAGTAACAATAAGTGACAAGTGAAAACATGTAAACATATATTGATAATCTTATGGTAATTATTATGTGAAGGCGAAACTATTCAGAATGTTTTGTTTTGCTTCTCATTTGATCTTTTAGCAAGCAGTCCTAGTCCTGTCAAAACACCAGATAATTTCGAAAACTGCTTCAAAAAAACGGAAACAACCATTGTTGTTGTTGATAACTTCTACGGATGCATCACAGCATCAAAGTGGAACTACAGTGAGTACATATAGAATTGTACTCGCGACCCTGCACTGCAGGATGGGTTAATGGATGATGGATAGATGGATCATTGAATAGTTGTTTTTTGGATGAACCTGTTTAATCACATAGTGATATAATGATGATGAACTGATATAAACTGACTGTAAATCTGTATTCTTTCCTTGTCAGATGGAGACTCCTGCATAATATTTGTTAAGAGAAATATAACGAAATGTGAGTTCAGCTTTCCTTCTGTACTCACAGAACATTAGGTTTGACGTCATCATTTTGAAAAATGAAAACTGTTAAAACTGTTTCTGTTTAATTAACAGCAATGTTGAAACTGGAAACATGGCCTCAAATAGAAAAAGATAAAGATGATTTTAGGGTGTACCTGTCCAAATGGCATACCAATCGGGATATAAACATGTACATTCTCAATGGGAAAAACTGCAGCGCCTACCAATCTGTAGACAGAGGTGATATCCAAGAACTTCAAATTATGTTTTCCTTTTTTCATTCCTGATAATACAAACACAACACTGACGATATGTTTATTTTTTATTTTTTTTACCAGATACAAAGTGCAGAAATTTCACAAGTAAGTTCAGAGTCTTGTATTATTTTAATACAATTGTCACGGTCTGTTGTGTTTCCTGTTTACTGTGATGCTCTCTGACAGATGACCCGTGCGAGATAAGATGTGTGCCTCTGAACAGCGTGTGCAGCAAAAGCACCTACGATGCAGCGAGCTGTGGTAACAGTAAGTCAAGTCCAATTGGAGGAGTAAAAAAAATGTAAAACCTTAATATCATTTGTTGTTTTCTATTTTCTGCTGATAACAACAAGAGCACACGAAAGTGACACTACGCTGTGAATACAAGTATAAAACATTCAAAAAGTGTAAAAAAAACTATGATGTCATATATGGCTTCTGTGCTGCAGAGAAATGCTAAGCAGCTAGCCCCAGATTGCATCATCTCACATTGATGAAAGTGGAAAATTTGAATTGATATTCCGTTAGATGTTTATTGTTCTAAAGCAATCGTCTCTACCTTTCAGAGAACAACATAATGGACAGGTATCTAATCAACATAACAACACCAACCATCCAATGCATCAACTGTGACAATCCAGTGAAAAAACCTGATGGTGAAATGGTTCTGAACATAACAATTAAAACTGACAACGGAGGAAGCGTTGATGCTTCACAAGCTGCGTAAGTTTTACTGACGTCATTGTGTCATTTATGTACAGATACTCATAGTATCTTTGGATTTAGGTGTCGAACTTGACATTTTTTTGTATTTTTTGTTTGTAAACAGTGAGCTAGTGAGAGATATGAGCAACCTCGTCAAGAACATGAATGGATCCTCAGCTGAACTGAAGGTTGGAGCAGGAATCACCGGAGTCTTGGTGAAGCAGAGAGAGCCTGAGGACGTGTCTGAAGTGTCCTTTGCTTATACGAAACCCAACCAGAGTATAAATGTAGGCGTAGTATTTTTACATTTTTAACTTAAAACAGACTTAAGATAACAGCCCTTTATTGACAGTCGGGATACCGTTAGAGGCACAGGGACCAAGTTTTTGTAGGCAGCTGAAATGATTGGTGCTTACGTGTCTGATGTTCAGACACCCTCATCTGGTCGTGTTGGTATGCTGCATGTTGGGGTTACTCAGCAGCCAAGAAAAAGGCAGAGAAGCTTGTTGCAGATAGGAGAATCGAGACCTTTATACTAACCTGTAACCCCCAATGTGATAACAATAAAAACTGCGCACAGCCAGATTAGGATTAGGACATTGTGCTTGTCATTTGTGTGTAATTTTTGAATTCTATGTTTAACTGAATCTACTGTAATCTAAGCAGCACTGTGAACCCAGCGGTCCTGATGATACGCTCATTGTTTTCTTCCCTGCAGATTATAGAAGACAGAAACAGTCTGGATGGATTCTCTAGAAGTGTCACAGTCTCAAAGGAAGCTTTTAAAAAATCGCAAGCTACAAACACCACCCAACCATTTGCAGCTGTTTTCCGATTCACTAACCTGGCTAAGGCAAGGGAAAACAAACATAATTTTTTAATCTGATATGATGAATTTATATATACAGACTGGTGTTTGTGTTGATATTTTTGTCTTATATTCCAGGATGAGAACAACAGCACTGTGTTAGGTAATGAGGTTTTAGCCGTAGAGATGGGAACCACTATTGCCAATCTCACAGACAAAATAAACATCAATTTTAAGAAGATTAAATTCGTAAGTTAATAAAGTGTAGTACTATGTGTGCTCCTTTTTGTTGTTTACCATTTAAGACCTCATACTTAGTGCAGCTGTGTTGTTCTGTTTACAGAAAGGGATTCCATCTTGTCACTCATGGAACGGAAACGGTATTTTTTCATTAATAAGTTTTATAAATGCATGCTGATGTAAAATGAAGTGTTTTTATGAGTATGTCTGGCCTCGGCAATGACAAAAAAGTTGTTTTCTTAGAGTCATTTCTTGAAAGCTGATGAGTCATCTTGCACTTACTTTGTGTCCAACTGAATGCTTAGTGGTGGGTGGTGCCTTCTCTTGCGATTTGAGCCGACCAATCAGAGCAGATTGGGATTAAGGGTGGTCTAACTCCAGAATCTCACACGTAGAGGCTCTTAAGCCCTCTATGCATCAAATTTTACCAGCTAGACCAATAGACTTCAAAGGAAGTCTTTAATTATATTTTAATTATATATATAATAAAAAAAGCAACTTCCCCCTGGGATCAATAAAGTATTTCTGATTCTGATTAATTTCAACAGACATCCCTGCAGTCTCTTTTTCAGAGGATTACAGAGGATTATTTTGTGGACAGTTGGTGAAACCACAAAAACCACTTTTCCTATTCTAGACAAATGTTTTACATAATTATCCAATAGATGCAAAACAAGCACAAATTTATGCAAATAAGGGGGTTACCTAAATATTGCCCTATTCGTACAGGATTCATTTACACTAAAGACCTCATAATCTTAATCCCACATGAATCTGCCATATTTGTAATTTGCAAAATTCCACCAAAAGCAGAGATTGTGTGAGCAGAGACTAGTCCCATCCATCATATGGCTCCTCTGTGCATCTCGTTTCATATTGGTACACTATTATGAAATATCATACTTCCTTATAATCCAGCCCCCTGTAATCCCTTAGTACAGGACAATGCCGTCCTCTCTGCAGTCTGTATTCCATTGCACAGTCCATATCCCCTTGCCTTTGTTTTAGTTAGCTTTGTCTCTTATACCTGCTGTCTTAATGTGTCACCCTGTGTGGTGTGTTTGTCCTTGTTCCTCCACTGGATAGGCCACCTTTAAAACCCTGAGTGTGTCCTCTACTCTCCTCTTTGTTCTTATCTTGTAGGAAGTAAACCCAACTGGACCGATGACGGATGCACAACCATCGAAGAAGGAGAAAACATCACATGCCGGTGCTCACATCTGACATTCTTTGCCATCCTGCTGGTGTGTTTTACCTATTTTGTCATATTTGGAAATGTTTGGATATCTCAGCCCTAGTATTCACACTCTTTGCATTCCTTGCAGACTCCTCTAAATGAGACTATCCCTAGTTCAGATCTGCATAACCTCACCATCATCACCCAAGTCGGCTGTGGGGTGTCCATGTTCTTCCTCAGTATCACCCTCTTCATGCACTTCCTTTTAAGGTAGCTATAACAGGACTCTATTTATATGGCAGTACATATGGAAACGCCAATAAAAAACATGTAGAAAACTAAAAATGTATGCAAAAAACAGAATGATATTCCAAAATATAGTATATAAGTATGTAAGTGCAACCGTATGAAGTATAACACAGGAAACAACACATTTGTAATGCTTCATAGGAATGTTATTGATGTTCATGTAAATTCATGTAAAGTCCGGTTTCCACATCTGCTCGAGATCATGCTGATGTGTATGCTAAGGAAAGGAGATTGTTGAATACTAGCATCATTGTCAGGGTGAATAGAACTGCATTGTGTACATAGTTAATACCGAATGCAAATAAAGCCTGTAGTTTCCAGTAAGGTTCAAATGACACTGCTGTGCAGCACCCCACTTTGCATAAGCCAAAAAAACTTTAAAAAGTAACTGTATTCCAAATGCTGTGTTTGTTTGAGCTAAATGATTAAATATAAAATAAGCCATTTATATGTAAACATATGTAGGTTACAGTATGTTTCAACAGTTGATTCCTACTTACAATCCCAAATCTATAATCACCTGCTTATTTACTAATATAATTTGAGAGCCACATCTCATCATGTGGTCACACAATAAGCAGTCACAACGCATACACATCTTAGGGTGTCCTCTGTCTTCGCAGGAGGAAAAAAGCCAGCAGAGCGACACAGATTCTCATTCACCTGGTGATGGCCATGTTCCTGCTCGACTTCACCTTCCTGATCAACACCTACGTGGCAAATGTTAACAGCGATGTGGCCTGTAAGATCATGGCAGCCCTCATGCACTACTTCATGCTGGCCACTTTCACGTGGTTTGCTGTGCATGCCTTCCACCTCTGCCTGCAGCTATACATGAGGGGCAAAATCGTCATCCATCACTACATGCTGAAAGTCTCTGTAACCAGCTGGGGTGAGTTCAACTTATTATTATTTATAGTTTGACCTGAAAACTATTGATTTCCAAATTGTGGTCAACTGTCTGTTTATGTTTTTCCAGTATTGCCGAGTGTAGTTGGGATTGTCCTGCTCAGTGTGGGAAAGTACGGTCAACAAACTATCTACGCTGATAAGCCTGAGAACAACGTGGCTATGTGAGCTGGCAAACAACTCTCCATTCTGTAGCATTACATTTCTATATAAACGCAGATAAGCTGACTTGTTTTTCTGTTCCAAGGTGCTGGATTACAGACAATAACACCCACTATTTGGTCAACATCGGCTACTATGTGCTGGTCTTCCTCTTTACCTTCACCACTTTCATCGTCATACTGTCCTGGCTCTTTTGTCTGAAGAGAAGCAAAGCAACCAATTTACAAATGAGTCACAATGGCAAAAACATAATGACCATAATGGGCCTGTGTTGCATGCTGGGTATTACGTGGGGTTTCGCTTTCTTCGCCTATGGTGTCCTCCAGATCCCGGCCTACTACATTTTCACAATCCTTAATTCTTTCCAAGGTACACACAACTGTGGTTAGCCCAGATCAGACACTAGTGGTTTTAGCACACATATTTCTGATGTGTCAGAGACCATATCTCTCTCTGTTTTCCAGGGCTGTTCCTATTCATCTACTACTACAACAACAGCCATTCAGCAGAGCCCACCAGTCAGAGTGGACCTGGCAACCTGAGCAGCACCAGCAGCACCGGCACTCTTAAAACTGCTCTGGACACCTGTGAGAATCCTTACGTAAACTAAAAAATAAAGAAAATAGCTGGAGAAGTCATTGTCAACTTTAAGTACTAATATATAATATCGTGGCGTAGTGCTGCAACAGCAGGGATTTTTTCCCATTCATACTTATTGACAATATATAGGAACATTTCTTTAAGGTTTAGTTTGTCTTTGTGTGTTGGGTTTGCACAATTTTACACAGTGAGTATACAACAAAGGATATATATTCATTTTTAGTATCATACACATACAAAATGTATTTAATGGATCAACACAAACACCGTTTTACTTTTTACTGCAAGACAGCCTCTGCTTCCTCTAGAGCTTTTTCCATTTCAGCCACCTGCAGGGAAAACGTCTCCCTTTCCTGTGACATTTTCTCTCGAGCCTTCAGCAGGTCCGCCATTGTCGTCTGGATTTCCTACAGAAGTTTATAAAGAAAACCCGTTTAAAATTAACTCAAACTGAACCCCACATTTCCATTGCCCAAAGAGAGTAATCAGGGAGCAGAGTTTGACTCACCTCTAGCTGAGCACGCTGCTCTGATGTAATATCATTAAAAGCTTTTAGTTCACTCAGCAAGTCTGTGGAAACACTCTGGAAAAAAAAGAAGTTTATATAATACAAATACAATGTGTATTTACTATATTTTTATTCACAGATTTACAAGTATATTTAGTTTCACTTATATTCTAGTTTCTAGATATGTGTGAGTTTGATAAAGTTTGCCTGTATTGTACATATTACATCAAATACAAATAAATAACTTTACCATGACTTCTTTCCTTTGTTCCTCATTCTCACGTGCAGCATCCCCAACCCTTTCTCCTAAAACTAAAGAAGAGAAGAAATTATTTATTTTTCATTAATGAGAAAAGCACAGAATCTCAGCGTGAATAAATATATCTTTTTTTTTTTATATCCACCTGGGTCAATTTTGGCAGAAACTAGGAGAACATGGCAGTCTCTCAGGTGTTTCTGAACCTCTACGTTCTCCTTTTCCAGCTCACTGTACTGCAGTTCCAACTCTGCTACTCTTTGCTGTAAGAAAACAGTAACATTATTTTTTTGTGAAATATGGTGACATGAGTTGTTGCTCTGATTGGTTATAGGACTTCCTGATTTGTCCACAGTGTGTTTGTGCACCTGTGTTTCTGATAGGTTTTTCTGCAGCTCCTCATTGGCAGACATCAAATGCTGTGTTTGCTCCCTGAGCTCTGCTTGTTGCCCGTATCTGGTGCTGACCCTGTAGTATAATGCAATAAAGGAAACGTTTAACATGTCAATGTGTTTTAAACAGGATAACATGCTATCTAATGTATGACTTACACTTTGTGAACTTTAGGAGCGACATGTTTCCTGAAAGACAGAAGTGAAAAAAGTTTTGTGCCTCCTGTTGCTTCCTTACCTCACTAGAGAAAATATCAAACATGTGAGACAGGTAACATTTGGGTTTACTTATTTATTTATTTCTTACCTTGTGACATTTTCTTTTTGGGATTTCAGAATACCATCAGATTTGAGTCCAGCTGCTGTGTCTTTCAGTTCCGTTTTTTGACTTGTTTTTTTTGTTTCTGCTGGTAAGTGGGTACCTGGAAGAAAATAACCTGGAATGTTAATGAGCACTATTGTATATATAACTTACATCAGTTCAAATATGCTGATTTGGCTCACCTCTTGGAATTTTTGTAGACATTGCTTGGGAATTTAATAGCAACTGTACTAAAGGAACCTGATTAAAGAAAACAGTCTGATTATACATCAGCACATTTAGTGACTACGATGACAACAATCGACTTTTAGAGGGACAGAGACAGAAATGACGTTTGACAAACCCGTCTATATTAGCTTAGGTGCGAGCTCACGTCCTAAATGTTGCGATATGTCTACAATGGATCAATACTGCAACAATAATCCCTACCTTGTACAAACGTTTTGTCGAAAACGAGATTTGACAACAGCCCAAACTCTACCGTAAGAATTTTTAAAACGTCCCGCTCTTCCGGTCACTTGACGTCATATCCTGCATGACTAAATAAACCTTAGCTACACGTTAAAAATCTTGAATTTAGCATCTCCTTTAATTAATGTATACTATATTAATATAATTATCAAAATGATTTTTTTTAAGAAAAATGTGCAAGAATACGGTTGCGCAGGCCTCTACTGCGCATGCGACCTAAATTCAAACCTTAACGTATCCGGTGAAAACGCGGGGAGGCAATAAGTCACAATAACTGCACCGTAAATTCCTGCCATGTTACCATCGTCTTAGTTGTTTTCTTGTTTATTTTGTGCATTGCGTGCTAACGTTGGCGTTAGCTGAGTGAGTTCGCTAATATCTGGGTTCCTGTCCTCGATAAGAAGGTAAGTAAACTGTGTGTATAAACGGCTAAAAGAAAAATACATAGTCTACATTTTCGGGAAGTGTTGATTGCTTTGGATTGAAAGGTCTATGTTGGCGAGTCCATGTCGAGCTACCGTTTCAGTAGCGGGTCCTTCAGCTCAGGTAGAGTAGCTGAATGAATTAGAGTCATAAGCTCACAGTCCGCTACTTTATTTCCTTTATGTTACAAAGGCGCGGTATCACTGCTACAGAAACCGAATGACACACTTGAATTCAACACATAGTTGAACACACAGTTGAATGTACTGCAAAGCAGCAGGTGTCACACTTACTTAGCAGCTATACACACTTTGTGTGTGTAGCATACAGTATGTTTGTTATAGATTGTGCTGCGAAATCTGATTTCTGTATAAAACGCTTATCTCATCTGCTTTATTACAGTTGAAGATGGAGCCTCTGGATCCACTCAGGAATATGTGAGTGACCGTTGTGATGTTGTTTTAATTCTAAACATCAAAGGACCAGTTTGCTGTTTATGGCATAAAAGGGCATAATTAGTTATTCTGCTCTTATTACATGCATATTATGTAGTTTAACCTTTGAGAGGTGTTATAGAAGTTTCTCTAATTCAATGTATGAATGATAAGATTAATACATTTTCAAGAGAAAAGTTAACTTACAATTTATTATCTTGCATAAGAGGGAGATCAGTCGTACAGAGTCCAGTATCTGGCTGGGGATGTCCAAATGGAAAAAAAAGGAATACAAAATGATTATATACCAAGGTCACTACGTCTACTAAGACTGTATACCTCCACCTCTTTCTACTAAATTATCAATTACCCTTTGTGTTTTATACTTACATGGCAATAAACATAGTTCTGGTTCTGATATGAGGTGACTGCTAATCATTTGCACCATCTGGACACTGATTTAATGTTTTGTGTTACAGTGAGGGCAGTGTAATGTCCAAGCGGCGCATTTCCTCTGTAAGTGTTTTGAATATTCTTAAACTGACCTAAGTATACATTACTTCTTATTAAATAATTAATTTAATTGGTTTTAATTTGTGTTTTTCAGATTTTAAAAGCACCACGAAAGTCAACTAGATTCTCTGACACAGAACAACAGGAAAATGTGGTAAGATTGTGGTAAGATTCTTACCAGAATTAAAGTGTGTAAAGTGGCAATAATCTTTTCATGGAAACTTTTTATGTTTATTATTGTCATTGTAAGGTGGAATGTCCTAAACCAGTGGAAAGGAGGAATTCAAGGAGAGTCAGTTTTGCTCCTGCCAATGATGTTCTTCTGTTCTCCAAGTGAGTTCCAAAAAAAGCCTTTATGCTCAATTTTTACACAAAAATGCAAATTTCAACCTAACATATGTATTTATTTATAGGGATGTCAAAAATACTGCTCCTGCCCAAAATCCTTTACAAGAGTTAAAAACAGCAAGTATGTAATATATGTAATAACGTATCATTCTTACAATTTTAAAACATGTTTGTAATCTTTGTTCTCTGTTACTTCACAGCAACAACTGCACAAAGCAGGTAGGGTGAGGGTATTTTTTCAGACTCTGCCAAGTTTAACTTTCTCAGTTTCATATTTCTTCTCTGTTTCTTACATAAGGGTCCAGATGATGGTTGCTGAAGATGGGAGTCAAATCATGGGTATGATCTTTATTTATTTAACTTGCACCGAAATGAAAATTTGTGGCCGAAACCGGATGGAAAATTAAAAGCTTGGCCGAATACCAAATAGTACCGAATATCAAAGTTTTTCACTGTTTTCTTGGTATATAGACTAGAATAATTTTTTTAGCCACGTTTTTCAAAGAAAGTAGAGTTTTATGTTATTACGGTCATACATCTCCAGTTAGCACACATCCAAGAAATACCGTCTGCTAGGTGCTGTGTAACAGGGCTCTATGTGCTCCACAAGCCTCCAAAAGTCAATGTTCTCCACAGCACTGAACGGTTGATCATCCAAAGCCATGTACTCTATTATCTTTGTGATTTTGTTTGCTTTGGCACTGTGCTTTGCAAACTTTCCTTCTTATCAAAGATGTCAGGCACGGACGTAGTGGGCGCCCTGTAATCAGCTTTCCTCTTCGTCTCTCTCTCATACTCAGCATGCTGTTCGGGAAGTTTGGCTTTTACAAAGTGACAAAGTTCGCGTAGTAGTGCTAAAGCTCCATGCGGAGGAACCCCCTTTAGATAATTTGGATGAACATTCACTGCAAACTGCAATTCTGTTATCGCTCTCCTGCACTATGAAATATGTCTGGCGCCATGTAACAGCATCACTGTACATTGCATAATTGCATCACACGCCACTATTCGGCCTTGCTTTTTTTGCAATATTCGGCCGAATATATTCGATTACCGAAAATTCGGTGCATCCTTGATTTACCTTTAAATACCTGTTAGCACATTATCTGTTAAAGTATAAGGTTACTGTTACTAAATTCAGGTCTCTAAATGTAGGTATGGAAAACCTTTTGAGTGCTCCACTACATGCTTCTCAACCAAGAGACAAGGTGAGCTTCATGTGGTGAAAGTGTCTTTTTGATGTCATAATCTTCGTTGTGTCACTTTTTTTCATCGAATGACCATTTACACACATGAACTTGTTTTATGTTACTAGGTCTTCTTTGATGATGACTTTGGGGAGAAAACTGTGATGTTTTCCACCGATGATGCATTCATGGACATGACACACAGTCACACTATAAACATCGCTAAGGATGCAAAATTACTTGAGGATATACCCCTTCACAATTACGACATTGTACCTACTCCTGGAGAGAAAAAAGCCATGTTTACGATGGAGGATGTGTCCAAAGATTTGACCCTGAGTCATCGCGTAACAAGTGGGTCAGTATCCACAGGCAGAAATATGGATGTATGTGTAGAGAAAAGGAACTTGTCTAGATCCAGTCTCGGATTTGATGACTTTCTTGCAACTCTCTTCAACACAAGTGGCCCAAGTACTAACACTGCAGTCACCAGAACGACTCCTCCTGCTGGACCTGCCCAGATTAACGCTCAAAATGCTGATGTAGATAAAGAAAATCAGGCTCCACCATCTGCTCGCGCTGTTAAGGAGAAGTCACTGAACAACACCAGGAAGGTTGGAGGACTATTTTGTGAAAGTACACTGTGTCCAGAAGATGATGTGTGCATGGACATGACTGAAGCTCAGACAGGCCGCATTCTCGGAGTCAATGATGACGATGATCCTTTTCGGTGTCTCTTTCCCACTCAAGAAATGTACGCCCACCCAGACAAAAGATTAACACAGACAACGGAGATGAAGACCAAGCTTCAGCCAGGCAGCAAAACGTCTGCGTCAGCTGATCTAAAAGGTATGATCTTTTTTTATTTCACAAGACATTTAGCCCCCATACAGACAGTGTGAAAAACTGATGTTATTTCAGGACAGCTAAATATATGGTAGACCTTCCAGGTGAATTGGACTAAACTGAATTGAATGGAGAGTAAATAAAATTACACTGCCAACTGGAAAGGCAACAAAACATGTTTTAGTAACATGAGCATACATACAGTGGAGGTTACATTTTCCTTAAGCTTGTTCTCATCACATGAAGTGAACTTTTTGTTGGTGTTTTATTAGACCTAATAATGGATTAGAAAATGCTGATTATTCATTGTCATTCATCTAATAAGCAGATTAACTATTTTTATGTGATTCCCCATCTCCTTTTTAGGAATGGAAATCTCAAAGGTGCAAAGACATCAGGTGAGATTTAAATAATCACTTTTCAAATTGTTTCATAGATTAATATGGATGTGTTTTTTCTGTGGCTTCACACTTACTCTGATGTTTCTTTTTTGTCCACAGGACAAACCAGACACTGAGGATGACCGCATGGAAAAAATAGTGAGGTTTTCAGCAGATGATGCCGGTATGGATGGGACTGGTCACACTGTAAACTTAGCCACTAAACTGCAGTCGCTCCAGAATCTAGACTTTTTACCCTTTTGTGGGGAGAAAACTGTAAGGTTCAATGCAGATGATGCAGCAATGGATATGACCCAGTGCATCACTGTGAACATTGACAGTGCTTTAGCATCAGATTCAGTTGTGCCTAAAGCAAGTGAGCCCAGCATTAACCCTGCCATCACAAGAGTAACATCACCTAGTGCCCATTCGCCTTGTGGAGACGCAGTCTTTCCTGACGAGGATGTAGGCATGGACCTGACTGAAGCTCAGACTGGCCGTATTATGACAGGTGATGCTCTTCAGTGTCTTTTTCCCTCACAAGACATGTTCCCCCAAAGTGGTATTCTGAAGCAAGCAGATGTGACTTCATATCAGCTGAGCAGTGAAACAACTGCACTGCCAACCTGCAGAGGTATGTTGATCAATGTGAAAACTCCTGTCCCTATTAATTAAAACCATCTCAGACATGAAAATCCCTCACCTTGTGGCGAAATTCGCTGTTTTGAAACCAAAATAGGTGACTTTCGTGAATTGTGTAGATCCGATGAGAAAAAAAATGGGGGGGGTGATGTTGAAGCGAAGGCAAGGCCATAGTGTCCAGACCTCGGTATTTTTTTTAAGCAGAGGTGCTTAAAAACTCACGTTCAGTAATTACTCCGCTTGACTGCTTTGGAGCTGCAAAGATCTTCTGTAATGCCAACGTCCCACTCATCGCGAGTTTGTTTGTTGGAATGTGCATGGTCACAGGAGTGAGACCTTTTACTGTTAAAGATCTTTGTTCAATACGGAGTGAACTGCCACACAGACAGTCAGACCGCTGTCTCTCCTTTAGCTGACAATAGATAGAAGATTAGTGTAGCTGACTGTAGAGCAGGCCTCTGGTCTGTGTGAGTTTAATTCTGTGAACGTGTGGATGACTGTCTGGAATAATACATCCCGTCTCCCGGTGTTTAATGTGCTTCTTGTGCTTCACCACCATTGGTTCAGTCTAGAAATTGTTAATCACATTGTTGTCCATCAGACTCTGCACCAAATGCATTGTTTACAGTACTGTCAGCTGCAGCCATAGCACAGTGTGGCAGAAATTTGCTGGGTCTGTGAAAGTCATCAGTCTTTCCTTTGTCCTTACTGGTTAGTGAACAGTGTTGCTAGAGACTTTTCAGCATTACACCCCCTCTGACAGCTGTCATATTTGCTGGGCCAGCCAGCTAAAGATTGTATATACAGAGAATAGGACGAGTTATCATTCCTTTTTTTTTTCCTTAAAATCGACCTTTAAAGTTGTTATTGATAATATAATTTGCTATGCCTTCAAAAACTTTTGAAATACCCCTATTAATCCTCACATAAGAAAAGGAAATGCACAACAAACATTGATATATAAACATTGACTTGTGCCTCAGTGCAATCATTTTTAAATGCTGAAATTTGTCCTGTAATAATCCTTTACTTGTCCCTTCTCCACTTTCAGGACTTGAAACCTCATTAAAGACCTCTTTACGGACAACAAAGCAAAGACAGCAGGTGAGCTTAAACATCCACCTTTTTCCTTTCTAACATAACACACAGTAGTTAAAATAGAATCTATTGTAAAGGCTTTTTTAATAGTGCTTAATCTTTAAACCTCCACAGGACAAACCTGACCCTGAGGATGATCACTTCAAAACAGTGAGGTTTTCCGCAGATGATGCCTGTATGGATGTAACACGGAGCTACACTGTAAACATCGCAGATAACCTCAAGCTGCAGTCGCTCCAGAATCTAGACTTTTTATCCTCCTGCGGGGAGAAAACCATGAGGTTTTCTGCAGATGATGCCTGTATGGATGTGACACGGTGTCACACTGTAAACATCGCAGATAATCTAAAACTGCAGTCGCTCCAGAATCAAGACTTTTTACCCTCCTGCGGAGAGAAAACAGTGAGGTTCAATGCAGATGATGCAAGCATGGATATGACTGAAGCTCAGACTGGCCGTATTATAAACTTGCCTGCTACAGGTGATCCTCTTCAGTGTAATCAGGTGACTTCATATCAAGTGAGCTGTGACACAGCAGGACCTTCAGATTGTAGAGGTATGAAATCACAAATCATTTCAAGTTTTTTAATTCACTGGAGACAAAACTACAAATGTTATGGGACAAGCCATAAAATGACTATGATGTCAAAATCTTAAATTTCCTGACTGCTGACTAATTGTCAGATCTGCGTCTTATTTCTCTATCTCTACATTTAGGATTGGAATCCTTGTTGAAGATGTCTTTAAAGGGAAAAATACAAGGGCATCAGGTAAGCTTACATATTCACTTTGATCACTCCTATAACTATAAAGATGTTTGTAATATCCTGTCCTTTTCAGTTAATAATGTTGATTTTGGGTAAAATATGACTGGTTGTTCATGGAAAACTAAATTTTTTGTAGGGATGCACCGAATTTTTGGCAAAAAATGGCCCAAAAATGCATTTTCGGTTTTCGGCCGAAACACTTTTTTCACCGAAACAACTCGGGCCAGGAAGTGGTGATGACGCGGCCAGAACAAACTTGTCTGGACTTTCCAGCATGTCTGCGGTGTCTTTTCTTGCTCCATTTGAGCAGCTAACTAAAGAGATCAGCTCCTCTGATGCATCTGCAGCTGACGTTATTCCTTTAAACACAGCACTAAAGCATCTTATAAGCAAAGAGGTTGAGATGGGCCGCGGAGTGAACACATTGAAAAGTACACTCTTAATTCGTCAGCACGTGTTTCACTGAGATCTACTCTCTGCACTTCATCGCAACGGTATTGATCCACGTTATAAAGATCATACTTTTGGGAATAAAGCAGCACACGCAGGAAATTATCCGGGCCGCATGGATGCGTAGAACCGCTTAGAGGCAAGAAGCGCACAGCACACCCTCGCTGTCTGATATGTTCAGTCAGATCCTGCAGTAGAGTGCCTCAAAAAATCATAGACAGGCTATTCTGTTCAGATGTGACATCAGATTTATTTATCTGCTGAACATTCCTTTAATTTGACAAAAGGTTTATTTATGCACTGGAATAAAATGTACACATGAGTGGGGTCAAGCTTTTATTTTGTATTGTGCATTGTTTGAATGTGCTAAATAATTTTAATTGCTTTATTCTTTGAAACATTAATATTAAGTTATGCATTTACAATGCCTTGACTTTAGTGAGGTTAGGAGATTCTGAAGTGAGGGTGAAGAGTATTAAAAAGGCTGTAAACCAAAACAAGTCTGGCAATGTTGAGAACTGCAAGAAAGCTGTTAAAGCTAGCATGCAGGATTAACTAACTGCTAGCAAAAAAGATGATGTTTCCTGGAAAAGTTATTGTTGAAAACATCTTGAAATGTAGTATTATATGTCCTTGCAAAGGTTTTACATTTGTGACAGTGTGGAAACCCTAACAACAATAACTATAGCTCTCTTTCTGCTGTCCTCTGCAGGTCAAATCTGATGCTGTGGATGATGGTAGAGAGAGAACTGTGAGATTTACTGCTGATGATGCCTGCATGAATGTGACCCAAAGTCACACTGTACAGATTGCCAGTCATTCAGAGCAGCCACACCGAAATGTGGACTTCTTACTTGCCAGCGTAGGGAGAACTGCAAGGAATGCGACACAAACTCACACTGTTAACACCACAATGGCATTCCAACCGAAGACACAGCAGAGTGTGGACTTCCTGCCTGCAAGTGGAGAAAAAACAGTGAGGTTCTCTGCAAGCGATGCTGCCATGGACATGATCCAGAGCCACACTGTAAATATCCCCAAAAGTTCCATACCAGACTCAGATTTACCTCACCATAATGTCTTACCCGGTCACGAAAACGTGGAATTTCCTAAGAAGAGAGACAATGAGATCTGTGGTCTACGTAGAAGCAGGTCTCTATCAGCATGTGGTTTATTTACAAACTTGCCTTCTAAGACACATGGCACATTGGCTAATCCAAAACCAGAGGGTACTGATACACCTTTCAGTCAAGAAACTGCAGACCAGATGAACCCTGCAAACAAAGCTCCTGGTTTGGTATCAGCTGCCATGGAAAAGTCTGTCATGACAGACAGTGAGGATCTCAATGCAAGCATGGACATGACTGAAGCACAAACGGGCAACATCTATGGACAAATGCACACAGATGAACCACCTCCATGTGACTCTTTAGCTCAAAACCCCAATTTGAAGAAAGTGGAGGTGACATCAGCACAGAGGAGTGAAGAAACATCATCCAAACCTGACAGTGTGGAAATCTCTCCTTCCCTTTACTCCACTGAAAGAGAGGCCAGGCAAGAGCCTAGTTCACCCAGCGCTGTTGATCAAGATGCTGACAGGATATATTCCCGTAAGTCTAGGCGAATGACTTTGGCTGATCTCCAGACTAAAATAAGGCGTTTGAGCCACATGGTATCTACAGCTCCCGATGCTACTGCCATGGATAGCTGCACAGCTCCTTTGCCTAAAATGGACCATAACCTGAACTCACAAGATAAAATCACATCTGCACCTGAAGTGGAACCAGAACCTGAAATCCGTGAAGATACACAAGCAGCAGCACCCTCTGCTACAACTCCTTTCAACATGAAGACTAACCAACTTATGTCACGACTCTCGATGGGAGGCTTCAAGCCCAAACTCCCACAGAAGAGAAAGCCTGATGATTCCAAGAAGCTGAATTGTGCAGATCATACAAAAACAATTGCTCTCGACTTCACCAGCCAGCTAAACAACTTTGACGCGGATGAGAGAGGTATTTGTGATGAAGAGCTGGACAGCTATGAGGATGTATCGGAGACACTGGACCGCATTAATCTTCAGAAAATTTCAGACAAAGAAGGTCCTTCCACTGAGTTGAACATGGTTGTAGCAAACGATGTATTTAAAGAAGACTTTATTAGTCCTGTCCAGAAGAGACCTCTGCCTGATAATGAAAACAATATGGAGGATATGAAGAGAATGAACAAAACTACTGACATTGTTGAAAGTGTAGGTCTGATTTTACTACTAATTTCTATTACTAGAGTCATTTTAGCACATCACCAATTAATCTGATGTTTCACACTAAAAAGCCTCAAAGTAATTGTCTGTATGACTTTGCATTATATCAGTGAATGAGAAAAGTACAATGTATATAATATGGCTTCTATTTGAGAACTGATTTCAAATTACATCTTGTCTTCCCTCTGTGTTTCCAGGCATTGCAGTTTGATGTCAGAGCGTATGACAGCAACATCACTGTGGCGCATTCAGCTTCACAGACCATGGATTCCTCCAGCAGTATACACACAACCAGCAGCAGGTGTGAGGCTACATTTGAGTCATGTAAGTTATCTCTTGGATATATATCATTAGGATTGTTACTGACTTATGTTTTATGCTCACTGACATAGCTGTGCTTCCAATCAGTATTGTTAGTTTTAAGGTGTAGCCTGAATCCCTCAGAATTCTAACCACACTTTGCTGCACTACAGCGAATGAGTGAGTGGGTAAGTGGAGGTTGTATTTGTAGCTTATAAGAGAATACAAACATTAATTTATTTATATCCGTTTTAGTTGCAAATTAAAGAAACAGAAACTCAAAACAGCAGCACAGACACAAAAAGAGCCATATTTACTACATTTGATTCCAACAATTGGTCTGCAGCCAGTGGCCATTGATTTGGTGTCATGACTCTTCAACACATTGTTTGTATTTATTTCTTGATCATTTCAGCTTTTAAACCCAGCCTTCTTGAATCTCAGCTTGAAGACTATGCCAGTGATGTACAGAAGGTATGTTGTTTGATATACAGTAGTCAACAGTTGAAGTGGATCAAAACGTCTTATCAAAGTTTTTTAAAATGTGTTTAAAACTAATAATGTTATGCCTATTGACCCGCCTTTGTTGCGTTAATCACAGAAGCTTGAGGAGGGCACCATTACAGTTCTGGAGTTCTTCAAACTCTTCAACATAGACTTTGTCATCCACAACCCTCGACAAAGTGTCCTTCCAAGAGTACGTTCGTGTTTTATTAATGTTCCACAGATTTAGTGAAACTGCCAATTTGTGACACTTAATTGATCCTTTTGCAGGTTTTGTCAGACACAGATGTGACACCAATGGATTTATTGAAGAATAAGCATATCGGCTATCCTAAACAAATGGTCTACGAGGCAGATGTGCAGGCGCTCACAGAAAAGGTGGAAGGGTACGTACAGGACTTCTGATTAAAACCCTTTATTTAGTTGTTTAACAAATAGCGTTATTCTTTCCACCATGGCATGGCTTGAAGATGTCTTCAAAACTTGAAATTGAGAATAAAATAAAACAGAAAATGTGTGTTTTGCCTTTGTAGGTTGAAGGTCCGAATGCAAGATCTTGACAAACCTCTTAAGAGTGTGAATAAACCGTTGTGGGAAGAGATGAGGTGTTCTTCTGAGAAAGAGGTATTGTTAAATTTTTCATTTGTTACATGTTGAATGTGGTATGAATTTTCCATTATGACCCCTAACCGGCACTGTATTTATTTAACTTGACAGCTCAAATCTTTTGGATCCAAACTAAAAGAGAGAAACAACTTCTTTAGAAAAATGGGCAAAGTTAAGTCCCATGAAATGAAGGAGGTCCTGTATGCAAACCTTGTACAAGTTAATCTGGTAAGAGTATTCACACTAAAATACTCATACAGTGCAGATTTGAGATTTTTAATCTGAGATGTGAACTGGCCCTTTTTTTAGGAGGAGCAGCAGAAACTAAGAGGGACGATTAAGCAAGCAGACGAGATGATAAACAGTCTTGATGACTGTATTCATGAATTAGAAACGGGTATGACTGCAGTGGAGATGTCCCTTTTTCTGCATTTTTATGTTGCTCCAGCCTTACCTATGTGTCCCTTTATTTAGAGCTTGCTGCAGTTGAGGAGAAAGGGTTTGAAGACAAACCAAGCCTGAAATCCCTGCAGGAAGGTAATGTGAGATTCTGCTTGAATATTTAAGTCTGTATTTAGATCTGGCTAAATCTAGTAATCATTGTGTTTTATGTTTTTTGAACAGAAATGGATAAAGTCACTGAGAGCAAGGCTGAATGTGACAGGTGAGTTAACATATACACTACCAATGTTATACAGTTATAAAACCATAAAGTACAAATGGTTTTAAAGCAAATTGTAAGCTTACCGGTAGATTTAGTTACACTTTCTGAACTGAATCAAACGTCACACATGGTGGCTTCAAGGACCATTAGAAAGACTGACGATTCTGTCCTCATTTTACAGAAGATGTTTATTTTGTACTATAGGTGATATGTTACATATATTTTTTTTTAATTTGTTTTCTTTGTGGTGCAGGCAAACGACTGAGCTGGAGATGCAGATGAAACAGAATTCAAGTGAACTGAAGAGGTTGAAAGCTGAGACAAATGACCTGGAGATTCACCTTGACATCCTCAAATCGTCAGTTCCTGTTTCTGTGTTTCACAGTATAAGGCCATTTCTTTACGCAAAGACATTCAAGTGAAACCCTTTTCATGCATTCTTTTACCTCAGGCTGAATGAATGGACGTTGAAAGAAAGAAATGACAACTGCACAGTTGTCACTTTTCTCAATGAGACCATCTATCTGCAATTAGACTATGAAAATTCCAATGGTAAGGCTTTGTACAGTATACGTCTGTTCTGTTGTATGGCACTTTATCCAGACAGTACTCTGACCAAATTATTTAACAATCTTTTAAAAGAAGGCATCATATTATCTTACTGTGTCCTCAGTGGAAGTCCCAAAAATTACTTCTGTGTTCAAGACAATTAATTTTACTATAGGAAAGGCTTGATGTCCTCTGGATTTAGGTTTAAAAAATATTGACAAAAATTATTGTGCTTTGTCACTCTAAGGGAGAGGTGGACACTCATTTTAAGCAGCACATTAACTTGTCCTTAATCTGTTTTTGAAGGAAATGGTTGTGACGGTGTGTCTGAGCAGAAAATTGCAAACATCGCTTTCAAATTTGAACTTGATGGTAAGAAAATTCAGACAGTTATTCTTTTGTTTTGAGTCTTTTAAATCTGTACTTTCTTGTCACTGTAAGTAAGGGTTTTGTTTCTTTTTTCTTTTTTTCCCCCTAACCAGCTGAGAAGTCATGGTGTCATGCTCGCCTTGTTCACAAACTGCTTTCCCATTACGTTGAAGGAGAACCTGCTTGGGTGGAGAAATACCCAACCAGTAGATATGTTCCAAAGGTACGTGCGTGTTTAGTCAAATGCAACAACCTCTGTCTTGTCAGACAGAGATATTGTAAGGAAATGATACACCTATAGGTTGTTTTCTGCAGAAAATGTGTTTTAAGAGCCAATACAGTCACCATACACTGGTACACTGTATTCCCAAACATCACAGAAACTGTTTGCATGTGGATGAAAGGCTAAAAAAAAACATTCCAGTGTAGCCAGTCAGACTAAAATGGGATTGTGTCTGTTCTGTTGCAGATAAATGAGACGGATGACTAAAAAAATGCATCTGAAATACTTTTTGACTCATTTACATTCTTTTGTCTGCTGATGTATTCAGCTGCTCCAAGATGTTAGCCTGGTGGTGAGTCGCTGTCGTCTCATGGGAGAGGAGATCCGTCTACTTAAAATGTGGGGAGGCCTGCGGCTCGATGTTCTGGATATCAGCTGTGTCGACACTCAGTAAGAACTCTTCTCTGCTTGATCACAATATCATGCACATGTGGATGCTGTGGTATAAACAACAGTAATGTGACATTCAAACAAAAACAAAGCTGTATTTTCTAGTGTCTTGTAATCTTCTTTCAGACTGCACATAGTCTTCAGCAGCCTGGAGAAACTTTCCAAGTTTGAGGTGATCTTTGGCGTTCGTTTGACCGACCGTCTCTGCGTCTTTCAACTAGAGGGCTTTAAAAACATGTTCGGAAACACAACGTAAGTATGACTGCAACATGTGTCACATAATAAAGTGGCAGTGCAACATATGTTTTTATTGTCTTCATTTTCATGTGCAGGAGCCATCAGATCGAAGAGATCGTGGTGTTGTTCACTCCAGGCAAGAAGCTCTTGACAAAGATTGTCAGAAAGATTCATGATACATTACTCAGTTGAATCTAGGAATCTATCCCTATCAATGGTGTGTGTTTTATTTGTCTTTAACAGTAATGGTTATTTAATGGTTTATTGCCCTTTTCAGTGGTTGTAAAATTCTGGTTCAGGTTCTGTTGATTACTCCAAGCGACGAAAACAAACTTTTCATCTGTTTCTGTTTTTGTTGGAATACCATATGAGTCAAAAAGTTTATGGAGACTAATTAAAGCTAATTAATAAATGTGTGTTTTTGTGTACTTAAACTCAAAATTAAGCAACAGAATTCTTTTAGTGTCATCTGCTTCACTTGCTATATCTTGTTTAGGCTTCAGAGGGCGCTCTGGACCTTTTAAAACAACATTTTCCAACAGTTACATCTTTTCTTGAGATGCAAGATTTTTAAATTGTGATTTTATTAAGTTATGAACATGTGTAGTCGATTAAGTAATATCTCAGCAAATTACCTTCAAGCACATTGGGTTGAAGGCCACTAGCTTTTAGTGATCTGTTTTAAGGCTGTTTTTTCTCATAGTAATCTATGCTTAAGCAGCCACTTAACTAAAGTTTGATCCAGCACACAAGAGGTGACCGAAGAAGGTCAATATATCAAGCAAATACTACCGAGTCTTTCCTCGATCTTGCTGTTCTCAACCAAGATTTGATTGACATGGACAGTTTCCAGAGTTCATCTGAAAGGTCAAACAGCCTGAGACGAGCCTCTTGGAGGATGAAGGATGGGTGGGGAGGGGATGGAGCAATGACAGTCCACTCCCCGAGCCCCAAACTTCAAGGGTCAAAGTGCACTTTCCAAACCGTCACCCTCGAGTGAGTCGTCAGGGGAGACAATTTCCTCCCGCCCCCATCCCCAGGAACAACGGCTGCTGTCAAACCAAATAGAGGACAGTGGTATTTTTTGGGGAGGTGTCCTGACCTCCACTCAATGGGATTTTAATCGATCAGTTGAAGGATTTTTCATTATGCGAGTGTGAAAGTGGTTCATTCATTAGATTATCACACAACAGTTCAAATAGGCACATTTCTAAAATCCATTTTGATTAAATGAGAATTAGTAGGTGAGATCTTTCAGCAGGCTATACAACTAGAAACCTACAAACCCTGTGCATGAAATTATACCACTGGATTGGAAGGCTGAACCCAAACAAACTCAAACATATGTTTACAACAAATGACTATAAACATCCAGAAGAATATTAATATAGGAACAAATAACATACACAAACATTTCTGTTTGATACAAAGTGCATCATCACAGACATGTAATGATTTCTGAGAGACAAATGTACAATTATTGTACATTTGTCTTGTATTGTATTATTATTATTGTGATTTAGATGAAATTAGATGCAACACATTGTCCCTACAACAAAGGGCTTAATTCTGTAAAGTGGAACATTTAGCCTGCAGCGACCTGCTCCAAAATCTGTTTATCCTCACATCCAGGAGCAGTATTTCACCTTAGTAACCTCATCAGTGTCCTCCACTGACATCACAAAGAAGGAAGGTTTGGGCAAATACAATTGGCTTTGGATGACGGAAGCCTGCACTGCGATTTCATTTGGGTTTAAATGCGCCCATCTGTCATACGCACTGGAGTTTTTTTCTCCTGAAAAAGAGAGACATATAAATGAAATGTATTCTATGTCGCCTATAACTATGTTATGGATGATAACAATCATCTGTTTCAATTTATCAAGAATTTTTCTTCTAAATTTGTGATCTCAGAATTTTTTTTTTTTTTTATGTTTTGTCACACATTGATGAACCTGGTTATGTGGAGCTCCAACCATGTGAGATCATCACACAGATGTGGAGGGACTACAATACCACAATACCTACTTGATTCATTTCCCTCCATTGTTCATGCCAGAAATACACTTTCAGATGAGTCAAACCATGTAACACACCACACACAATGCACAGTTAAGAATATGTTTGACATACACAACCATATGGGGGGGGGGGGGGTGTGTCTAATCACAGACACACAAATAAAGACTCATGTGACCCACGGAGTTGCCACATTCTCTGGTCATTCTTGGGGAAAAGACAATAGGTCTGGCTTGTTAAAATAGGCTGCCTCTCAGCAGGGGGACGGAGGAGCTGCAGCAGCTGTCCCGTAGTATCAAGCCTTACAAACCATCCAGTCCATCTCAGAATGTTTTCTGATAAATTTGATATTAGTTAAAATATTATTTTTCATCCATCCATTCATTTTCTGTCTCCTGGTGCATAGCTAAAGACTTCAGTAAAACTTCCAGCTGGATTCCACTGAATTTCAAACTATTCTCTGCCACAATAGCTCCGCTCTGCTCCAGACGAATGCCATTTTAGGTCTATTTGTATCCATGGAAGACAAACAAGTACCAGGAACCCTGGCGAACCCAGAGCATTGTGGGTGAGGTGCCTATTCTCTGGTAGAATAATGATGACAAAACAGGAATTCTGACCTTGTTTGAGGGAACACATCCTGGGGCACGCAAGTGACAAGGGAACACAACAATAATAGCTTTTCCTAAAAATATAAGGGCCTGGCAGAGGAGGTTTTCCATTACAATGGCCTTGGGTGGGGGGTCGGGGGGCGGTGTCTTTGACTTAGATTTACTTATTTAAAGCACTGTCTGGAAGAACTTTTGCATCTATGGCAGCCATTTTTATCCAGCCACATGATACACACAGGGCTGCAGTGCTTTACTGATCTTTGATCCTGATCGATGTCCATTTAAAAACTGAATTTTGTCTGATATTTTGTCAACTTAAGGGTCTCAGGCCTGTGGATTGTACATTGTGGATTACTTTTTAAGCAACTGTGTGGTCTCTAGTTACCACAACAATTACACAGTAACCATGATCAGTCAGTGGAGAACCTGTCACCATCACGTCTTTCTGTCTTCACCCTTTTCCTCCACCAGTTTCTCACCCACCTCTGCTATGCAAATTCCACATTTCTTTACCATGTTATCGACTGCCCTTTTGACACATGGCGCTATTTTGAAATCCCGGCTCTCGTGGGAGGATTTAGGAGCGTCTCCTGAACAAGGCCGATGGCGGCTGAGCGTCCAGACTCCTGGACGGGTGGGAACCGGCCATCTTGCCCCACACCCCGAGCCTGCTAACAGAAGCACAGCAGCCACCTTTTGCTAAGTGCATTCTCCGAGGCCCCGGCCCAAATCCCTGCTTGACCCCAGCTGATAAACTCTGCTATGGATAGACCACAGGGGAGATTTTTCCTTCAAAATGAAGGAAACCTTTTACAAGATATTGTGGCCTCTTTTAGAACCAACTGCCATTTTACAAATAAATGAATGACTTCTCTGGTAGTCGTTTTGTCCATTGTGTTGTGGCTACATTGGGGTGTAACTCTGATTTTATGAAATAAATAAAGAAAACCTTGTGGATAGATAGGAAGAACGGGTTTGGTGGCCTCAGGAGGCTCCAGGTTTTGGCTCTAAGTCCAGGGAAGTCTGGCCTGCATCAGCTGCCTGCAGACAATAATTGGTCATGACTGTGAGGGCCCAGTGCCCACATGTTCTTGGAAGAATGGGATTAACACTTTATGGGTGCCTCCAGGTCCTATAGCTGATAAGGATTTTGGAAGCCTCTTTTTAGGTGATGTGCTCGAGTGAGGCCCCAGAGGAAAACATGCAAGAGGTTTCCTCTGATGCACACAAAGCTGCAGCAGCAGATGACAACTTGTTAACCAGCAGGAATGAAGTACTGGCAATGCTGCCCTGCTTTGTATGGCAGCAAACACAGAGCAGAGGGTGACTCCTGCACAATGCTGTAACTCAGTAGTCCCTCCCGTCTTATCGTGCCCTGCAGCTTGGACGGATCGGGGCAATATAAATTGAACTTGCCCAGCGGAGAGACGCCGGTTCCTCTTTTGGGTCTGCACATTGTTTCGTCTAGGCCTGTATTTATTTAGATGTAAATCAGTTCACGAAAGTGTTACGTCCTGTCCTTGTGTAGTGGGCGGTGGACTCTGGGTTGGGGGTGTGGGGGGGCTCATTTGTTGGAGGAAGTCAGCCACATCAAGATTGGAGCTCTGCAGATTGTTTTCCATTATGAGGCTGCTATTGATGTGAAGGGGGGGTGACATCATGCAGCCTCACCCTTTAAGGCAGGGTTGGTGAGAAAGTAGTCCCACACCCATATTCTCTTATTCATTACTCAGCACGGTGAGGAGGAGGCCAGACCGAGTGTTTCATTTAGAGATTTGAAGGTGCACCAGAAAAAGGTCACTTCAACACTTAACTAAACTAACTAAAAGGTTTTTATCGAGACTCCTTTTCCTTTTCATTACTTCATATTTGCCCTGTGTTCTGTTTGTTTTGTCAGCATATAGCTCTCTTTTATTGTTGTATAATCATGTGGTATGCATGCACTTCCTGTTTTATTTGTTGCACTAAAACCGTGGTACTAAGTATAAATTTATATATTATTACATTTTTTTATTTTTATATATTTTTTTAGTTTGTCTTCAGCTGCAGTGGTGGTCAGTGGTATTAAGATATTACACCTCATCCCCCCTTTTTTAAGTTTTACTTTACTACAATAACTCGCATCAGCATTCTCACAGCTTAGTCTCATGTCCTCTCTCGGCTTCCGTAGACATTCCTTCACTGTCAGTGTGCGGTGACAGACAAACATCGGTGATCCTCCAATCCAGCCCCAAGTGTAAACTATGGAAGAGATTAATAATATTGAAGTGGTTCCGTGCACAGAGTCCGACTACCTGAAACCGTTCAGGGTGCATTATAACCAGGTGAGTTGTTTCTGTGTGATAACCGCTACTGGATGCTGTAGGCTAGCCCAACCCCCTCCATTCATTTTTGCAGCTAGCATGCTAGCACAACATGAAGGCTAGACTGACCTTAAACACAGATAGCAACAATTGGCACTGCTTTGACAAACAATACCTACTGTATTTATTGTCACACACGGTGTTTTTAACACTGTTTGTATTACGTGAACCTGAGACCGCTAAGCTAACAAGCAGCTAAGAGCTGACATGCTAACGGTAGCTGCAGAGGTTCTGTGTTAACGGATGCACATGCTTTACATTAGTGTAAGGAGGTGTACATGACATGGTTTAGCAGTGACTGAGGAGGATGTTTGTTGTGTGAATAGTAGAGACAGGTGAGACTTGTTGAGTTCAACAGTCAGACTGACTCAGTCTGGTTACTGAGGTGAGGGCAGAGGTCTTTACTGTTCAGGATTAAATTTCATTATGAGCAAATCCTGTACATGTTTCTGCGTATAAAGAGATACAGATCCTGAACATAAACAGAGTTTTAGTTTGTACATCAGTTATGTAAACATGTCCATCATCTAGTCTGCTCTATTCACTGACTTGGACCATCCATTTGTAGCTTTTCTATGCTATAATATCTTTACAGAACATCAGGCTCCGGCTTTAAACATCAGCCAAGCAAATCTAAACAGATTTGTGAATTAGTTTTGCACAGATTTCGACCTTTGCTGGGAGCAAACGGGGTTGTTATTTATTTAGTATTTGATGTGGGCAGCAGTGGCTCAGCAGTGGTATAGCAGGGTTGTCCAATAACCGGAAGGTTGGTGGTTCGATCCCAACTCCTCCCTAGTCACTGTTGTGTGTCCTTGGGCAAGGCACTTTACCCACATAGCCTCCAGTGTGCTGTATGGTGCTCTTTACTGGGCTGCCTTCAGCAATTTCCCCATTGTGGGACTAATAAAGGTTTCTTAATTTTAATTTAATGCACTCTTTACGATGTTAATCTTAAGAAAAAACAGTGAATTGCTCATACAGACCAATCTTAGAAGATTATAGTGCTATTAACATATTGAAATGCATATTTTGACTTAATATGTGGTGTTGAAGAAATATAGTTTGACTCCTTCTGCCATAGCTAATGCTTCAATGACATGTCCACTCCTTAGATATGCCTCTTTTACATTCACCGGGGTGATTAAGGCATTTTTGTTGCACATGCAGCCTTGAGCTGAGCATACAGACAAGCATCAACAGCATCATGTCTTAGGAAGATGCTGATGTTTTATTTTGAATCTTATATTTCCTGATGCTGTTGACGTGTCAGTATCATTGCGCATCTAGTCTGTGTCTGAGTTTGGAGGCTGCATCTTTCAAAGGACAAGGCCTACGAAGATGTGACCTTTGTTGACCGCAAAGGTGGAAACGAACATTGTTAAATGACACGCCGTGACTGACTCACACTGAATCTTGAGATGTATGGATTAAAATTGCTAGGAAGAGGAAGGCTGCCTCTTTCTTCCTCATTTAAAATGGCCTTTAAATGTAGCCCCTGAATTAAGGTACGTGAAAGCCTAATACAGGAATATTTGATTGGTAAATACAGAATATACATTTGAAATAATAACCCTTATGCAAATGGTTTGTATGATTTTTATTCGATTTGATTTTTTTATGAATGCTATATTAATAGTCATCCCACTGAAATTGAGCACAGTGTGAAGAGTGTGCGCCCTGATGGTCTCCAGCAAAGTGAGAAATGCTTCCTTACCCAAACACGGGCTGAAGTCCAGGAAGAATTTATTTTTAGGTCTGCAAATATTTGTGCAGATTCCCTGTTCTGAGCTTTTAGAGATGGCTTCTGTTGTGTAAAAATCTGGATGCCGACTTAGGTACGGAAGAAGAAGTGCTGTGATCAGACTCAGACACTGCTACATTACTCACACTGTGGCTGATAGCAGAAGGATGCTTTACATAAAGTCAGATTAATTAGCCTGTTTGATGTGTGTGTGTCCATGGCAGTGAAAGAGCTACTGACTTGATATTAACTTATTATAAACTTATTGTTTTGTTGTTGTTGTTGTTTAGCTCAGAGTTTACCCTATCAACGGAAGTAATTGTATCTTATAGGCAATTCTTTCTCAGCTCGTGGTGGAAATGCATGCAGTCAGGTGTGTTTTGAATACAGAAACTAGGAGTTGTAGGTCTTTCTTTTTACAATAATAATAATAAAAATTACAAAATAAATCAAGCTTTAAACTTTTAGTTTAGCTTTGATCTGAATGGAAGGTTTTCTTTTGTAGTGATGCTTTCAATGTAATCAGAAAACACACAAGTACCAAGCTAAAGGGAGCCCAGTCAGGATTTTGTCCCATTCAGGTTCACACCTGTGACAGCAGAGGGGGGAAGGCTAAGCTTGTCAGGGCAATGGCGGAACGGCTAAAGACAGCAGATGGACAACAAAAGAGACGATAGTGGACTCTCTCTCCGTCCTGTCCTGCCTTTCATCCTCGTCATCTCTCCAGCTCAGGAGGGTCTGTGCAGGGACTCCCCACAAAGGCTTTTCAATCACACTGAGGGAGCATCTCTTCTTCAATCCTTTTGTGTTTATGTGTACATCTGCAGCTCAGCCACTGGTCACTAACGTACTCACACTCTCTAAAAGTGGATAATGTCATGCGTGAGAGGCTCTCTGCATCATTAGTGTTTGCTGGTGTTTTGTCTGGCCTCCCTCGCCTCCCTCTACAAAGCAGTTGATTTTCCCTCATTGACTCTGGGAAACCCCTCTTATGTCTGTTTCCCCGTCCTGATGTTGAATCACGAGTTGCTACTTAGAGCAGGATAATTACCTTCAATTTATTCATTATAATGACTGAATTATTCATCTGAAATTATTTAACATGTGTTGCTTTCAGCTAATGGCCTTACTCCTTCAATGAATATGAGATCTATTAAGATCTTCAGATACACATTTTCTCACATCAGTGGTTAAGCTTAAGCTTGCACTTCAAGGATTTGTATTCTGTAGAGGTCAGAAAATGGTTGTATAGATGTATTTTAGGGCAGATTGATTGATTGGAACTTCATCTAATTAGACCAGAAAATGTTTGACTTAATCAAAGAAAATTATTTCAAATTTAAGCAAAACATTATGGCTTTAACCACATCAAACATCAATTTTACAACATTGTTTACCACGTTATAGGTCAATATAAGACAAATATTTCAGTGGGAGCAACTGTGCAACTGTGAACAACAATCACTTTGAGTCGAGGATGAAGGGATCAGAATTCAGTTCTCAAAAACTGCCAATTCTGCTGGACAGGGCATTCTATGACACAGATATTGTGACATCACTCCTCAGCAATGTTGGCCAGTGTAGACCTTTTGTCTTTGTTGTTGTCATTTCTGTCCAGATATGACAAGAACAAACTTCTTTTTTTTTAGGTTAACATGGTGACAAGTCCCCATATATGACTGATTACTTGAACAGGATCTTTACGAAAAGTTAAGATATTTAAACAAAGGCATCCTGGTGGATGGTTTGTTAGAAAGAATCACATGTTTATAAAGAGCTGTTGTTAGTCTCTGCGAGACGTTCTGACTGCTGCCATGTTGACATCATCCAGTTCACCTTAAGTCACAGTTAATCCAAATACAGGCAAACAAGTTGAGTTGGTGCACGGAAGCCTGCGACGTGAGTCGACACTTGCCCATCTCTCAAAGCAGTCACGTCCTTAATTATCATAAACATAGTTAAATCAAAATGTACCCTCTATACAGTTGTCAGAAAAAGCCACTCAAACAGTTACATTCCAGCTTCCTTAATATACAACCACTGCTGTCATTTTCCTGTGAACGTATAATCCCCGATGACAGACTTAGATGTTAATGATAGCATGTGTGTAGATGCTTACACAATTCATTGTCTAATGCCCATAACCTTGAAGATGTATGTAGATTTAAAATGGGAGGGACACTGACATGATTTGCTGTGAGGTTTATATGCTTTCTGTGGATTTTACTGGAGGTCACACTCACCCAGTGTGTACTTGAACAGCGCGTCCTTGAAAATGGAGCCACTCAGGCCCTTTCAGTGCTTCACAACATACTGTATTTTTATGGTTAGTGGAGTTTATGCAGGTGCAAAAGCTTTTGCCATTGTCATTTTTGACAATGATTGTAATGTGTGTGTGATAGCCCTTTGTTGAGTCTGGTGAGAAGAGAGAGACTGAAGCTAAAAAAAACTGGAGAGCTATTGTATTTGAGGATGGTAGTTGATTTTTTTTTTCTTTCTGCTGCAGCTGTCAGCTTTATGGAGGTGTGTGCGTGCGCAATGGTTATTAGACTTTAAGCACCTAAAAGATCAAGACCATACATCCCTCCCTACAATAGCCAGTCACACAGGGGTCCGTCATCTCTGGTGCCCAAAAGCCAGAGGGACCACATTAATTTCAAGGTCCTCCGTAGCCCTTCTCTCTCTCTCTTTCTCTCTCCCTCCCCACGGGCTAATCTCTCTGTCGTAATCCATGACAGCCATGATTCTCTCTCTCCCCTGGGCCATTCAAACTGTCCCCACCCCCTTTCTCAGCAAGTGGCCCGAGTAATGAGGGGAACCCCACCATCTGTGAGTGGTGACAGGATAGTAGACAGAAACTGTGTGTGGTGACACATACATGCTGAGTAGTTTTAGCTCATACAGTATGTGCTTTCTGGAAAAGAGAAGTGTCCTTCCTGTCATGAATTTAACATGAATCATACCAAATGAATGGTTATATTTTAAAATGGTTACTGTAAACAGTTCAGAGTACAATTAAGATGGCTGCTGGTCTGCCTTTGTATCAGAATTGCAGACAAAATTGAGATTGAATTGAGATTTAAATCCTGCAACTTGTTGGAGTCTAATATGTGCTGTACACCTACTAATGCAGCCAATAAATCTGTTATCTTTCACTAAAAAATAAAGATGATATACAGAGAGGATAAATCACCAAGTGCCAGCCACATGTTCCCGTGTGGACAAGGACATCAACACTGTCCTGCCGTCAGACTGGAGTGTGTGTGGGCTTACCTCCAGCCTTCAGTGCTGCTTCCAGTTATCCATATTCAATATCCTGCAGTTTACCTGTTCAAGTTGCAGCGATAGATAAAATGCTCTGCCCCATACATTATTCAGTAAGCCCTGAGAAGTGCATCCCTGCCTGTCACGACAAATGATTTATCATACACACTAGTTTCTACTTCACACAGTGAAAGTGAAAGGGGTGGCTTGCTTGGCATCATGTTTTTAATGTCAGACACTTTGTTGACATGAGAGGATTTCATGAAAGTGATTACACAGTCTGTTGTCAGATCATATAATGTCATGATGTCACTTATATCTGGTTAGGTTTTACTGTCGTTCAGTAGCACAGGAATGCACATTATATGCCAGGAAACCTCTTTAGCACTGCTTTGGGAGTGACCTATTCAGGTGCAGTCAATGGAGACTTAGAGCACACAGCTAAACTCAGGGCTCCACTAGACCCTCTCCATTAATAAAGCTACTGTCTTTAGCCGTTTTACATAATAAAGGTAGGGTAGGAGATTCCATTCTGATTAGGGGTGGGAATCAAGACCTGGTTCCAACTGACCGATTCCATCAGAATTGTGCACCTGCAACGTTATTCTTTTTAACGATTCTATCATTTCCCTGTTTTCCAGTTTTCCTGAAATTTTGCGCCACAGTTCCTTTGCGTCACACTCTCTGCACCAACTCAAGCTGTGTCCCAATTCATGCTGGTCAAATCTCCACTCTGATCTTCACATAATATCCTGCATTAGCATACTGTCACCTTGCAACTGCAAGCAGCATACGCAGTTTTTTTTTACTTTAAAGCCAAGCTACATATAAACATCTCCCGGTTTTCCCTGCATTTTAGATGAAAGTGATGATGACACACACACACACAGGCTGATTAACTGGCTCTTCTTCTTCTTGTGCGGGTGGATCGCATATCATTTAGAAAATATTTTAATGTTAGTCTGCAATCTATCCTCATGGTGCCTCAAAGATCTGTTATAGCACAGATGTCTCACTCTGTCCTGATCACCTGCGTCGTTGCATGTTTGTGTGTGTATGTAGTAGCGTGAAGGATCGAAGAAGTCAGAGCTCTTAGCTTTAATACAAGATCTTTGGGACGAGTTTTTGGGCCCTGTCAACAAACCGTCACGATGGCTAAATGCTACGGGCAGACAGGACTGTAGACTGATGCCAGTTCAGACTGGATGCTGCACGCTGCTTTTATATTGTCCTTCAATCATTGTACATATTGTTATTTTTTATTTTAAGATGTGTAATTTTAAGATTTCTTTCTTAAATTACTGTATTTTAACCTGTTTACATATCCTATTCATATATCCTAAAATGGAAATCATTAAAATACACATATTTCTTTGGATTAGAGTAGGTAGATCATTTTGACTTTTTTTGACCTCCGAGCCAAAAAGTGTGGGCCCCGCTGGTGTAGATCCTTTTTTTTGCCATTCAGGGAACTACTCAGGAATTGATAAGAGAATTGATAAGGAATTGGATTGATAAGCAGAATTGACAATGCCATTGATATTGATAAAAACATCAATTCCCACCCCTAATTCTGACGTACTTTTTGTTAAATTAGTGTAACTTCTCTTTACAATTCAATAGCAACCAATTAGTTCGGCAGTTTTGCATTAAAACGAAGAATATTAATCATCTGTGGAAGCTATAAAACGCTAAAAACATCAGCCAATCATCCAGGTGGACCCTGCACAGAGTATTGGCTGTTTGTCACTCTCTTCCATTATGCGCGCACCAGAGAGGTACGTGCATAATGGCCGAAGTCACAGACCGCAGCTCGTCTTCAGGTATGCGAAAATGGACTTCAGTTCCATGTTTGCAGCATGCTGATAGAACTGACTCACAACAAACACATGGAGTGACTCAGTTGTATGGGGTATTTCGAGCTTGCTGCACCAACAACTTTAACAGCTACATGCACAGTACCTGCAACATGGTGTCGTATTGGTATCGGGAATCAGCCAAGAGACCAAACCATCCCCATCTTGGACCTGTTATATTACAGCCACCTTCACACAATAGTGATATTTTACAAAAACTTAAGACAACATGATAATTGCTTTTTAAATTTGAATTTTTCGCTAATATGAGCAGGTATTGACTCACTTTCATAGCCAGCTTCAAGAGGCCACTTGAGGAACTGCAGTTTTTGTGCGTTTGTGTTGTTATATTAACAGTAACACACTGGTTGCTTCTCCCTTCATTTTTGAGAACATGGTGAGATTTTTTGATTAACCTTCCATCCGGATGTAAACAATCAAACGTCAGCCAGTTGTAATTAATCTTGTGTGTGAGAATTGTTCCCTCTTAGATAGAAATCTTAAAATTTCCACATTGCAGCTTTGACTGCATCGTTGGCACATCTCAAACTTGAATCTTGTTGCTACAACAGGAGCTTTGTTATCTCTTGATTCAATCAGTACAATTAACTTGCCATTTCACCTCCTCCCTTTTCTTGGGTGGTACTAAAGCTGCACACAGCAGATCTATTATAGTTGTAAAGCTGCCGTGCCTGTGTCTCAAAGAGTCTTGTGGGTGGAGAGGAGGTGTAGCCTAAATTTGAATCAAGGCCATGTTTCCTCAGGCATAGAAAATGTAGGCCAACTTTACCATATTTATACAGCATGTAATGTGGAGAGAGCAAGTTAGTGTGGTTAATAAACACATGGGGTTTGTTTGTAGTTACACAAATCAAATATTTAAAGGATATGTCTTAAGGTCTCCTTTGTTTTCCTTACTGTCAACAGCATTTTCATCTCTGACTTCCATCTGATGAAGTCGGCTCTAATCACACTGCTTCCTATGACTGCGACCTGAGACTTTAAGCGTAGCTTACAAATATGTACTTTTGGCAAAATCATTTTCTTTCTAGTTCCTGTGAATGAAAATAAACCAGACTGTCAGGATGCATACCTCAAGGTTCCATTATGATTTCTGTTAGACACATGAGCCAAGAACCTGACAATGAGTGTGCCACAAGTCACTCTCTTGTCACAGCATTTTGTGCAGGTCACACAACACACCTTGGCAGTTTATAGATTATAATTATGCTGCTGGAAATTTACCAAAGTAGTACATGTGACTGTAGTCATGGTGAAACCGCTCACTGACATCGAAACGACATATAACAAAACAAGGTTCAGACTGTAACTGTACTTTTTGTTGTAATATTTTTATTCACTCTTTATTTTGTTATGTCTTTACAGAATGGCACAAAGAAATCCTGGGACTTCATGCGAACCCACGACAGGTAAATGCACTGCTGTTATATTTTCACGTATTCAAAGAGTGTGTGTAGTTGTGTTTATGTGCTCTCCTTGGCTAACACACCCCCACCACAGATGAAAAATCTCTGAAACATGCGTGTTGAAGACATTTTGCAATCTGAAGGGCTTAAATCCTGTGTAGCTCTGAGGGATCAGGAGGAATTGGTGGTCTTAATTTGGTGTCAGTCCAGATCCATACTGCTCAATCTGCTCTGCATCTTCATCCTCTGCCTTTTTACATGAAGGATATCTTTCCAGCAGCATGCTAACATGTCTGTAGACAATAAGATTTGGCTTTGTTTGTGTTATTAGATAGAATTATTAGCATCTGTAGCTTCCTCAAAGGGAAAATTGCTGTTCATTCTTGGGTCAAATGACTCTGCAGTAGTCATAAGTATTTACTGTAGGTCTAATTGGTAGTGATGGAAGCATCGGCCCCTCTACTGTAGCCAAACAGCGCATGTACAATCCACCAGAGTCCATGCGGTGGTAGCCAAAAAAAATGGCGGCGAAGTTTGTTACAGATCGGGCTGTGTGGATTATCCTCAATGCATCATGCATAGATTAGTTCCTAAAAAAAGTCTAAAGATAATTTAGCAACTGTTATAACATAGTCACTGAGCTTTATGCTGCTTTCTGCTGCTTACTAACCCATTTTAATAACCATGATGCTGAATGTGCTTCAGCAGGGTAAATAAACAGAAAGGCCAGTGGGAACTGAGTCACTTGTCTTGTTTAGTAGGTAACTTTAAAATAACCTTCTTATATGTGTTAATTGTGGTGTAAAAGGGTTGAAAAACACCCTCTAATCAGAGGACGGTCAGCCCAAACAGACCTTGTTTTATGGGAAGTGGCGCCCTTTTATGCTACATGGGAATGGCTGTAAATGTCTGAGCTTCATGGGGATCCACTGTAAGAGAAACATCACACATTTGTGCCAAAGCCTTTGGTTCCTACTGTCAGTGTACCATAATGCCCTGAGGTAGGTCTCAGGTCATTTCAACCCTCTTTCCTCCACTCCTGATCCCAAAGAGAGGTCATTGTGAAAAATAGGACCACTGAGAGAAGAGCACTAAAGCTCAGACCTGTATTTCCATGAGAAGATGAGCCCATGGGAACATGGAAGCTCTTTCCCAGGTGGTTTTATTGAATGTACCTGGGATTGTTTTGCATTTTTGTGTAAGTGTGCATGACATTTTCCTTGCACTATTTTTCAGGAGAACAGGCAAAAGATGTGAAATACAGATTTTATTAAAGGCAGCAAAGAGGCTGCAGACAAACTAGTATGAAATATTTCATTTGGTGTGAAGTCTTAATAGCAGCATCCTGCTCATCATTAACCCATTACAGCATCTGAACACATTGGCTAAATCGGCTCATGACAGTTAAATCTTTTTTTGGTCTGACTTTGTCTGAATAGTCATGCATCAATTACAATTACTTTCCCACAGCCCAAAGTTCTGATGATGGATGTAGGGTGAGGAACATTCTTAACATTATTAACACATGTTAACACTAGTGTTATTGAATACACATTTTTGCAACAATAGGGATGTAGGAGTTTGATTTTTTTATTGTTGAATCTACAGATGCTGCCACTTTCATCAGTAAGTTCATCACTTATTTCATCATTGTGTAAGGGTTAATATATAAACCCTGACATGGAGGGATCCAGGTCTAATGACAAACCCTTTTATCGGGTGAGCTGTCGCAGACACGGTTTGTCAGCTGAAGTTTTTACACAGCAGTCCTCATAAGTTAGGAACTCAGCTCTCACCACGGTTTTATTATATTGTTGGTAAATGTCTGATGTGTTTGCTAAAGTGAAAATATCCCTCTGTCCTGCTAAGGATTTTATTATTCTGGAGATATTTCAGTTTCAGTCTCACAGCAGGATATTTGCTGTGGCCTAATTACAATAAAGTGTGTTTGAAGGCATCGCTAAAATGGTGCTCATTAACTGAGATGCACCGTAATGCCAGATCTGGTCAGGGCCTCACTTTCTAATTGTGATTGTGTCAGTTCTTGCAATCAAGAATTGATAACACACTGAATAACACTATTTAATAATGTGTGGGCATCCAGGCCTGAGTGACACCCTCCACTGTGACAAACCACTTCCTAATGTACTATAACCTTTGACTGGGAGGCTGTGACCCCTCACATGCTGACAGAGAACATGCTCCATTACCTACCACTTATCTGGACACAGCTTGTATGCTGTTTATACAAGTCAGGGCTGACTTTGTCTTGATGCAATAATATTTCTGCAGTGCAGTCAAACACTACAAAAACACATGTAGCCTGAAGTCCCATTGCTCTGTTGTTGCTAACCCTAACCCTAACCTACTGTATGTGTTTATGGAAGTTTTTGTTTCTAACCAAAGGTGTATTTTAATAAATGTAATAGATAGCAACAAGGTAGTAGGTAGCAGCTCACACAAATCTGAGTAAAATGAGAATAAAACAGTGTTTGAGTGCTATTTGTTGCATCCAAGGTCAGTGATTCTTTATTCACCATAAAGCTAGGACCCAATGGTAATAACTTGATACCATAAGCTTTCTACCAGTTGTCACCTTAGTCCTGATCCTCCTGTGTCCTCTTTAACCCAGTTTTCCTGCTGTTCAGCCAGAAGCCCCGCAGAGTAAGCTTAACCGTGCATAAAAAAGTCCTGAGCGTCCGTTTACCCCGCTTCTTGGTTAAACCATCAGTGTTTTTTTTTTTTTCCAGAGGGAAGCAGTAGAACAGCAGTAATGTTGTGTAACAGCACTACAAGACTCAGACCTGCCACAAGGGACAGTTCCCACGCCTCAGACCTGTGTGTCCCACTTTTACACTAAATCATCCACATTATCATATATACATACTAGGCTTCAACGGTGGCGAGGTTTCCTCGCTGGAATGTCACATGTAATGTGCATGTATTGTTGCATGCTAATTATTACAGATGCTCTCCTGATGAATGGTGGGGGGTAAAAAGTGTATTTTATTTAAGGTTTTCAAACAAAAGGGAAGTAAAAATATTTCAAAGAGTATGTAAAAGGGAAGTAGCAGTTTCTATAACTGGCTACACTGAGATACTGTATGTATCTTTAAACAGATCAGAGGCTTTTCACTTAGCAGCAGACTCAGTTGACCTTATCCTCCTGCACAATATGAGAAGCTGTTCACTGGCCAAACAGCAATATTTTTTCCAATATAATCTTTAGCCACATGAGGTCTACCATTGTCATGCATCAGAAGGAACCCAGGGCCCACTGCACCAGCATATCGTCTCACAATGGGTCTGAGGATCTCATCCTGGTACCTAATGGCAGTCAGGGTACCTCTGGCTGGCACATGGAGGGCTGTGCGGCCCACACCATTACTGACCCACCACCAAACCGGTCATGCTGGAGGATGTTGCAGGCAGCCGACCGTTCCCCACGGCGTCTCCAGACTCTGTCACATGTGCTCAATGTGAACCTGCTTTCATCCATGAAGAGAACAGGGCGCCAATGGTGATACCACCGTCATGGAGTCTGTTTCTGACAGTTTGAGCAGAAACATGCATATTAGTGGCCTGCTGGCGTTGCAGGGCTCTGGCAGTGCTCCTCCAGGTAGTGGTCCTGCTGCTGGGTTGTTGCCCTCCTACAGCCCCCTCCACGTCTCCTGGTGTACTGGCCTGTCTCCTGGTATCTCCTCCATGCTCTGGACACTGTGCTGACAGACACAGCAAACCTTCTCACCACAGCTCTCATTGATGTGCCATCCTGGATGAGCTGCACTACCTGAGCAACTTGTGTGGGTTGTAGACACCGCCTCATGCTACCTCTAGGGTTTAGAGCACTGACAAAATGCAAAAGTGATCAAACATCAGGCAGAAAGGATGAGAGCAGAGAAATGGTCTGTGGTCAGCACCTGCAGAACCTCTCCTTTATAGGGCTTGTCTTGATAATTGCCTCTCATTTCAACCTGTTGTCTGTTCCATTTGCACAACAGCAGCTGAAACTGATTTACAATTAATGTTGATCCTAACTGGACAGGCTGATTTCACAGTGTGACTGACTTGTAGTTACATTGTGTTCTTTAAATGTTCCCCTATTTTTTGAGCAGTGTATATTAATTAATATATTAATATATAAGATTTGAGTCCAGTGAGTCACATTTCACAGTGGAGTGCTGTTTACCTATTGACTTAAAGAGAATTCATTCTGACTTTAGTCCCAAAATTTTGACTTTATCTTAGAACATGAGATTAAATGATGATTTCAGAAAAAATGGTCAAAATTCTAAGATTAAAACCCCAACAAAAAAGTTAAACTTTTGGATCTAATTGCACATTATGGCAGAACTCTAGGGTTAAATTAAGAATTTATACAAAGTTAAAAAAAGAAGAAACTAGAAGTAATTGCAAAATTCTGACCTAAAGACCATGATGCATGATGTGAGAGTTATAGCAGAGCAAAAAGTTAGAATTCTGACTCTAAAAAAGAAATGTTTTTAAAAAGTTAGTTACAAAATAACTGTGTTAACTGTGATAAAAACAAAAGTAACCCTTCAGCAAATATAAACCTATAGAAACTGGAGTATTTTTACATATCCTTGTTAAAGCAGTGCCATCCCCGGGGCTGCAGGCAGCTAGTCATTGTAGCAGAAATCTCCTGCTTCACTCCTTCCATGGGAAAGGCAGGGCAGGGCTTCCTGCCGCCTCAGACGCATCCGCTTTCCCAACACAGACCTCAAGTCTCCACACACACTCAAACAGCAGTGACCCACCTGTGCGTGTGTTTGTGAAGGGTTCACTGGGTGCCAGCAGTGCAGCCTATCACACTGACCGTCCTTGTTAGCTTATCTCCATATCCTGCTCGTTGAGACGTTGCCATGCAGTGATGTGGTGCTCTTATTTTAGAGAAAGCATGCTTTATTATAGTTGCATTTTATATTTAGCGCTTTGCAACAGGAAACATCACACACAAAGATAAATTTGTTGTGCCATGGTATTGTGTTATAGTTTAAAATGTTATTTTTTCAGGAGGGTAAGTGTAACATAGGTTGGCGGATAGTCTGCTTAGCAGGCTGTTAGCAACATAATATACAATATCAAGAGGTGTATACTGTATATACACTATTCATAGTTGGACATTTTAACATGGAGGTCCATGGGAATTGACTCACCTTTGGACCCAGCCTCAAGTGGCCAATTTCAGAACTGCTTGTGCACTGGCTTTATTTCTTAGCTTATAGCTTTGCTGATGCAGACACATGACGCTGCTGAGTATCTATATTTTGTGATCAATCAAATGGTTCAAAAGGAAAGGAAAGATAATAAAGGCCATTCAGTTCCCTTAGCTAAAGCTGGAAAAACAGAAAGAGGTGCCACTTTTTCAAAAAATGGGTTGATGCCCTTTGGTTTTCCAGAATTGGAACCTGTTGGGCCAAAGCACTTGAGGCAAAAACTTGCTTGACTGTAGGCCAGGGGCCTTTTTTTTGTTTTTCAGTTTTACATCAGCGAATACACTGGAAGAGCCATAAACCCTTCACTCCCGCTCCCACCTTTCTGATAAGCAGTGACTCCAACATCTACAAACTGATCCGACCGTTACTCACTGCTCTCAGATATGTTGAAGGAGATTATCTCTCAGCAGTTATATATCATTTTGGCAGGGGATTTACTGTATCATCTAAATACATTTTTTTTAATATGGGTTTGAGTTAACTGTGACTTTTCTTGTTCTTTTCCTCAGCGTATCGGTGCTGATCTTTAACACCACCTCACACTGTTTTGTCCTCGTCAAGCAGTTCCGTCCAGGTACCTTTTTTTTTTTTTTTTTTCCCACAAACATTTTATTCATTTTCTTCTTGTGACCAATCTACAGTAGATCTAGATTGTTATACATCCTGTGGGCACTTTCACTGAAAAAGCAAACCCTGTTTATTCAACTGGATCGTAGCAACAATGCAGACTCATAAATAGACTGCAAGAGGCCCCATTACAAAGCAGCCTAACCTCCTTTGTTACAAGTCGCCAGGGACTGTTTCACACTGCAGTGTGCTAAATTCAAGGAAGTCTGGGCATTGATATATTTTTCCCTCCCTTCTCTTATTGCTCTTGTTCCTTATCTGAAAGAAAGCAGTTTGTCTTCAACTTAGAATAAGATTCAGTGTACACAATATCAGACAATAAATGTTTAAAAATATGTTTGTCGTACGTGCCCACGATAGTATTCAGGATTATAGATTTATTTTTTTAACATTTGGCCGCGTACAAAAAATGATTAAATTCTGATTTATCAGTGTTTTCTTCTTTCTCTTTTCCACCTCAAGCTGTATACATGTGTGAGTGGGAAAAGGCGAAGACGCAGCCGAAGCAGACCACTGAAAAAACCGAAGAGGGTGCCGCTGAAGCCGCGTCTTCCGAATCTAAGGAGGGCCAGTCGCCTTCGGAGGGGGAGAGCTCCTCTCAGTGGCCCCCCGCCTCGGAGGGCATCACCTACGAGCTCTGCGCCGGCCTGGTGGACAAACCCGATCTCTCCCTGGAGGAGATCGCCCGGCAGGAAGTGCTGGAGGAGTGCGGCTACGATGTGCCAGCTTCCAAGCTGAAGAGGATTACTTCTTACAGGTTAGTGTTCCACACCTGTAAAGAGGCGACTTTGTGACCTAGAATAGAAGCAGATACAGCTGTATGAAAAATAGACAGCTGTCGTGCAGTCATGAACTAAGAATATACACTTTGGGCTATATGTCTGGTTTTCTGAAACTGTCTCCTCCTATTTTAGGCCACAGACTTATCAGAGTGCATTTCATAAGGTGCTTCCACCTGTCAGCTCTTATCAAAGAGCGGTCTCACTATAGTCACTCCCACTGGACTACTTGTCCCTTAACAATTAATTTCCTATTGTCCTATTTTGTACTATATCTAATAATAATTTCTGAACTTTCTCCAGTTGTGTTCCCTCAGAAATAACCCACATTTGCAGCTTTGTTTTTTCTAGGTAACATTAAAGAAAGTATTTTACGCTATCATTTTTTCCTGGGAAGAACTCTCCCACACTCTGAACTTCCTCTATCTTAGGAGGGTCATATGAGATCAGAATGAATGGGGTCATGGAGCAGTAGTCCAAATTAGTAATGTTAAAAGGGGTCCGAACAATCTTTCAGTTGTCGATTGTATTACATTCTCTTGGAGCAGCCTGAGGACTCCAGGTGCCATTGAGCAAGGATCTCAAGCTCTAACCGGCTGCAATCAACCGATCAATCAGCATCCATCTGATCCTGATTTCTAAAGATCAGCCTCCTTGCTATTTGCAAGACTAAAATAATATGTGTGTTTTCTTGTCTAAAACATTAAATATCTGTGTAGTGTTCAATAGGAATTCAGAGCATTGAGCCAGCTGTAGTCGTGATCTGGTGAAGCTGCATAGCTAAAGCTAAGCTAAACATTTGTCTTGGAAGGAGAAAGAAAAGAAAGAGAAACAAAATTATGTACATAATAAACTTTATCATGGTCAGTCACAGGTTATGTAAGTCAGCTAAAGAAGCATCAGACAGCCCATGTATCTTAAGTGACATATTATTGTTATTATTATCATTAGCTGCCTGGAGCTCCACACAGCAGATGAAGAGCCTTAAGACACACAGTCCCACATTAGACAGCAGCAGCTGGACAGCTCTGAGTGAAGGCACTCATATAAGCATGCTTTTGATTTGACGGATGCCTCCTCCACTTTTGTTGGTTTCGTCTATGACCATTGTTATGTGTGGGCTGCATCCATTATATAGGTGGGTATCATCTTAACCCTCATCAGACGTATGGGGGTGTTTTTCCACAGAAGCACTCAATGTAGCCAAGTGCAGCGCTAATAGCAGGCTGCCCGAGGGCACCCGCAGCAGAGGTTACATTTAGTTGAAATGGTGAAGAAAGTTATGTTGCTCAAAGACACAGATTTACAGCATATTAATGATTACAACTATACAGTCCGCTGCCATTTATTCTGTGCTCCCACTTTTTAGGTCTGGTGTAGGAGTAACAGGCGCCAAGCAGACCATGTTCTACGCCGAGGTGTCAGACGACAACTGCGTCAGTACGGGTGGAGGAGAGCCCTGCGAGGGAGAGCTCATTGAGGTGGTCAAAGTCCCGCTGCACGAGGCCATGACGTTTGCCTATGACGAGCGTATACCCAAAACCATGGGCGTCATTTTTAGTTTCATCTGGTTCCATAATAACATGTCTCCCAAGTACAAGATCTCCACCAACGTGTAACTAGCATTAATAAAGCAACGCCTCCTTTTACTATCTATTCCAAAATTAAATCAAATACCGGCCCAGCACATCCACCTCCTCCCTCTTTTATGGCTCTTCATCCTGTATTGCCTTTTTTTTGCTTATTGGTACATGATGAAGGGTGGGCCCCTTGTCTTGTTGCCAGCTGGTATCTTTTTAAGTTTTGTCCTGTTTATTGTTTGTTTACTTTTTTGTGGTCTTAATATGTTTTTCCTAAAACACTTTTTTTTTTAAATTTCATTTACTGTGCCATCTGTTAAAATGGCTGCATATCACTGATTTCATTTACCTGCCCTTAATTAATGGAATGCTCCACTGCTTTTAATGTCAATCAGCAGGACAATCATGAAGCGCCACTATATCCAACTTAACACCCAATAATACTATGATATTATTATATTGGGGTGGTTTATGAGGAAATGTTTAAAAACCAAACAAATATGGAGTCTTCATGTCAGCCAACATCATTTAAAGTGTGAAACTGAGACTGTTTTTGGTGAAATTTCCACCATGACAAATTGCGAAGACTTTATTTTCCGTCAATGTAGTTCCTACACATTCAGAAAAATACAACGAGAAGCATCTTTAGTTTCAGACAAATATTATAATAATTATATAAAGTCAGCCCTCTGTTTCTTTTTTTAGCACTCTCCAAAGCCACACCTTTGGTGGTCCCTGTTAGCAAGCTAGCTAACATTCATTATCATCATCTGCTGTGGTGCATACAGGTCTCTTGGTCCTGGAATTACAATATACATATTACGTGTGACAGTGTTTAATTACAGTGTAATTATTCTCACTGCCTGAAGGGGGAGACAAACATTTTATACTGTGGCTTTAATGTGACTAAATCCTGTTTAAAAAAAGTCTGTGGTGTTATGTTGACCCAGCTTCCCATTTACCCTACCAAACATGAATACAGCATTCCAGCATAATTAGCATGCTAAGTGTTATTTTCTATCTGCGATCATTAGCCCAGCATTGAAGAGAAAAACAGTGGAGCATTCCTTCAATCCATGATCCAGAATTGCAAAAACTTTGTTAGTAAATTGTGGGGCCTTGTATTGATCGATTGATGAGGCATGCCTCATTTAAAGTTCTCTGATCCACAGCCTTTAAGCAATACATATGGTATCGTAACCCCGGGCTAAACAATCACTCACTCTCACTGAAATTAGCTCACTCATAAAGTCACTACGCCTACCTCTGCAGCGAGGGTCTCATTTCTGTTTCAAAGCACAAAAGCAGCCTACTTAGGTAGTCGAAGACACTTAAAGACACATCTAATAGCATCTTTGTGTTTAGCCAGGCATATTAAAAGAGTGGCCTGATGTTCGTTTTGCAGGAACTGAGGGAAGACAGGAAAAATCATTCATTTTTATGATTATTCAGCTGCTGGTTTTTAAAATCCAACTCTTCAAAATAACATAACCCATCTAAAATATTGGCATCAGTCATTAAACACACAATCTCAGGTCCAAACAGTCAAACTTTTTGGACATATTCAGAGTGGATCTCTGGATGTGACAATGACCAGCATGTTTGCAGAATCACTTGCCTCTTTGAGTATCTATAAGATATGAACCTTCTTACTATTCCTATTATATGTATTATAATATTTTACTTTATTCCAAAAAAGGGCTGGTCTTTCATTTATTATTTAATACAGGAAGAAAGAAACACAACCCCCCCTCCTTGTAGTTTTGTGAAAAGATATGCAAGCCTATACTGTTTTTAGAAAAAGAATGCTCACCATTATAATAACATTACTGCAGTGGCCAGTGATTTCATGCTCTCAAGTCCTTTTGGCACAACTGCTAGGAAAATATGTCAAATTTAACTCTTAAGCTACCAGTGTAATTAAACAAATTGCCCATAATACAAAATACAGGAGACATTAGGCTGAAGGTAATACAGGCTTATACAACAGTAGAGTCTACCTGTTGGGTTAGGCTGAGGATAAGTCCTCCCCTGTGGCTCTGAGCGCAAATTCTGAGTGGCTTGAATTAGGCCCCGTTCACATTGGGGAAATCAATCCGACTAGAGCGGGATTCGGGCCATATCTGGATATATCTGGGTAGTTTTTTTTTTGAGTCTGAACAACGCTAATCCGGATATATCAGCTTGATTTCAATCAACCCCTAGGAGATTGAACTAGCCGGATTGGCTCAAATGTGGCTCAGGTCTAGCGATGTGATACTTCCCATTCACAGGGACAGTGTCCGGGTCACATGTAAACAATTGTTGAACTACAACAGCTATGCCCCGAGTTTATTTTCGACAGGACTACAAAGGAATAAACTGCTTTTTAAACTGAAAAAAAAAAACGAAGGAACGAGCGACACAGGACAACAAAAAACACACACATATGTATATTACGAGGCGCCACCTAGCGGTTTGGAGGACAACAAACAAGCCGGATTAAGCTGGATTGAGTACGGACACACATGTGTGATAGCCAGATTTGAAAATATACATTATACATATATAACATATCCAGCTTAAAGGCTGTCTGGGCTCAATCCTACTCTAGCTGGAATGGCTTTCTCCAGTGTGAACAGGGCCTAAATGGCTATCCGGATACAATCCTACTCTAGCTGGATTACCTTTCTCCAGTGTGAACGGAGATTTCCGACCTGCTGCTCCTTTAGCATTGAAAAGTTGGTGGTGGTGGCGATCAGGATGAATTTTATTCCTCTACTAATAAAATTCTGCATTCCTCTACTAAGAGTTTATAGCTGGATTCAGTTTGTTTGGTTTGTTTGGTCGTATGCTCTCTGAGTAGACAATCAACATTCGTTTTAGTTGCTTCCCATAAAACCTTTTTTTTTCATTGGTCTCTTTTAGGTGTAAGTTTTGTCTTTGCTGTATCACTTTCAGGCCTCTTAGTTTTGTTATTTTTTGTCTGCACAAATCAACAAAAACTGAACCCAAACTGCATATTAGAAATATATGCAAAACCCGTAAGCCATATTTATCTACTCCATCACCCAATCATCCAGCTCCTCTGTCCACCTGTCAATCAAAGATCATCCCCTTGATGTAGGATTGTAATTTTTGCTTATCTTATAGTTCATATCTGGACACTTTGGAAAAATTGTAGGAAGCACCTTTGGAAAACCCTGACGTGTTGAATAGCCACTACATCAGCTCCTCGTATTCAGTCCCTCGTCCTGTTGTTTTCTTCACCTTAAGCCATATGACACAGGAATATACTGTATGTTTATTTCAATAAGGTCTGAGTAGGTGTAGTTTATTGGAGAACCTCACTGAAAGATTTCCAATGGTGCTCACAGTTTTCCATTGTCTTCTCATCGAGCAGTGTGGAAAATACTCGAAGTCATTTGTATTTATTTAGAAAGGGTAGAAGAAGAAAATCGATCTGTGTGTTTTCTCCATTATAGCTCGGATTTGGCTAAAATGTGACAACAAATTAACAAAGCCATGTTAAAGTCTAAGGCCAGTCTGTAACTTTATGTGCCTGTCAGACATCAAGAACTTCAGCCTGACTTTTTCTTTGTCTTTTATTGTGCTTGAGCAAGCACAGCTTTCCCTTCAAGTATTGTCCGGATGTCAGCAGCATTTAGTAAACTTCAAATGCGTTGTACGTTAGCATCATCATCATCCATGTGAGTAAATAGAAGGTGCAGAGGAGTGGAACGTCCTCTGATATGACTGGATTGTTGCAGAGAATCAGGTTGCCAAAAGAAACTCAGGCAGCGTGACAGCACTTCAGGTTCAGCCTGTTCAGCCAGCTAGTGGATACATCGGCAGTTAAACCTAGGAAGGAAACTTTTAAGTTATCTTAGGCCCATAGTGTGAACACTCACATGTTGATCCATACTGTCAGAAATCCTGTTTATTTTATACTCTGTCATTTTATATTGGTTTTAGAAGCTAATCAGTTGTGACTGTTTCTGTTTTCATTAGATTCAAATGTCTGTTTGTTATGTTATGTGTTAAATCTGAGTGTAATCTTTTTAATAGAAAAAAGTCAGTAACACTGGAACTCTGCTGTTGTTCTTAAGGAACCTAAAGGAAAACTCTGACATTGTGGGGTATGTGCAGATTTATGTTTTTTTGCCAAGAGTTAGAGGAGAAGATATACATTTTATGTGTGAAGTAAGAAGCTACAGCAGCCTTAGCGCTTAGCTTAGCGTAAAGTCAGGAAACAGGACTTAGCTTTCCTGTGTTCAAATGTAAAATCTCACCAACAGCAGCTCTTTAGTCAGCTCTTTAGTCAGCAAGCTGATGCACTGGATGGTTTGCTAAATAGAAGCATTAGCGTTGTCACGGTACCTAGCAGGTAAATGGATGAACCACCTGTCAGTCACTATAAGGTAACTTCAACCATTCAGAGCCACAAAACTGAAATGCAACAAATCATTGAGGATCTCATTGTTTATCGTCTTTGTGAGAGTAAAAATGTGCATGACAAGTTGTTTCTATCTTCACAGCTCAGGTGCCATGTGTACTAAACGTGCTACGGCCCGTGAAATATTCAGGGCTTCTGTTTTTCTGTTCCAAGCCACAACCTTTGAGACTGAGAAACTTAGAAATGCCAAAAACTGCAATTCCGCAAGCAGCCACTTTACTATAGCTACCTTGAAAGCTCACATGACCTGCTCTCACGACGGTACCTTAATGTTTCATTTGGAGATGGGAGCCCTTGCTGCCTCTGTTAGCTTTAGGTAGCTGCTTAGTGCTAGCTTCAGATTGCTTCAACTTTCTAATCTATCTCATCTAACTCTTGGCAAACAAACATATTTCCTAAAATGTCCCTTTTGGTCCACGTACCATTGCAACAAGCCTGACCTTCCCCTCTGCAACAAGAGTAAAATGCACTTTTGACAGCTTAGAGCGAGGTTGCAGACTGTGCCACAGGTAAGCCATACGCTGCTTCTATAAAACATACAGTCTAATATTTGAGGTTAATACATGGTTGATCGACTGATTCTTACCTATGCTGGATTTTTCACCATTAACCCAGCATTTCTACCTCCATCACTCAGGCCCACGAGAGATACTTAGTGTCCAGCGTTGACATATCAAATTCTTAGCGACACATCGGAAAACGTCGACACACTACATCCAACACATCAGTGTTTTATAGATGCCCCCCCCCCATGGTTCTACTGTACTGTTGTTGCTTCTTCAACTGTGACTTTTCTGTCATTAACGCTTCGTGCACCAGTTTTCTCCAACGTGAAGACAATTTTTTAAAGGTGCTATGTGTAGCGTTCTCTCATTGTTACTGTTAAATTGGACGAAGGCCCGGTTTGATTTTTTTTAAAGATGCGTTTGTTTCATATTGAATATTTAGAAGCAGCTCATAGTGACTATACATACAGTAAATACACATTGTAGCACATCTGTGAAAATCCTACACATAACACCTTTAAAGCTGTGAAGACAAACATGAAATGTGTCCATTTTTTCTTTTCGTGTGTCTTATGCTAAATTTGTGTTTTTAAAAAATCAATATTTTCTGAAGAAAAAAACAATATGAACATTGCGTTGATTTCTGAATTGAACATGTATTTTCTGCTTTATTCAAAGTGTATACTCATCGTGGGCAGTGTTTTTAGCAATGTTTTGTTAATTTATTACCTAAATGTTGAACTATTTAACTTTCAGAATATTGACACTTGGTACAAACATACAGTATATATATTTAAATATGATCATTTGCATGTGCACTAACTGTGTTGGATTAAACTGCATTAAGTTGAAATAAAATGGGTTGGATGCCCAAAATGTCTCATTGTGTTTTGTGATTATTTACTCCATTCATAAAGAATCATAACAACATGTTAACCTTTCTTTCTTTTTGTAAAATTAAATTTCTTTTTTTTCTACAAGCACTTTTTTAAGGGATAAAGACTATTTGGTTAGGTTAGGAAAGAACATTACATATTTATATCTCTGTGACCATGGTAATGGCATCCACTTGGGCTCTAACATTGAATGAGTGAATACATGGTGCTATCTGCCCTGTTATAGTTATACATTAAATATGTAGATCAGGAAACTGGAGGACACATTTATGCAAGTTCCCCTCAGTGTAGATAAGCCAAAGCCACTGTAACTGCTGCAGAGGGGCCTTCCCAGAAATGGAGGGTTAAAGCTATTGTAGTGTGGAGATGAAGTGAGATGTATCTGAGGGAGGAACAGGAAGATCATTGTCAGCCCCACAGATAGTGGTAGATAGAATAGTCATTTCATATCCAGTTTCACTTTCTTAAAAAGGTTTTGCTCATGAGAAAGCACTGTGCCGTACACTCCCTTCCAGTTTATCTTTAAAACTTGCTTCTCTGGTCAATTCACTTTTGCAAAGAAGCACACAAATAGCAGGCTGCTGTAGATGAAAGCTTTTAACCATTATAACATTCAGGAAGTAACCTGAGGAAGCATCTACAGTTAATGTATCTACATCTACATCTACAGTTAATGTATCTAACACTTCTGACACGTGTGAGCTGATGATGGGTGGACTGGCTTCTGCTTTCATGTTGTAACTGGACACATGGGATGGTCTCCAGAGGCCATCTGGATGTGTGTGTGTGTTTCCACAGCAGAGGGATTGCCACCACTGTCATTCTAAAAGCTCTCTATTCACAGGTCTGAACAAGCTATCCTTTGAAGGAAAAGTAGAGATCCAATAAGTAGCTCTGCAGTCAGAGGAGACACACACACAGCCAGGATGATTCCAGCAGACTCTCTATCTGTATGCAAACGACATCTAACACATGTGGAGGGAAGTTTGTTTTTTAACCTTCATTCTTCATTCTGTCCATTATCTCACTGTATATTGATGACGAATGCTTTGAAATATATGACTTTCTGTCATCTTTGTCAGCCTCCTTCCTTGTAATGGATAAACTGATGTGGGCATACGTATGTGGACAGTCATCCCACCATGTGTGTTTGACATGTGACTTTCATGTTTTTAGTTCCCTGTATAAAAACATTATCATAAAGTCAGATGAAGAGTGACAAAGGTCAGCACTGGCAAATTTCTTTCACACATAATTAGGGCTTGAGCATGAAATGTGCGAGAGCCCTATTGAAATGCAAGCGTTTCTTATTATTGTTCTCTTTTTTTCTTCCGCATCATTGGGCGCAATTTTGACCCCCTGAACGTGCTCAAAAACTCACCAAAATTGGCAGATTTGGCAGACTGGCCAGGTTCACGAAAAATGGCGATCTGAAACTGTCGCGACAAATGCGACTTGCAAAATGGCTCTGCAGCACCTCCTAGAATTTGAAAATATTCAGCGTGCTGATTGCTACAGCAATGAAAATTGGTACGCTGATATATCGCCTCATACCAGGAATCATGCCTTTGGAAAAAGATTCCACCCCCTACAGGGCATCGGGTTAGGGTTAGGTTAGGTTGCGGTGCCGCCACAAAGTTGACCCTTCGCTAACACACAGGAAATGGATGTATTTGTGGCTGTATCTCCCACATACTTCATCCTATTTGGATGACAAAAGTCAGGCATGCTGAGCCTGTCATTCGGAACAGATTGATATGCTAATGAGCTGATACTCTCATAGTGCCACCTACTGCCAGTATCAATTGTGTTCAGGCTGATTTTCCATGTTGTCCACACCTCGCATTTGAACAAATTCCTCCTAGGGAAATACTCTGATAGACCTGAGATTTTGTTACATGGTTCTGAAGACATAGCTGAGCAAAAGTTAAAAAATGCAGCTCGATGTTACACAGTGTGGGCGTGGCCACATAGCTCAGCAGCGCCCCCTAGAATGAGATCTGAGTCCCCGTTTGACCTACAGATATGAAAATCAGTACGCAAATGTATCACCTCTAGACGAGGAAAAAAAGTCTCTTGGAGGCATCCTCTAAAACGCAAAGTCCGCCATTTTGAAAAAACTGCGCCATTTTGAAAAAACTGCGCCATTTTGCATTTTTCTCCACACATTTACGAACTCCTCCTAGGGGATTTGTCCAATTGGGCTGAAAATTGGTCTGGCTACTCTTAAGGCATTAGAGACCAAAAGTTATCCAAAACACAGCACTTCGACACACGGTCTGGCTTTGGCGCCACCACGAATTTGACCCTTCACCAACGCACGGGAAATGGATGTTTTTGTGGCTCTACCTCCCTCATACTTCATCCTATGTGGATGAAACTTTACAGTCATGCTGAACATCTGACTCTGCACACATATGTTGATATGCTACAGTTACTGCGCCTACTGGCCGGAGGACCTATCGTTTGTATGTGTGTTTTGCTGTAGTCTTTTGCCCTGCAGAACACTGCTCGTGCCAGTACAGGTGCGAGGGCCCGTCATCGCTGCTTGCAGCTTTAATTTTGTTTGAACTTTTTATTTTGACACAGGAACCAGACAAACAAAGTTATCATCTAAATCCTCATGATATGGTCTGAATCTGCAGCAGTTTTACCACACTGAATTAAAGCGTGGAACTGTTTAACATTTTCAGAACATTTCCACTGGTGTGTCCATAAAAATGTGATAATGTGATAAAAAAAATAAAAATAAAACACATTGGTTGGTTGGTGGTGTTCACAACAAAACAGAAAGAACAGAGTGGGAGATTATACGCTTTAGATTGCTTATATTTACAAATACCATATTATATTCACACCTAATTTAAGATTAAGATTAAGATTTACTTTATTTATTAGTAGTGTAATTAATGCCACAGTGAAAATGGTCATGTGTAGGAGTGGGAGGGTGATTTCAGACACAGCTGTGGATGTTAAATAAAGATGGAAGAAGCTGTAAAGGTGAACATTTTAACATGGAGGTCAATGAGGAGTGACTCACTTTCGGAAGCAGCCCTCAAGTGGTCATTTAAGGAACTGCTGTTGCAAAGAGTGCTGCTTGTTGCCAGTATCTGGGCTCTAGTTATACTGATGTCACACATGTTTAACTACTCCCTGTTCCTTGTCACATGTTGCATGTTGTAATGATTCTTGACAGGTCCAACCAAAGAGTGATGTTCATGCTTCATAATAAATAATCAAAGATTAGAGCAAAAATTAAGCCGAAGAATCTGACCTTTTAAAATTACATTAGCCAATCATATCCGGTAATCCATAGTATTTACTTTTTCTTGCCATTAAATGCACATAAAACCACTCCAAGTTGTGTGTCTCTTCTGCCCTCAGCTATCGAGGCGTGAGGTCACGACCTTTGAGAAGGAGCGGAGGAGGGACGGCATGGTCTAAACTGATAAACAGGCTTAGATAGGAAACCCTCAACCTGTTTCTCTTTTAAAGGGCTTACATCCAGCTGACAATAAAAGGTTTGCCGCTTTGTTTTTTTTGCAACCTCGTGAGTCCTTGTGGCCTTATCAGTGAGGTGGATTTATGGGGTGCATGCTGGGATGGATGGGAGGCTTCAAGACCTTGCTGCTTTCCATATCTCCAAGGAAAAGAAATCTGAGCAACATACCACATATTCTCTTTAAACTGCGATTTACAGAAGTATTTAGACAATCTGAGCGTCACATCTCCTTTATTACAGATGGGTGATAGTAGGAGAGGAAGCAGAAGAGATGATCGTTTAGGTTCACGCCAGCTCTCTCAGCTTTTCCTCCTGAAACATGCTCGGTATAAACATGGCTTAAAGTGGGCAGAACATCACAGAAAACAGACAGAATGAAAGCCACATCTTAACAAACGAAAGGTTAAATGAGGACTGGCGGGCATGAACAGGAACAGCAAGACTTGATCAACTAGTTAACATTCACATAAAGTGTGTGTTTGTGTGGTGGGGTGGATTGTTTCCCCTTTAACCCAGTGTGTACTGAATCCCACATTTCCAGTTAAAAGTCTGATGCTGAAATCTGACCCGCATGCTGTGATGTCAGCAGAGCAGAACATACGGGTGGAGAGGTGCAGCGTGGTGTCAATGGGGGCTGTGTATCACTTTTTATCACAGAGGAAATGCCCTTTCCACACACACACGGGGGGGGGTTTTAGTCAGTCTTCTGACCTAAGGATGTTCAATTCAAATCAGAATCTGAATGAAAATGTGGCCTTCATATATATATGTTGTTGAAAAGCAACTTGAAGAAACTTGGTCAGGTCATGTAAATGTTGCTAGGCAACAGCGCTAGCTGACTCTTTCACATCTTCTGCTGTTGAGAAAGTAGCAGCTCCAGCTAGCCACTGAGGGCTAAATGCCTTGCTTAAGGGCACAAAGAACCAGACTCTAAGCTCTAAGCCATTTTGATGGCAGAGGATTTTTGTAGTATTTCATTTGTACTTAAATACCAGTCTGAACAAAGACATAGAAGCAAGTAACCTCTCTTTTCACCTCCTTAAACCTCTGGTGTTGACGGTTGCCATGGAAATACGAGTCAGCCGATGTCACACATTGTTACCAAGGGCACACTGGACTGCTAGGTGTCAGTGATAGTCGTCCTAGAAACACTGGTCAGCAGATGTCATGTGGCGTTACTATGGAAACGACAGTGAGCAGATGTCATTGATTGTTTCCATGGAAACAATGGTGAGGACTGTGTTACTGATTGATGCTATGTTGATCAGCCATTGATACCCCGGTCAGCATAATATGCCAGTGGTACATTGGAACTGTCCCAATGTACCACTGGTGAGCAGGTATTACTGACTGTTGTCATGGAAACACGGCATCTTGGGTTTATAGCATCTAACTTCCTTGGCTATTGATTGTCTTTATGGGCGGTTTAACAGGGTTACATTGCTAAAGCTAGTTTGCCAGGCTACCTGAAATTAGCCAGTAAGCTAACCAATGGTCTGGTTCTAAATTTTAATGCTGTTTCAAAGATTTTTAGTTTGCACAGATCTGACTGTATGCATGAGCTCGTTTATTATTAAATGGCCAAACACAAGAGACATAAACTGCTATTAATGTTTACATATGCTCCACTCTCTGAGATGAAACCTATAGTAATCATTAGACCCCGCCTATATTTGGATTTCAGTCTCCATCTGAGAAAGATACTAAAGCTGCCCACTTCAATTAAAAAAAAAAACCAACGACATCAGCAGATGAGTTTCTTAGCAGCCGGTGTGGTGAGACGGTCATTAGAGCTTGATGAAAAACAGCATGTCTCAACCTTGACCCATGCCGTCTCCATCAAACTCCGTCCCGGACACCACCAGACACACACACACACACACAGTGTCCCCAAAAGATGCTTAAAGATAAAAGAGAATCGACCCGTCAGCCGTATGTACAGAGACCGCAGATCTGAAAGGAGAAAAGCCATGAAAAATGGATGAGAAGAAGAAATCCACTTCACCACCCCCCCGGAGGCTGGCACACCCCCCACAGCGCTCCTACTCATAATCCTTTCTCCTCCTGCACACACACTCCTCTCTCTCTCTTTCTCTCTCTGGTGGTGTATGCAAACAGAAAGACAAGACAGACACACACGCCGCCTGAGGCCCTCTGGTAGGTGTTAGGATGCAGTTTGGTGTTTTATGACATTATTGATATTATCTGTGACCAATGTAATAAAGCACACAGCCCAGAATCATTGGACATATTTCGTTGTTCATATGAGGTAAAATGTATTCAGCTTCCTCTGGTGGATCACTTAGGCTCACAGAGGTGCCTAACAAATGTCATTAGTCACACTCACAATGGAGGGTCTCATATTAGGGAATGATTAAGGGCTAAATGCTCAGAGACATTTCCACCTTAGCATGAAACACTGGTTTTTGTGCTGAAGTGTTGAATAATAAAGTAGGCATTACAATATTTTAATTGCAGTAGCATAGATGATGAAACACCAGCATGCTAGCCTGAATGTGTTAAACAGGTGCAATTTGACTTTACTGCTGAAAGTTATTTCTGTTTAAGATATATTAGAGAGATAATATTAGCTTATCACGTATCAGTACTGGCATTACTGGTATTACTATATAAAACCCCTTTGTCACTGAAAATGTTGCTTAGACTAAATTATTTAAGTCTGGAGAGATGCTAGCATTGTAGCACTAGCATGCTAACACAACGTTTAGCAGGCACAGGTGTTAGTTTCACAGGTCTCTAATATTAGCTAATATTAGTTTTGATGCAAATATCCTTGTCTCCATATGTGAATATGAAAATAAGATGCAAGGCTAATTAGGTTTTGGTATTATTTGTAGTAGTTGGTGGTACAGGGCAACATGGCGAACCTGAACATAAGCAGCTAACAGCTAACACTAGTAGCCTAGCTGTAGGTAGCACAAGAGGAGATGCCTTAGTGATGGAACTTTAAGCAAGGCATCGACAAATTCATCAGTTAATTAATGAACCAGTTTGTTACGTTGTTCTTGTTTAAGTAAGCAAAACATTTTAGAACCACACATTTTGTTGGTGCCAGATTTATTTATTCATTTATTCTTTTAAGAAAGAAGTTAATATTTAATTCTGGACCAAAACTGCCATAAAACCACTGATTAAACTAATATGGAGGCTTATCCCCCTGTGTGTAGAATACGCACACTTGGACTCACACCGCTCTAAGTGTGATCCAATCTTAAAGCACTCACATGTGCTTGTGACAGCGTGTGAAATGTTCCAGTCAAAGCGTCTGCGATGGCTTACGGTATCTGCAGACTTCTTTGAGGCCTATCTGACTGACTGGCAGTCGCCTGATGAGATGGGAGACGGTGACATGGTGTTGTCACATACACACATACGCTTTGATTGGCAGCTTCTCTCTCATGTTGTCACACAGGAAGTGACTGGGCATGGATAGAAAGTTAAAGTCACTGTATGAAGGCATTATTGTCATTTGTCATTGGAGCATCTCCTTTAATGACCTCAAAACAATCTCTTATCTCACATTAGTGCATCTCCATGACTTTGTATCCTTCTCTCTGTTTATGCAACTGCAGGTAACTGACTCTGGAGCTGCTTGTCTATATAACCAACTACACTGCTTTGTGTTTACTACTTGTAATCATCCATTCGTAATCAGATGTTATCAATTTTCCTACAGGAATTAATAATGTCAATCTTAATCTTATGCACAAACTTCCACTATCAGCAGGTTGGTGCCATCACCCGGCTTTTTAGTGCACATGCTTGCCTGTAAAGCCCTTTGACCCAAAGTTTATTGATTTAGTATAGAAACAGACTTTAATCCAGGATGCACAATGCTGGAACATGGCCTGCTTGAACCTAAACCGCCATATTTACCTAAAGCTAACCGATCGGTTTGAATAATTAGCCTAAAGACAGCAAGAGTCTAATAGTGGACCTGCAGCCTGGGCTCCTTCTGTGGACTTTTGATACATCTTCTATACATCTATACATGTCTCTATGTCTATACAAGATTACACTGATGTGTCATCCAGCAAACATGTGACCACCTGTCCCAGCTGAAGTAGGTTAAAAATGAACCAAATGTGTTCATCCATCATAGTCTGTCACCACAGCACATTGAATTACCATTGATTATATAAGTTCTCCTACAGACATAATGTAATAGGTGAAAATGGCAATATGAGTGGAACAGTATGGACAAGAATCCAATACTGTACATCTCATTTAAATGAATTAATATTTAACAGAATAATATTGTTACGGTCATATCATCATCAATCTTCATTCAGCCTAACATGTATATGTAAACCTTTATAAACAGATAAAACTGCCCTCTACAGCAGTGTAATCATAGAAAGCATGCGTTTCTTTTGAAAAGCTGCTCGCCATTCTGTCAGGAGGTCACCTGACCACGCCGTCATCAGGTATAGCGCAGACTAACCTGGACGTCTGTCAGAAATAACAGTTGTTGTGGTGACTGTGTGCAGGTGGTGCTGCTACATTTGAATGCAGAGTGGAGGGCTCCAGAAAATGTCTGGTGTTTGTACATGGACAGTAGAGGGCGCTCTGCACTGCATAGACGATAAAGTGCTGCGTTATGGGGCAGATTTATTAATTTATGTATTCATTTTTTTAATATAAACATAAGCAGGAGAGTAAAATGGGGATTAAAAACATTGGATTGATCATCATATGTTAAAATAAATAGTATTAGCAGTATGAACTATGGAAAGGTTTTATGAGGAGAGTGAACTGTTTGTCTTCAGATGAAAAGTTTTATGAGCTTAAATGTTGTGGATGATTGCCCCCCCCCCCCCCCCCCCCGTCTAAATATGTCTAATTAAGACTGTCATTAAGCTCATTGCAGCAGAAATAATATGGCTCATTATAATATATGTGCGGTTGCTTTTAATTAAAGTCGAGCCGCGCTTTGTTTTGCAAATGTCAAATGAAGAATAATTTCAAGTTTTTGGGAGGAGGGAGGTGGTGGTGAAGGACGAGGAGGAGGAGGAGGAGGAAGAAGAGAGCTAGAGAGAGAGAGAGGAGGGAGAGGAGGGAGAGGAGTGGGGTTATTACTATTGTCCGCCCCTTAATCCGGTTGGCTCAGAGACTGCCCCGCAGGCCAATTTGTAAGTGGCTTGCGGAGCTGCCAATCAAAAGCAGACATCCTCTCCTCAGGCTGTGGCTCCGGGAAACATCTCAGTTGCTGTGTGGAGAGATTTGACGAAGGGGGGGAACGCTCCTGTACATGGACCCATCATCATCAGCCACTAGCCGAGCTGCAGTCGCATGTAGCCTAATGCCTCGCTGAAATCTTGCTCGCAACACGGCGGACGAAATACGCACGTGAATATTTTTGTTTTATTTATTTATTTTGCTTTTATTTTTTGTTGTTGCATGTCAGCAGAGGAGGAAGTGAGCGCCGGCTCCGCGGCTGTTTTGTCTTTTTTTTCTTATCGTTTCTACCCCCTCCTCATGTCACTCTAATTAAAATCGGAGGCATGTGGAATCGCACCAGGATTAGGAATTGCTTCCCAATAGTGTGCCTGCTGTTGACGTTATGGACAGAGGTAAGGAAGAAGGGCTCGTGCTTCAATCAATGTTATATATAAATATATATATAAATATATATATAAATTAAAATGACCATAGTGGAAAAGTTGGTGGGCGTGGGCAAATGTATTTTTTTTTTGCATCACATTAATCAATTACGTAGCCAGTCAGTTGTGGAGCATGTGATCGTGTCACCATGACAAGATCGAATCGATTGATCCGAGCTCTACATTTTGGGTGAAATCCAGATTATTATTTATCATTTTATTGTGGGGATGAGGGAATTATAGGCCTGAAAGGAACAAGTTGTAAGTTGCGTTGCATCAATCTGCTGCTGCTGATTGCCAAAAAAACACAGCATGCAAACTGTTCACGTGCTCCAACACATTATTTAGGCACTGATAATAAAAATCTGTTTGGTCCATCTTTACGCACCGCTCCGGTCTCTTTACGCGGGGATATATTTAATATGTATGTATTGGATCGTGTCGTCTCCAGGTGTCCCAGTCAACCGGTTATTTCGAGCTGCAGCTCATCTCCGTGGAGAACGTAAACGGGGAACTGGCGAGCGGGGAGTGCTGCGACGGCTCCAGGAACTCCCAGGACCTGCGCTGCACTCGAGACGAGTGCGACACTCACTTCAAAGTGTGCCTGAAGGAGTACCAGACGGAGGTCACCGCCGGCGGCTCCTGCACCTTCGGAGCAGGATCTACGCAAATTCTCGGTGGAAATATGTTTTCTTTTAAAGGCGCCAAGAATAACCCCAATAAAATGGACGAGGCCGGCAGGATTCTCATCCCCTTCCAGTTCGCCTGGCCGGTGAGTGCGCACAGACACGTGGGGCAACACGTCCCAAAACCCATGTATGAATGGTACTGAAGCACCCCCCCATTCTGCACACATGCAGTTAGAAGGTAGAAGAAGAGCTTGAGTGTCTTTACTTTGTGCACTTTAAAGGATGATCACATCTAGAGCACCTTTTTAAAATGATGCTTCAGGTTTAGGGGTCCTAGCAGAGGACATGGAGCTGCTGTCTTTATGAGAACACACACACACACACACACACACACACACACACACACACACACACACACACACACACACACACACACACACACGAGGGCTAAACGTCTGCGTGCTTCGCCAGGATCCGGTTGCAGTTTCAACAGTGTTTTTCAACAGTGTCATCCTGGGTCATCTTTTAAAGTTGCCCCTGATCCATGAGTATTTGGCTTTGTTCCAGTCCAGCGGCCTGCACCTGCCAAAGCCGTGATGGGGTGATTAGACAGGGGGAAGTTCTTTGATATGTAGATCCTGCTGGGGAGGGAGAGGGAGGGAGGTTGGGAGGGTGGGGAGGACTGTTACTTCCCGTATGGAGGCTTTTCACTGAAACGTTTTGCTGATTCATAAAGGTGTTGTGTGTCCGTCCATCACCAAAATGACTGTAGCTCAATGTAGCTCCAGTTACAGTACACATACTGTATTCTGTTATTCTAAGTACAGTGTGTGATGTGTCGTTGATGGTGCATCAGATTAACTGGATTGTTACGTACACGGATGCTGAGAATTGATTAGCCAGAAACTTTTAGCTGCTTCTTTGATCACAGTGTGGTGGTACAGTACATAAATATTATTTGTGTGTGAGAATCACTATTTTGGCTAGTTTATGGATGTCCCTCATTGAAATGGATGGAATTGGAAGAAATTTCTTAGGTTTCCCAGCAGGGACGTTTTAGTAAGCTCACTTTACTGATGTTTTTGACCTGCAGGGGAATATGACAAAGGTGTGATTCCACCTTAAAGCCCATATATTTAAGTTAGGGTGACTATTTGTTCTGAATATGGACTCTAAGAGGCTTTTATTTGGCTCCTTGACAGACACCTCTAGGCAGAGGTGAAGAGGGTTATTCTTGTGTGTTGTCCTTCTGTTAAGTGCCTCAGCTGATAACGGTGCACTATTCCAGTGCCAGATGTCACAACAAGCTTGTGGGGTCACTGGCTGTGGCGTTGTTGCTCTCCTCACTGAAGAAACAAAGATGCAGTGTACTCTTGGCTGTTGTCTGGCTTACTGCCCATGTTGAGCCCCGCGGAAGCCAGTGAGGGCTAAGACTCCTTTCTTTTCCAACCAGACTTAAGCAATAGTCTGAGAATAAATTTTCTTCTTACAAAGTCTGGCTGCTAAAATATGATATCTGAAAAGCTTCAACAATATGTTTTATTTTGTTGCAGAGATAGCTAGAGAAGTTAGCTATCTGCAGACCATACCCTCAGGTAATACCACTTTGTGCCACTAGATGGTGAGTCAATGTGTTGTGTAGTCCGCCCTCAGCTGAACATGACAGGAAGATGTGGTGCTGCTTTTTAGGGCCAGTTCTCCTTCTTCCAGGTATAGTTAGCTAGTTAGTTTTTTTTTTTTTTTCTTTTTTCTTTTTTCTTGGTTAGCTAAGGAGTAGGATAACAATTTAAGCTAAATAGCTAGCTAACAGCATGCTAAGCATCCAGTATTCAATGCCAGTAGAATTCCCTGTTGTAGCAAATAATGGCATGGTCACCATTGTGTCTGTCTTCAACTCTGCATGAGAGGAAGCCAGAAGTAGCGCTGACATTTCCATTTTTGTCAGCTAGCTAGCCAGCTGGATAGCCCTGGAAACAGATATGAACAAACAGGGTGCCGGACCTTCATGTAATACCAGTTTGTTCCACAAGATGGTATCCTGAGCTATGTGGTAATTCCAAACTTTTAGCAATCATGTTGATTGACGCGCGTTTTATGCATTTAAAATAATGAATGAGTAAGTAAGTGTTTGCTTAAAAAAATGCAAAATCAGGGGATTAGAGTTGTACATTTTAACATGCAATTCACATCTATCATTCCTTTGAGTTAGCTGACATAAGTTTGGCATGAATGGCATCTTAACTGTGCATGTGTGAACATGTCTGTCAGTCAAGTTGAAGAGAAATCTCAACTTAATCTAATCTCAATAGTGAAAAAGTGCTAAAGCACACACAGTGTTTCAAACTATTCATCTAACCACTTCTTTAGATACAAACAGCGATTTTCAAATTGACCTTGAAATCTGAGTTTCAAAAATACACTTTGAGCCCTTTGATTTTTTTTTTTTTTTCTTTCTCTACTGGCTTTTTAACCAGTTCTCAAAAAGCACTTTCCAATCCCTAGTGTGGTGTAATGTAGTGTAGTGCAGGCAGGCTGGAACAGCGAATATCATCCTGCGTTTCTGGGAAAGGCTGCTGCTTCTGTGAAGAGACAGGGGCTTCATTGGCTCTCCTCTCATTACAGCACTGTAATGCACTCACTAATAGCTGATCTACTCAGATCACACGATGCTTATCCATCAGCCGGTGTTGGTGCTGCTGCTACCTCAGGGCTTAGCATGCACACAGTTTTTTTTTCTTTGCAGTTTTGAATTGACCGTAAATATTTCATGCTGCTGCTTCTCATTTTATTAAGGTATCAAGACTGTAGCAATCCTGTTCATTGGGTCTGAAGATGATGGAAGCGCCTGTTTTTGTGCTGGCACACATTTAGTCCATCTGTGCCTCAGGCTTTTAAAAAGTGGTCCACAGTAGCAATGGCATCATCATTTCTGGTGAAATATTTGACAACTGAGCTCCTTTATCATCTCTAGGGTAGTGGAAAGGGGTCTGAGGGATCAATTCAGGTGAACAGGGCCACTGTTGGATGACAGTGGATGACAGCTGCCATCACTGCATTACACTCCTGGTCTGGATGGTTGTCCTGGTGGAAGGTCCCGCCTCTGAATCTAGTCTCAATGGCATCAGGCAGTCATGGAATAAGGCAGCTTGCCTGTTACACCCTCTGAGAGTGGTATCATTCTCCTCATCAGAAGCTTAAAGAAGTGACATTCTGGTATAATAAGTTATTGTGCGCCTACTGTCTGTAGGCTCTGTAGATTGGACGTCAAACATTAACACAGGCAGCAGGCAGCTGACCGAGTAGAGTCCTCATTTGGCTGGTTTGATTGAGTTTCCACTATGCTGGCCCCTGCTGCATGTGCACTTCAGGAGAGAGAGATCACGTCTTACTTCCATTTGATCACTAATGAAATTGCCGGTGGAATTTCTTTCTGCCTCTCCATCTGTCCCTCCCCACCCTCCAGCTACAACATCAGCCGGACGTCCGTTTGATGTGAGCCTGCCTGTAACTGTATCTGGACTTGGATATGGATCAGACCTCTGTTCTCACTTCGTTAGTAACTGGATGCATGTTGTTTGGTGAAACTACAGTTGATTTACAAAAACCTCATAAAGAAGCTTCATTGATATTGTCATTTCATTCACTGTGTGTGTGTGTGTTCCAGATTGGTTTGTATGGTCTGCTGCTCATGCAGTCACTTGGTGTGTAGTAAGTCTCACGTGGCTGATCATCCCTGCAGCACAGACAGCCTCATTCACATATAAAGGACATGTTAATCTGCAAAGACCTGCGAAACACTGTTTTCCTGGAGCAAATTCAAATAATTTAATAATTAATAAAAAATAATTAATTTGAATGGTTTTGGCTTGTTCCCCTCACCACGTGTACGTCAGATGTTCACAGGACCACAGTTAAACTTCTGTCAAGCTTTTTCGGATGTCTTTGGGATAAAGATGGTTTAGTTTGAGATTCCGTGTCTCCTTGAGGTGTATATCCATACAGCTTTCTTAAACCAATCCAGGAATCGGTGTCATCACCCATTGGGTTCCTGGCTGTAGCCATTTGAGCAGTGTCCGAGTCGACAAAACTCTAGGTTAAGTCAAATATGGGAGAAAATTTAGACAAGGCCATGCTAAGCCTTAATGTAAGAAAGGATTCTTTGTAGCAGGCTGTAAACATGTTAACATTACATTACACATTTTAATGAGATCTGTGGGGATTTGCTTGTTTTTGGAGACGGCCTCATGTGGCTACTTAAGGAACTGCAGGTTTGTCACTTCCTGGATGTTGGGTCACATTGGACAAAATCTTTCCAAGTGGGGCTGTTTTTATTGATGTGCACTCGTAACTTTTGAGGCTTGACTGAATTTTGGAATTTTCCATAAGTTGTCTCTTGGTGTCTTGTGTTTTGTTGTTTCTGGTTATCTTCCATACTATCGCTTCCACTTTTTTTTCTGATGAGGAAACAAGAACTGGGCTTTGTGTGAGGGGATAAAATATAAAATAAATCAGGTCTGGGACTGTGTGTCTTTCCTCCTACACCTGAGACTGCAGCTAGTTATATTTTGGGTACACACACATACTCTGAGCCAAAGGCTAATGCAGGCTGCCATGGTTAGCCACACCTGATACGGAGGCAGAGCTGTTGCTAGGAGACCGCTGCATAGGCCTCTAGTAAACAATTATCCTTCCCGTCTCTGTGGCCCCCCCCCCCCATCCATCCTCTCCTAGTCCCAGGGCTGGTGCGTGAAAAGCCACTCAAAAGAGTCTCACCTGTGACTCAGCTCAGCTCTGTATTGATTATGCAATTAGCCTGTCAGGCTCAACTCCCAAGGTGAAATGACAGCCCTATCTGAGTGCTCTTTTTTTCTTGAAGAGGCGCTGAGGGTCTGATGTTTGCATATGAAGGTTGAAACCTCGCACACAGGGTTTGCTCTACGCTATGAGTCCATTCAGAAAATACATTTGTGACAAGGCAGTAAGATATTTATCATTTAAACCCCCTTACTTCAGGCTACATCTAAGAACTGACTATGCAGTCTGCAGCCATAAAGATACTTTATCTCGAATGGTAATTTGTGGTATTATTCATATAATTAATATATACAAAAGTGGGTTGATTGATCTCCTAACTGAGCCTCTCTTCTCACTCTTTCAGGTGCTACCCTTGTAGCTACATTGATAGATTTAATCTCTGAAGTTGCTCTTCCTAATTTATGACGATATTTGTATAGTTTCCTTTGTTTGTTTACTGTTTAAGTCGTAGCATCTCAATGCCTGAAAATAACATCATCATCATTGTGTGTGGACATAAATTTATAGCCTGGCACAGACTAGATCAGAAACATTTTGGCATCTTCTATCCCCTGACACTGTGATTTATGTACATACAGGATTCTTTGCTCAAAGTATCAGTCATAGTATGTAAAGTAATTACAAGTAACCTCACAAATTTAATAGAACAGCTGCCCCCACAACTTCAAGCTGCTAATGTAATCATCACTGCACACATGCCTCACACTGTCTGGCTTGTAGGTCTCATACACTAAATCTTAGCAGATATGTGTTGTTGAGTTGCCCTCGCACAAAGACGCAGTGTGGTGTTGACTGTGTGATCTGGAAAGCTGCCCTGTGGAATCCCATGTGTACCGGACTCTGTCATTACCATCTGACTGGTTGCATTCTCAATATTAAGCGGGTCTGTGTTGATGTCAGGGGGAGCAGGGAGAAGGGATTTCCTCCGAGAACGCTTTGTTTTGTTCATACTGTGATTTAACACACAAGGTACAACCTGTACAAGTGGGAAATGACAGGTTCTCTTATTATTTCAAGGCTGTGTTCTTACTCCGTGCCTGACAGACATTTAATAAATCATTGGTTGGGTCAATAAATTGGCTGTTCTGTTTACTAGTTTCAATTAAATCCTGTCTTTATTTTTTTTTTTTTTATTTATTTTGACGTCCTGTGCTGGCTGATCCAGTGTCTTTTTATGACTAAATTTGGACAGATATGTCTGAGCCAAAATGCACCAGTGTCCCACTTGCACTGTCCTCCTTACCTAGATAACTAACTGGCAGCCCCAACTAAAGCTGTGCCTCCATTCAGAGGCTGCAACCTTTTGAAGGACGTTGCCTTTGACGACATGGCCTTAGTCCAACTCATTTTGAAAATACACTCGTTATTCTTGGGCAGGTTGATGTCTTAGCGTTAACCCATTGAGAGTAAAAACTATGGACAGAGCTTCCGTGACATCACCCGTTTGATTCTGAAAAGCCGTTTTGAGGCTCGGTGGGAGGCTCTGGGACGCTCCGACCACCGCCATGTTGGCAGTAACACACTCTGCCAAAACTCCAAAAACGGATAAAGAGGGGGAGCAAAAGCAAAGTTTAGAAGGTCAGGTGATCATGGAAGCAAGGAACCTGCCTGTCACTCAAATGGGCAACGCCCATAATTATGTGTAATTGTAGGTCAAAAATATAAAATGAGTGAGTGAATTCACCCCCTTCACCCACTTCTGGAGCCAGCCCCCAGTGGTTGTGGCGTGAACTACAAGTTTTGACACTTCTGCATGGGCTTCTAGTCTGAGCCCTGGGGGTTGCTGCTTGGGTTAACTACAGTGTAAACTCTATGTAAATGACCTACAAATAGGTGTATGACTTGAATGTGAATGTGTAAACCACCATTCAAATTAGTAAGGGCTGTTTCCTGCACGACTGCAGCTTTTATAAATTGCTGCCATTTTCATAATAAATATGAGACGGAACAGAATTTTTTTTGTTATGAAATATTGTAGCTTTGGTTGTATACAGATATTGGTCCCAGTATTGAGTAGTATCAATAAACAAAAGATCATCAGTGGATTTAGATGGCTGTAAGTCTCTTGTCTGTTTACTTGAATGTTGCCAGTGTGACTAGCGAGAAATCTGCCAGATTTTCTAACAGCTGTACAGTAGTGGGTTTTTGTGTCATACTTCCGTGGTCTCTGTGTTTGATTACACTCCTACAAACATGCATGTTGCTGCGGCCCCCCTGCCTGTTGTTAAATGAATGGTGTGCAGGTGCTCAAGGCTCCTTGTGGGGGTAATTAAAGTCATGTCATTACACGGGCAGTTAAATTGTCACTGTACTGTTGAACCTGTTTGAAATGATAATGGAGCTCTGCTGGAGGCGGTGCTGTATTGCTCTCCAGTCAGGCGCCCTGTTGCTTTGGATCAGGAATCAGCCTGTTAATGTTTCTGAAGCATGCTTATTGCCATAGTAGCTGTTTGACTTCTAAAGGCAAATTAACGCCAGAGGATGTCATTAATAAATATCCAGAATATTTCAATTTTTAACCTGCTACTTCAGAAATGTTTCTTGGTATATGATGAAAAGACCTGAGTATAAAAGTTGTTTTTGTGCCAGAATTTTAAGAACATCAGGTTTTCCTTTTTATTTTCCCCACATAATGTGAAAAGTGTTTCTGCTTTGATTGTAATCTGGCTGATGTCTACGCTGAACTCATTTAGCCTCTCTATGCAAATGTGCGTGTGTTGGTGTTTGTTTTACGTGTTGCATAGTCTTGGATCATGCTGGTTAATTAGCAACGGGAGGGGAGGGGTTTGTTGTATTGGAAGTGCATGGGTAATGACCCTGTTGGCATAGTAGCAGCATGCTCAATGGGCCGTGTGTGTGTGCGCACAGCCGGTGTACACCAGCCAGCCAAATGCCTTGCCTTCAGTGCGACATCTCTTGGCACACGAGCCTTGGCAAGGAACTTGCATGCAGGACTCGAAGCCCTCCACCTCGCTCTCTCTCTCTACCCGGAGAGATGCGACTGTGTGTTATCTGCTGTCTCAACCACACAGGAAGAAATTAATATGTCTGCTGGAGTTATTAAAAAAAAAACAAGCTGCTTCTCATCTCATGTAAAAATCAGTCAATCACAAGTGGGATTGTTGAAGCTATCAAACATGCTTACAGTGACTGCTGTTTGTTGCTAATGTGTTAGGGAAGGATGTTAGCATACTGACCCATAATCACAGTTTGGTCAATGAGCTTTGACATTTTGCTGTCATTTGCCAAGCAAAAATGTTTTAATTTTAACAGTTTCTGGCTCTTAAAATAGCAGATTTTAATGACATATCATTATGTATTTGAAATGAAGATCTACAAAAAACTATTTTATATACTTTTGACGTACTTGTTAAAATAAAGTAGTCAACACTTTTGGATGAATAGGGTTCCAGCTTTCAGATGGAAGTCCAGAGACTTTATTCAGTAGAAATAGGTCAAATTTATCTAATAAATGATTGTGTATTATGACAATTTAGGCACCTTTTCTTATAGATTGGAATTGACTAAATAATTATCATAATATTCATAATAATCGTGAATCAGGGCCCTGGGTCAATAAGCTGCCCGAAAATAACAAGACAGTGAATCTGAGAAATAAAATCTTCTATTCTGATATTTATTAATGATCCCCGAGTGTCCAATTCTGCCCGGATTCTTGGGACAAGCAAAGAACATCTTGGATGTCAGGACCTCCTCCGCCTGCCAACATCATCTCCACATATGCAAGGATTTTTCCACCGGTGGTCTTTGATCCTTGCCTCTGAACAGATTGAGTGAGGAGTGAGACCAGGGGAGATTTTTTCATTTGAGTGTGGCAGAAGTGGTTCTACCTTATCTGTTATTACCCTTGAGAGTGTGTGGAAATCTCTGAGGTTGTGCTTACAGGAGGCATTAATGACCTGCAGTATCATTAGGAGACAACAAAGGGCCTGTATTTTTATATCGCACTGAGGTGGCTTTCAACACTGCCTTTTACTGCTGATACAGCACTGCTGATATTAATCCTTTTTCTCTAACAGCTTCTCCAAGATCAATGTCAGCAGATGATACTGGAAGCTTCACATTCTGATGTACCCACCCTTACCTTACCATTCAGCTCAATGCCCTTGCTGGAATAGTTTAAACTCAGCTTTAGTAAAACCAAAAGCTGGGATTGACATCACAGATTAATGAAGATTACATGCAGCAATTACTGGCCATGGGATGATTCGTGATGACCTCACGTCCCATCAGAAGGCAATAAATCAGGAGATGTCAGTGGAAGTCCTAGCGAAGAAGCTGGGAACATGGAGGTGGTTGTTCAGAGCACCTCGAAGTGACATGGGAAACTGAAATAGCTCAAGGTCACAGGCAGTGGTTTTGGAAGGAGTGTTGGTCTGTTTATTTAATGAAAACAGAGAATACTTCTCAACACTCCTTCAAACACTTGAAATCCCAACTTTTCCCAAGAGACAGATTCAAGTCAATCAATCAAAGAGCGCAGACACACCCCAGCCCTGCACTGATACTGAATTGTTTGCAGACTTGGATCTAGCATGGGATTACACACCAGGCCTGGATCTCACATTCTTAGTATTCTTCGAATGCAAACATGCACATCGCCCCACATGCAGAGGGCTGACCCCTCTTTTGAAAAAGAAGTGTGCAGATCCCATGCTTACTGACCCCAACCTGCCCAGGCTTCCACTTCCCACTGTCACCTTTCTTTGTTCCCGGTCCCTTTTTTTTGTATTTCCACAGCCACTTTTCACTCACTCACACACCCTTCATCTGGCGTGGGAACCTACACCTGTGGCTTTCCCCATACATCACTGCACCACCTCTGTCTTCACAATGATCAGGCAGTTGTGCTGAATTTTAAACGACTGCCTGAATTAATTAAAAGAAAGATGAGTTATTGCATCAAGCAAACGCAGATGTGTGACACATAAACATCCATGCCCCCCTTCTTGACTTGAAAACTAGGATTTCTCCAAGTAAATCCTCTAATCCATTAGGGGAAGGGCTGGGTAGGGTTTTGGAGAGGTGATTGACAGAGGATTCTTCGTGTTCTCAGACAAAGTATTTCACACTGTCAGATGTACATGATTTGGTTTTGGGCTGAGAAAAAGGCCAGGTTCAGATAGCACAGATTGGGGGCCTGGGCTTGTTTTGACTCCAGCAGTGTGACCGTCCCACTCCAGCTCAGTAGCACACATGCTGACACTAATTGTCCTCGTGCTGACCTGTCTCTTCATGGACAATGGTTTTGATTGGAATGGCGGTGAGTTACGGTGTTGGGACAAGGGTCTTTGTTCAGTAGCCTTTCCCCCTTCCCTCCCCCACTCCTCCCCTTTATCCCCCTGCCCATCCATCTATCTTGTTCCAACCATTTGGGCAGCTGTCACTTAATCCAGCTAATCACAGACTGGGATGGTCTATGGGAAACCAGACTAGACCCTGGCTTTGCTCATCGTCTCATACACTGACTCAGGGGACTATGTACACCATCATTTACAACATGGAGGCATGCAAGCAGGCCGGTATTTTCGTTACACCCTAAAAGGTGCATGTCCAAATGTCCACCTGTTCTTTCTTCGATGCTGCCTCATGAGGACGTGTTACGAAATCAACATGCCTTATGTGAAGATTTCCACTCGGTGTTACTCCTGGTTCCTCTTTTATGCATTGGCACATACCCACTCACATGCTCAGACTGCGGCAGCCAGCCCACCCTTTTGTGGTGGGGGGTGGGGGATGGGTGGAAAGGTCAGAAGCCGAGCTACATGTCATGGGATGATCCACGTTCATGTCAAATAATCCATCTTTGAGGCTGCATCTGTTATGCGTCTGCAGTTGGACGGGTTGGTAGTGCTTCCGGGAACAGCAGCATCGCCTGTAAACGCCAAAATACCCCTGAACACCTCTCTGCTTTACCTCCACCTGTCCAGCTCTTCCACCCTCAGCCTCATTTTGGTCTCTCATGCCTTACCTGTGCTTATAGTACTCTACTACACCTGAGCTCTTTAGCTCGACCCCTATTCCCATCGTCATCCATCCCCTTCTCCTGTCACCCACGGACTTCCACAATAACACTCCCCTCCCCTTCCTCCCACCACCACCCACAGCCAGACAAGCCTACTTAATCCCACAGCCCAGCAGCAACCAGCCTACCAGCTTGTTGGTCCCCCAGATCAACAACCCAGCCTGACACACACAGTTTGTAACAATCCTAACTCTGCGATTTCTTTTCTCCACTTTATTCACACCACCACAAATTCCCCCCCAACTACACCGCCCCCTCCCCACAGACCTAAGACCTGCCAATGATATTACACTAGAGGTCACGGCAGTCACAATGTGGCTACTACAACTGTCACTGCTGGTGACGTAATGAGTGCTATTTAGGTCAGCTGGTTGCCTAGCAGTGTGCCCTGCTGCACACCAGCTAGATTACTCCTGTGATGCTGGTTAGCTTGGTTGGTTTCCATCTGTGCATTCATGTTTACTCATATGAGGGTCAGGATTTTGTGCATTTTAACATGTCAGTTGCAGTCAGTGTCAGTTAAAATCATCAAAAATAGCACACAGTCAGTTGGCGATTGAGAAAATCCACTGAAAAGCTTCTCATGTGGCTGTTTGCTGCTTTTGCCTGTCACATTTGCAATACATATTACTGCCACCTTGGAATCATTGTCAGAGTAATCTGGAAATTAATCAATGAGGAATAATAATAATGATTAACTTGATTTTTAAAATCACAGTATAAGAGGGTCATTTCTAAAGCAAAACAAAAAAGCAGCATTTAAATAAGTTTGCATGTGTATCTGCTAATCTGTCATGGGGCAATCATTTTAGCCATTTATGAGTACTACTACTACTGCTCAACTGTAAAGCATAACTTGGTGTGAAACAAGATAATCCCCTTAGCTGCTGATTTGCCTCACTGTCTAACAAACAAGGACAAAGCCTGTTCACCTTGCGCAGCTAATTTTGGCAAAGTGATCTTCTTAATGGCCATCATACTACCGAGGCAGAAGACCACCTGGTTTTCCTCATGTTTTTGTTCATTAATACTGAGAAGCTGCGATTGGTTTAAATAATAGTAAAAAAAACACTAAGGAAGGTTTTAATGCTTGAATTTAAATGCAGCTGAGCACACTAATCTTCTGTAGCCTAACACAGCTTCTTGTCAGGTAAATACCGTTACAACACAAGATTAACCAGATGCTAACATTACTGCTACCTTTCTCTGTAAGAGAGTTACATGCTTTCTGTAATGCTAAGCTAAGCTTACCACCTCTGGGTTCTAGCTTCGTATTTTTACTATACATACACGAGAATTGTTTTCATTCTCACTCTTGGCAAGAATACAGCCTGATATTATACTTCTCAAACCAGATTTTAACAACAAATAAGAGTCTTGTCTTTTAATAGTTCTACTGATTTATTTATTTAAAATTTGGGCTCACAGTGGTCAATGGCTAACGTCACTGTGACAATAGAAAATGTGTTTTTTGGCCAACTTGTCAACACAGCCTTTCTCTGTTTGGTGCCTAATTTGAAGAATTCCCATATGTCCACTGAACAGATTACAAATTTGTGATCAGACATCATTGGCGACCCTTTGGTTGGCAGCTTGGGGTAGGCATGATGCCTGATTAGCATAGCAAATTTGAGAAATTTGGTTATAGACATACATTTTTTTGTATCCTAGCTGCAAAGCTTTAGTCACAATCCCACATACATGCAGGTTGTGCTTCCTCAGCCAGAGGAAAGTCAATACATCCCTGGCTGTTTGATGTATTACTCTCCTCCACACCTAAGCCCTGCTGCTCCTCCTCCTGGCTGCTTCCCACAGTCGTACTAACTGTATCATTGGGTTTCATTGGCAGCGTAACTCAAGCACAGCTCCGGCTGACGGGGGCCAAGTTGAATATGAGACTCTGTAGTAGCAGTAAAATCGATTTCTGTATCATTTGTGTGTTTGCTGTTGTTTGTGTCAGGATACGTCTATAGACGTCTTCATTATTGTGTCTATAGAACACATGGTGAAGTTTTGTTTAATGTTCCGTTTTTGTAGCCAAGAGGAAAAGACCATGATGTATCATCATTACGAATACCTACCCTCCATTCACCCTGTAAACAAAGCGAGATATCTTTACTGGAAAAGTATTGATTCCTGAAAAGGGCGATTGTGTTTCCTCCTGTTGTTGGCAGCATTACCTTGGAGCAGCGTACAGACACAGCTGTTGCCTATGGCTCAGGTCTACCTGTGAAGAAATAAACAGCAGAATGATGTTATTCTTCTTGATCTAAATGTTGCCCGACTGATTTTTTTTTTCTTCTTTTTCCTGCAGCGGACATACTCGTTGATCGTAGAAGCTTGGGACTGGGACAACAACACAAGAAGTCGTAAGTCAAAACTTCACATGCATCTTAACCTTATAGCTAAAAAGTGTGTGGCACACTACAAAGAAAATTAGGTGACTTCTTATTGCCCTTGTATGTTGGCAATGTTGTGTGATGAGAATTGTAATGAGAAGAACTTGTATGCTACTGCCGAAATCCATGTAAACAAAAGATATATTCCGTAAGACTATGTATCACACTAAACATTAAATGTAATACATCTACAGTGTTCTCAAAGTATGGATCTGAACATTCCGTCATATGTTGAATTTTACACGGCTTATAATCCTTTTTAGCATGAGGGAAATTTGTTAGCTAGGATATTTGCAATTTTGCAATTTTTGTAGTAAATGTTTGTCAGGTTTCTTGTTTGTGTCAAATTGTGTCAAATATTAGGCAGAATTTGACCTCACCTTAACTTTCATTAGAATCAATAGGCACACAATTTGCTCCTAGCCTTTAGATGGTTTCTGAACAATCTCTTTTCCTGAGTATCTTGACTCATTGCTTAACACTAACTTAACAGTACCCTGTTTAATGCAGATGAAATGCTAGCTACATCAAATATAGTCTTGGGGAGCATCTGAGTCATCCACACACCTGAGACTGATCTGGCCAGGGAAAGGCAGTTTTGCCATCAGTACTTAAAAGTTAAAAAAAACTCATAATGACATAGACTGATCTTAAACTTGGCATTTTGCTGTTTCAGTTGCTTGATTTTGCAGGGCTGACATATAGTGTATTGATACTGTACAGCTCCCTCAGTTCTGACCAGCTGTATCCTGTTTTCCTTTGCTAATGTCCACTGGGTGGGCTCCTGTACAACCCCCTTTTTCCCGTCCAGTCTGGAGGAAGAGGACTCATTGAGGACACAAATGTCTGAATGTCTGCTTTGAGCGGTGGATGCAGTGGCATTTTTCAAGAATCTCTAGCGTTCTGTACATGCTTGAATTGCTATAGTAGACTATACTGTCCTCTTTGTGTCTAGTTGGGCGATTTATTTGTATGAAGTCATGACATCCTGTTTTGTCCATAACATCAAACGCACTTCCACTCGTGGAAGCAGACAATGGAGAAGAAATAGATTTTGACATCATCACTCTTTGATTAGACTGTGCTGTGTAGTCTCCTGTTTCTGCAGTGATTGTATACATTTAGAGTAATTGGTTCTGATGTGAGTCCTAAATGTTGATTTCCTGCCAGCTACTTGCGCTTTCGTCCAAGCCAAGTCACTCTAAAGAGGCTCAGGACAAATAACATATCACTCTGTTTTTCATTGTGAGTTAATTCAGGTTTGATATTATTCTGAATTATCGTTTTAATGCCTGCCATTTGGTCACAGACATCAGCTGACTTCAACCTTAATGTCATGGGTTCAACAGACACAAACGTCTGGAACAAATGCTCCTTTCAACCTCTGTGGAAGATCACAAGGGAGTCTGTCCATGGTAGCAAGCTTGTGTTTGGTCACAGTGAGTTGCTGCAGCTTTTGCCTGGCAGGTGGGTCAGGCAGGTCACACTCATTATGGAAATTCTTATTGTTTTTATAGTTAAAAAATGTCATGCCACTGGCTTATTGTTACTAATGGGTTGGTTTTGTTTGATCTACTGATTGTACAGTGGACTCTCTACAGCCCTCATGTCACAGAGCTTCTTCAGGATACTCATACTCTGTTCAGCTTTCATCATTATAATAATATAAAGTAAATATAATAAGTCAAAAAGCTGTATAAAGTCGAGTGTACTGTATGAAATGCATGACATGCTTGATGTGTGACATATTAGGATGAACTTTTCTGGCCTGAGTCAGCACCATCAGGCTGCTGTCTGGTCCTACGTAAGAGTACACCAGTGTGTGGGTCTGTCAGTGAGATTCCTCTCCTCCAGCATCATGTCCTCCTCTCTCCCCTTCCCCCTGTGTCCTCAGGAAAGGCAGCCGGCTGTTTTCCTTGTGTTTGTCGAGCAGGAAGTGGAGTGGACTGTCGGCCGGGTTCAATGTTTAGACACTTAGTAGCAAAGACCGGCTTGGGCCCAGAGCCCATTGTTCTCTATCTGGCAACTGCCGGGGGTTATTTCTGTTATTGTTGCTTAATTCTGTCTGACATTGTGTCAGTCCCCAGCAGAGGAAGGTGTGTGTATATATTTGTGTGTGTGTCCCTGCTTCAAATGTGCATGGAGCATTGAGTCCATAGCCATGGAGAAAAGGAAATTGCAGACCCCCTTTATTTCCACAGAGGTTGTTTTCTAGTTTCAATCCCACTGTGAAAAAGATTGCTTTTTTTTCTGCAGGCGAGCCCCACAGAGGCAAACAGTGTTTAATGTGAGCGTTTGCATGCTAGAGGCTAAATGGTAGTAATGAAAGCTCTCTGCTATCACCAGAAAATGGACCAATCTGCAGACAATGAATTTCAATTGCATACTTAAAATTCAGCGCGTACTTTACACACACGCAAAGTGATATCAAAGCGTCTGTACACTGAATAAGAATCAGTGCTTTTTCCTGTCAGTGACTTTACAAGAAAATGAGTCTTCTTCTACTTTTTTTGAGTTTTTTTCAAAGCAGTTACTGCTTGGGTTATATTTTAGTGTTTGTTATTTTAATCCTTTAGTTGATATGGTGTTAGAAAATGTGTGCTTATTGTGTAGCTTTATTCTTAGTCATGTTTTGGTAACCTGATCTCATAACATCCAATCTTCACTGTGTGCTTTGGTCTCCCCCACCTGCTTGTGGAAATATCTGCCTCTTTACCTGCTTAATGGTCTGCTCTGTTTAGAGTGTTTTCCTGATATGTGGTGAGCAGATATAAGACAAAGCTTTTCAGAGACAACAGTTACCTGCTGTGGTTGTAAATGTTGCTGTAGGAACAGTGAGAGTCCATCAAAAGGGTGACATTTTGGACCACATAACAATGACCATCAACCCACTCTAAAGTGAAGGGAAGGATCTACAGGTTCACAGGAACTTCAGATCAGTTTATTGGAAAAAAATGCACATTATAGCCAATTAAAAAAAACTATTTTGTTATCTCTGTCTGCAGAAAAAACTAAATATTTTTTTTCATTGAAAAATGTATAGAAGACAAATGGCCTGTTGAAGAGTACAAGGTCAGAAAAAAAACAGGCATGGGACGGTTCAGGAAAAAAATCTGAACTGTACATGTGTCTCGATTCAGGACGTATGTTCGGTTCAAGACATGCGCAGCAAGTAATGCAGGGAGGCATTTTTTCCCACTGGCACGGAGACGAGTGTTGCCAACTTGGCATTTCTCCCCAAATCTGGTGACTTTTGGAGACCGATGTGAAAGCATGCATCATTCTGCAGTTACTCAATGAGTGTGCAAAGCTGCCGCTGGTCCCATCGTAGCTTACAGAGTGGGATGTAAAAAAAAAAATACCGGCATCAGTACTGTTAGCTTAGTGTAGTCAGTGGAGTTCAGTCTACTGAACTAGCATGTCATGAGCAACTGATTCTGACTGTGCTTTTAAGACTTTTACCCTGTGTGTGTGTTGACATTGCAAAGCATACATGCTGGCTTAACTGTATGTTCCTACTGGTGTTAATAAATACGTCTGTTACCTGATCAGGAAGGAGATGGAAGTGATTAGATGGCGGTTTCCACAGACCAATGAGCCAAGCATTGAAAAGGAGCCACATGCAGTTGGCAGACGTTGATGTTTCAAATTTCAGAAGGCATGTGTTGTGTCCATCATCTGTTTGTCACCTGGCTGTTGCAGCAGTGAAATGCGTTGCAGCCTGGAGTTTGTTAGTTAGGATTTTGTTTTGTTGTTTTTTTAATGGTAGATGAAGGTAGTATTAGATTACCTTCTCTGTGATTATGGTTCATGGTGGTGGGGCTTGATTATGCTTATATCCTTTGTGCACTGGATTGATATTCATAGTTGTCCCCTCTTATCTCTCTCCTCACATTTTATGATACTGTATATGATTTTCTTGACATGGCTTGTCTTCACCTTGTTCTTATTCCAGATGGGGAGGAGCTGCTGATCGAGCGCAGCTTTCACACTGGCATGATCAATCCTGGTGACCACTGGCAGACCATCCTGCATGACGGGCCGGTAGCTCGGCTCGTGTATCGTATCCGGGTGCGCTGTGATGAGAACTACTACGGCAACAAGTGCAATAAGCTGTGCGTCCCCCGCGACGACTACTTTGGGCACTACCGCTGTGAGCCATCAGGGGCGCAGGTGTGCTTGGATGGCTGGATGGGCCCCGACTGCAGGACAGGTGACAGAAATTAGTCTTTTATACAACTTATAAAATAGTTAATAGTGGATGTTTTCTATGAACAGGATCATATTTTTAATCATCTGGACTATTTTAAGATAGTTATAAAGACATAATTAATGAAAAAGAAACATTAGGGTTTTGTAGTTGCCCTGAGGAGTGCAGAATTAGTTGTTTTTTACAGAATGTTGGTTGTACAAATGGTTATTTTTTTGAGATGCCCCACAAGTCATTCAGAGTGTAATTTTTACTACTTAATTTTTTGAAGACATAGTCTTCCTTCACAAAAGAAATGCACAGCAGCATTAATATGATAAAGTCTGTTGGGTAGAAGTGCAGCAGCACTGGGGTCGGGCTCGTGGGTGGTGTTGCAGCGAGTGGGGGGCCCTCAATAAATCATCCAACTGACCTTAGAAGAGGAGGGGAGTGCAGAGGGGCTGGGTTGTTTTTAAGAGGGGGTTAGTGTTGTACATGCAAGGCTATAAAGTTGTCCTTTACTCGCCCCCAGCCCTGTTCAGGGGCACCATGAATTCTCACGTCTTGTTGCACTTGTTAGAAAGATGGCAGACAAATCAGCTTCTCCATGTTGCTGCCTCCCCTCACCTCCCACTCAATTCACTTCTCTCTGCTAAGCCTGTTTATATGTGATGGAAGAAATGTAATAAATGTTTCGGCATATCTAAATATTGCTCTTTTTCTCTCTCAGCGGTCTGCAAGCAAGGCTGCAACCTGTTACATGGCAGCTGCTCGGTCCCCGGAGAATGCAAGTAAGACTAGTGGGAGTGTTGTGTTTTTCTGCAGGATCTTTGTGTGTGTGTTTGTGTTTCTGTTATCTAGATAAATGATATCCCCTGCTGCTTTATACTTTGCTCATTCTCATTTTATACATGCTAAAATGTGTGAAGAATGATGGATTTTAGATTCCAAACACCTTCACTTGTCCAAGCCTGTTGTCGTTTTTTGTGTCAGCCTTTCCTTCCCTCGTGGGCATCTCCACCTTGGTTCAGAAAAAAAGGGTAACGCTGTGCCTGCCTCTGTATTTTTAGCCGCCCCAAAATCCTCCTCAGAATACCAAGCACCTCATCAACTCTCTGCGGCTCGAACTGGAAGAAAAAGGGACTTGTCGTTGTGTGAATTTGACCACTGCAAACGTGCTGGGAATTGTCAGATCCTCCTCCCTATCCGCATTGCAGTCCTGCTTTTGAAGGGCAAGGGGCAGGCAAGGGAAATGAATATCCCACCGTGTTATGTGCATATCCCAAAGTGGAAATGACAGTTAGATAAAGTGACGTCGAATGTGCCCATAGGTCCGCGTTTCCAGGATGCAGCACATCCTGTTGTCATTTGTATAAACCCTCCTTCTCCCCCTCTCCCACCTGCAGATGGAAAGAGACACTCGCCTCGTGGTATTATGAAAAGAAGGTTTTGGCTGCGAGTCAAATGACGGGGGATGACCAGTTTATTTCTGTGTTATCCCAAACTTATTCATATGAAATGTCAAGTCACAAACAACAGGAAAGGAGGCATGAATAGGAGAGCAGCAGTAAAGAGTCTTCCTGCAGTGGGATGAGTTTAATGATGCCTGAGGTCACGGAAAGCTGGCATTAAATTCTTTGTCATCTCTTTTTATTCCCTTTTATTTCATCATGGTTTTACAGGCTTTGCCCTGTTCGCCACAGGCTTTTAAGAAACACAAAAGCTGGTACATGCCTGTTGTTAGACTGCTGAGGCTTTTTATTAGGCCTGTTCTGACATATTTGTTAAGAAGTGTGACGTGTCAAAAGAATCACTTGGGTATGCAACAAAACACATTGTTACCTACATTTTGCAAACGTTCACATGTCATATTGAAATCCAGTCAGACCTACATGCTTAGGGGGGGTTATTAACTAATAAAAAACTCAGTAAAGAATTTTTTTTTCTTTCAATAGCTTCAAGTGTAAAAGTCTCCCTGCCAAAGTTCTGACAGCGTTATTGCTACATTGCTGTCAAGCCCTCTGAAGCTAATCATATACAGTGGAAGAAGCGTGCCAAGTATTCCCCTCATGCCAGTCTACCCCCCCCCCCCTTCCAAAACCCTGCCTGAGATTTCTGAAGGCCTCGTCTATCTCAGAGAGGCAGCGGTGCCGTCTGCAAGGGACTCGAAATAGCAGTCAATTGACAAGACAGCTGGCTCGACGACACCGCAGCCTTGGAATAGCCAAGTTCTGTCACAGAGCTGCAGAAGCGTGTGCACATATACACAGTAAACACACACACCCGTCTCCAGCCACTTGCTCTCAGAGCTTCCGTGCCACCCTCGTAGCCCCAGACTCTCACCCTAGCATGGGAGCCACTGGAAGTATTCTTAACCCCTCCTGGTCTGGAATGTCACCCTCCACTAAGATTAGTTGGTAAGAGGCCTTCACATGTGTGGATGCAGATACAGCATTAAGTGTGTTTCCACTGCTTGAAAGGTTGCACCCGAGAGACTTGAGACTCTTTCAGTGTTAGACCCTTTATCATTATTTACAATTGGACATAAACATCAGTGTTGGTGAAGAATGATCGTGCCTTTTTTTGACAGGTGTAACTATGGCTGGCAGGGCCAATTCTGTGACGACTGTGTGCTTTATCCTGGATGCGTGCATGGAACCTGCAACCTCCCCTGGCAGTGCAACTGTGAAAGGAACTGGGGTGGCCTGTTGTGTGATAAAGGTGTGTTTTCTTTCTTTTTGTTATTATTTCACCTCCTTCTACGCAAGATGATGACAGAATCCCTGCTCTGCACCACACCTGCAGAAATTAAAAAAGAAAACAGTGGAAAGGCACTGAGATTGTTTTATTACTTACTTTTCCTTTTAGACCAGGTAAAAATGAATATTTTATATTTATCATGAACAGTCAGTCACCAGTTGTTTAGCTCTGCAAATTCCTCTGTCTTGACTGAGACAAGCTTAGACAGAAAAAGACTGGGGAGTTCAGATATGTATGCTCAAAAAAAACGTTACTGCATCACAACAGCTACGGAGACAGCAAATGCCACAATGACATCAATATGTATAGTTAAAGTAATTGTACAAAATGTGGCTGCTGATCCATGAATTGTGGTTCTATTTTTAAAGAGAAGAATATACAAGCATGATAGTTTGTTGTGGCTTGTTTCCGTTTGTGCAGCTTTATATTCAGAGCAGATTCAGTATAAATAAAAGGTGTGACTAATGTTAAAATGACTTGTGACTTGACATTGTTGTTGCTGTATTTAAATGTAACTAGAGAGCAGGGGTAACTAGGCAGTTTTTGCAGTGGAGTCTTATAAATAAACAACATACAATGCTGTTTTAGGAGGACCATCTCAAGGACCATCTCAAGTAAGCCTAAAACATCACCATAATTTTAGATCAAATCATATTTATACTTAATATAATCCACAGCAAATTATCAGCCTGCCTCAGTTTCATAGACACATTATTGGTAATGTAAACCATTGTCTATAAGGTCCGAATTATCGTCACTGCCCATTCTCTGTGGTTGCAGGACAGCAGCTGGATAGTTTTACTGCCTGTGTGATCTGAGCAGCAGCAGGGACACCTGATCCCCTCACATCCCTTCGTCACAGAGGGCTCTTTTGGGGATGAGAATGGGTCCTAAGATCCCCAGTGGAGACAGATCCCTGCTCATTTATTTACAAGCCTTTAGGGTAACCTGGCCTTTAGCCTAAGTCTGAGCTCAGCTTAAAAAAAGATAAAATAATTTTGAGGAAAATGGACAAATGCATGCTGGCTGCTGGCTGTACTATGTCCTGTAAATACAGTAAAATACTGTTATCAGAATGCAGTGCAGCAGAGTGGCTGAGAAAACACTGTGCTTTCTGTCAAAGCGGACAGCTGGTGCTCTGTTAGGAGCGAGGAATCCGGCAAGCTTTCTGGGAACTCCCGGCACCAACAGGATGAGTTGGTGAAACAAGACTGAGGTTCCGTCCAATTAATGAAATCTGACAGCACAAAACAGTTCCTCAGGCAGAAAGCAGAGTTCAGGATTTTGTGTAAAACATTAAACGAGAAGGACCAATATTTGTGTGGTTGATCACTGAATGCCTGCCGTTCCCTTTCAGATCTGAATTACTGCGGTCGCCACCAGCCTTGTGTCAACGGAGGCACCTGCATGAACACCGAACCAGATGAGTACCACTGCGCCTGTCCACAGGGCTACTCTGGAAAGAACTGTGAGATCGGTGAGCAACGCAACAACCCACCTAGCTTATATCACTGTGGTGCATGTGTTTAATAAAAGTGATTGTACCCTTAATTTTTCACCATGTTAACACCCCCCCCTCTCCCCCCTTCAGCCGACCACGCCTGTGTTTCCGGTCCTTGCGCCAACAGTGGTACATGTCATGAGGTTCCTGGAGGGTTTGAGTGCCAGTGTCCACCGGGCTGGGAGGGTCCGACCTGTGCCAACAGTGAGTGGAGACACTAATTTTATGTAAAACTCCTCCTTACAGCTAAATCTTTCACTCAGATTTGTGACACCTCTCTCCCTCTCTTTTAAATATTGCCTTTAATAAGCAGTGAGATTTTGTTTGTCCTCAGATGTGGATGAGTGTGCTTCCAGTCCATGTGCTCAGGGTGGGACCTGCATGGACCTAGAGGATGGCTTTGAGTGTGTCTGCCCCCCACAGTGGGTAGGGAAGACCTGCCAGATAGGTGAGCTTTACACCAATGCTGCTTTTACGCTTGATTTTTTGGCAAAAACTTCATCATGTCTGTCGAGAGAGGTGATATATCTTCTCCTGTTTGTTCCATTTCCTAAAACGCAACACGCACACCATTACTCACTCAGGATAACTGTATTTTTGGATTAAAATTGGCATCCTGCAACCTGAGTCCCATGGCCGGAGTACAAGCCATCAATATCCTGGACGAGCTGGCAGCTGCCCACAGCTCTGCAACCTTTTTTCTCAATGACTTTATGAGCTACTACTGTGTCTATATCCGGCTGTTTGTGTGTCGCTGGCAACTGTGTTCGTTTCTATACCTCTCCCATCCCAAACGGCGGACGTGACCTGTATGAAGCCAGGAAATGTATTACGACCAGTAAACAAAGTTGGTGTGTGTTTGAGGGCAGGAAAGAGATCCCGAGAGTTCAGTGTCATCTTACAGGCTCAGGTCTCAGTTTACAGGCAGCTATAGGCCTCCTGTCTTACCTGGCAATTGGTGTGTGCGTGAAGAGCTTTGGGTTTCGGTGAGAACACAGGTGTGTGTTCGTAGCAGGACTCCCCCCGCGGACTGCCCCCCTCCATCCTTTTGATGGTCTAGAGGTGGTGTTTGTGAGTGAAACTGAGCAGATGAAACACACACAGATTGTTGTCAGTGAAGTGAAGCCATCATGATGAATTTGTGAATACAGGAGTTGGAACATGAACACATTGTAGATTTTTGTTGTGGGGTTGTCCGTCCCTTCTGTCTTATACACAGCTTATGAATTTGGCACACATGTCCACAGGAGAATTGAATAAACTGATTAGATTTTGGTGGTCAAAAGTCACTGTGACATGTTTTTAGCACAACTCAAGAATTCATACACTTAATTATGACATAATTTGATTTAATTGGAGTCATGACAACCAGGAAGGAGGGGCTTCCTGGTTTTCTGGTTCTAGGACAAGCTCATTAGTTGAGGCAGAGGTGTTGCACCATGTGATACGGCTCTATCTGCTGGAATCTGAGACTGAAAATAAATGGACATCATGTGCAGCTTTATCATCTGTTAGTTGTAAAAATTAAGAAATTTTAATGCTGCGGTCTACTAGATCTGCAGCTAGTGATTGTTTGCATTATTGATTGTTGTCCATTAGTCAATGTATACTGGCATTATATGAACAAACCAGTGAAAGTTATACATGTTTCCACACCTATAAGTTACACATGTGTATTCATTGACAAATTGTTCCTGCTATAGAACATAAAATGGGTGTTTGGATGACAACCCACTGTGGTTGTCAGCTTCCTGAGTTCAAAGAAATGATCTTCTCAGCTCAGTGTGGAGAACTTGCCTATCCTTTACAAATAATCATTGGGCTCAGTGAAATAGTCACTAAAAAAATGGAGACCAGTAAACTCATAGAGGCTGGGTGTCTACATACCTTTGGCTATTTAGTGCGTCATGGCAATAAAGTTAGAAAGGTCTCAGCTGACCAGACCTCTCTGTCCATCTCAGGTCTGACCAAACTACTGATCAAGCTGCATTATGGGTAATAGGCAGAAGACTGTAAGGAACTGAAAGTTAATGAAATGATGGAATAATAACACAAAGTTGCAGAGTGTGGTGCCTTTTTTGTGGAGTTTCTGGTGTGTCTCCTATTTCTTTTGCTTGGTTTGTTTCCATTGATGGGCTCTGCCTCCTGCCTTCACAGATGCAAACGAGTGTACAAGAAGGCCCTGTGTGAACGCTTACTCTTGCAAAAATTTGATTGGCGGATATCATTGCAACTGTTTTCGGGGATGGTCTGGACAAAACTGTGACATCAGTCAGTATTTTCTCCTAAAAAGTTTCTGTCCTTCCATTGGCCGCCTCTTCCTCCTCTTCTTCTGGCTTCTATTAGACACGTACTCCTCACTTCCTGGACACAAAGCTTAGGTTTAGTTTAGTGTCACTCACTTTCTCACATTGTGGTAACTCCAATTGAAACTCCAGCTGTAACATGCATGTGCAGTTAGAATCTATTTCAGGTCTGTGGCACTTTTCTTGGCTTCACTAGTTATTTCTGACTTTGCACACCCTGTAGACTTCAACCTTATAGTGGATGAATTCATGCGTTTAATAAGGAAATGTTTCTCATCTTTTCAGACTTGAACAGTTGCCATGGTCAGTGCAGGAATGGGGCGACATGCAAGGTATGGATGTTTTTCACATCACTTTAAAAAAAAGGTGAAACTAGATGAATGTGTGAATGATAGCTTGACTTTTCTCCTTGTCATTCTTAGGAGGCTCCAAGGGGTTACCACTGCCAGTGCCCTCCAGGTTTTGTGGGGACTCACTGTGAAATCCAGAGGAATAAATGTGACAGCAGACCATGCCAGAATGGCGGCCAATGCCACCCGGTGTTGGACAGCTTTGTGTGCGAATGTCCGCCAAAGTTTGCCGGAGAGCTGTGTGAGGTGAGTTCGAGAACAGTAAATATTAAACAAAGATTTTGTCCATGAAGACGCATTTCTGCTCTGTGTGCACAGTGGCACTTGATTCATTCTGACTTTTGAGACTTTGGAGGTGGAGATACTGGATGGAAATGTCATTGTGTCGTTTTTTTTCACTGTCTGATCACTTGTTTGTCTAAAGTGCTTTTGGAAAGTGTGGATGTGTAACACAGGAGCCGCATACAGTATGATCTATGGCGCCTTCAAAAAATGGCTGAATCCCAAGCTTCCTGCTTCTGTGAGTTCCTATGCTCGAAAAGAGAGCTAGAATTTTGACCGGGTAGTGTTGTTTGAAATCTCTCTCACATGTGCACTCATTTGGAAATGATGGCAACATTCCTGTCACAGAACCTTCAGGGAAGAAAAGCGAAGAAATGTGATGGGCAGCACTGTTATATGGTAGTTGATTGCATAATGTGGAACAGAGGACTTTTCCCACTTTAAATTCTCCTGGAAGATTCATAAAGAGGCTAATGATACTGTAAAAACACACAAACTACAATAGCAATTACAAAATTTTTCCATTGCAGACACCCTAATGTGTCAAATCAGACCTGAAAGTTGTATGAGACTGTAATTCATAGTTTGTTTTTGTAGACATTACATATCGGCGTCCTTGCTGCAGCCTTTAAAGCGTGTGTTTGAATGTAGGTTAGCAGTGAGGAAACCGACACTTCTCTACATCTCTGGGGGCCCTGAATGGAGGACATTGCTGGTCAGGAGCCAATCCTGATTTAGCATCTCTACTATAAATATGAGCCTCTCTGAATGAGGTGACGCTGGATTTCTGCCTGCATACTACAGAGCTCTGATGCCTGCTGCGGCACCGTGTACATTCCTGCCCTGCAGTGGGCAAAAAAAATACGCTTCCAGCATCATATTTCACTGATAATCATCTCATTTTAAGACCATAAAATTTGGATTGTGTAATCCAGTTTCTGGTCTAACTCGCACCTTGTGCAGATGATGTGACACATCTCTTGTCGTTACATGAATGTGGTTCTCAGACATGCACCTCTGACCACACACGCAAGAAAAAGTGTCTGGCCCTGACACTTAGAGTAAAATAAACTGTGGTCACAAACTTCACCCACCAGGTTGCCCTCCTCTCACTCCTGAGTTCAGCACCTTAAATGGCAAAAGGGTCCAACCAAGAGTTTATGCACAGTTGGCCTCTGTTTACATAAACTTGAGATTTTCTCTCCAACCTCTGGATTGCAGTGTGTGGAATTAGTAAAAAGGTGTAACCAGCTTCGCTCTGTGTCATACAATTTATCTTTATTATATTCTCCATCGCTCTGCATGTTGGACAAGATTCAATATTTGCCCTCATAATGAATTAGCTGCTTTCGTCTCCGTGATTGTCTCAGAATAATCATGAGAGTGGATTCCCTTGATGAGCTTAGTGAAAGTTTCTGAGGCTTACTTCACTCGTCCACTTACCTTCTGTTTGTTGTGTACTGCAGCTGGGGCCTACCGACACAGACCATTGGTCTGCTTTCTCTGTGCTGATTTGGCTTCACTTTCTGTCTGTGTGAGTGATAGTGCAGTGATTGTGTTTGGAGAGACACTCTAGATGTGCTGTAAAGCCTGCAGCCAAGGCACTACATGCACTGGCTTGATAACAGGAGAAGGTTGTAGCACTTTTTGTGTTTAAATTAGCTTTCAGCCACTGTCCTAAATAAGTATGTGTAAAAAAATAAACAAGGTTTTTTTGACATATGTTAACATGGCAAAATGTTTGTGGAGTACCAATAGCATTTATTTGACTTTCTGGCAGCCACTATTTACACTATTTGAATATAGAGCCATGTTGCTGTTTTTTTGACTTCATCCACTCCCAAAGCTGGCACTGGCCAATTAAATATCAAGTAGGTAGTTTGGTGGGGGCAGGTTGAGTACTGTGTTTCATCCGATAAATGTGAAATTGATTCGACCCAATTAGCATGTTGTCACAATTTCCCTGTCCTTTTCAATACCACAGGTCTCCACCTGGTCCTCTCCAGATGCGTGTGATCCAAACCCATGTGAAAATGAGGCCCAGTGCCACAGCATGGACCAGGACTTCTACTGCGCCTGCCCTGAAGGCTACGAGGGGAAGAAGTGCGAGCGGGTCAAAGAGGACTGTCAGACCAGCACATGTCAAGGTGGCTGAAGTAATCCAGAGTGATGAACCAGTATTGAAGAAAATAAAAGAAGATTCTGATGCATGTTTTTTTTTTATCTTGCAGTGATTGACAGCTGCACTGTTGCCATAGCAACCAATGACTCAGCTGGAATGAAACGCATATCCTCCAACGTCTGTGGCCCTCGAGGGAGCTGCATTAGCCAGCCAGGCGGCAACTTCACCTGCGTCTGTGATCCGGGCTTCAGTGGCATCTACTGTCATGAGAGTAAGTACAGATATCTGACAAATCTTCTATGAGAGCACAAAGTTTTAATTTCTCTTTTCTCACAATTTCAGATATCAACGACTGCATCAGCAGCCCCTGCAGAAATGGCGGCACCTGTATTGACGGCGTGAACTCCTTTCAGTGCTTCTGTCCAGATGGCTGGCAGGGTCAACTGTGTGATCTCAGTAAGTTCATCCCTCTGCTTTCAAAAAAAAAAGTTTTTTAAGGAATTGAATGAAAGACCTGAGTCACTGAGCTCTTCCTCCCTTAGACGTCAATGAATGCAGACACAACCCCTGTAAGAACGGTGGACGCTGCGTTGACCTGGTGAATGACTTCTACTGCAAGTGTGCTGACAACTGGAAGGGCAAGACCTGCCATTCCCGTGAGTGGTGCCGCCTCTGTGTTAACGTGTGTGTTTATGTTCTTAGCCTGCAGTGGCCACAGCTGAACCTCGCTGCACATGTTAACAGGATATCTACACTGTAAGATTAGATTGATTTAGACCTTTTTTTCTGTACTGTCAAATGAAGCTGCTGTTTGTTTTTCTGTATGCTGCCCAGGCGAGAGCCAGTGTGATGACACCACCTGCAGTAATGGGGGCACCTGCTATGACCACGGGGATGCTTTCCGCTGTGCCTGCCCACCTGGCTGGGGGGGGAATACCTGCAACACAGGTGAGACATGCAAATTGTCAGAAAAGCTAATGGTGTCTCGTTGGTAGTTTAATACTAATATTAAACTACCAATGAGGCAGGTATGTAAATGCTTTGTGGAAATATAGCCTCATTAAACCTTGGATTTAAGTGTCTATGTCCATGTATCTGTGTTATTTGTGGACAAATGGCATCTGCCTATGTCTTGCTGTTTCATCAATGTGGTCCGCATTTAAAATTGAAAGTTACTGGAACTACAGTCCTACTTACTAACTGAAATGCAGACACATGGAAAGTGCCTTTTGTTTTGCTTTGCCCTAACTGTAGTGTGTAAATCACCGTGGCTGCATTTGTAGTTGCTAAGAGCCATGACAATAGGAGAAATTAAGTTGCTGTGAGCCTTTTCAGAGCCTTTGTGTTTCAGACAGCATCGTGTTTATCCTAGACACTGTATAGGTGAGGTTAGGAAAACTGCCTACAGAAGCAGTAGAATCATCATCTTTGACTCATCCTTCCTCTTACTGCAGCTAAGAACAGCACATGCGCCTCCAGTCCTTGTTCCAATGGAGGGACGTGTGTGGGTGGAGGAGACACCTTCACCTGCATCTGCAAAGAGGGCTGGGAAGGCCCCACCTGTGCTCAAAGTGAGTCTCCTGCAACGCTTTGGATATTTTCTAACTGGCAGGAAAACACACCGATAAAAGATGTGAAAATAAGAAGAGGTAAATACTGTGCTGTGACTGAACATAAAACGTTTCTTTTTTTTCTTCTCTTTAACAGACATAAACGACTGCAACCCTCATCCGTGGTATGTGACACTTCTATCCTCCCCCCTGCACCTCCCTCATCTCCACACTTCACACAGACCTTGCCGGCTGGCGGGGTGAAGGACCGCTAAAAGCAGTGGAAGTTGTCCTTAAATCAAGCCTCAAAGAGGCATCTCACAGAAGAGGTGGGAGGGAGGGGGTCAGATATTGAATAGGACAGTGAGAGGTGGGAGTTTTCTGGGGAGGACAAGAGTTCCACCTACCCATGGTGAATGGGGTGGTGGAGGAAAAGAGAGGGGGGCATATGTGTCCTTTCTTCCCGTGCGACCTGGGGGGAAGCTCGGTCTTTGAGGAGGAATGGAAGGGAGGCATGATGAGAGGAGGGGAGGGGAGGAACGGGACACACCTATTAGCATCTGAAAGGTGGAGGCTTGTATTGATGAGTCGAATTGAGCCTTGTGACCCCAACCACAACACACACACACACCAAATGATGTACTTTGTCGCAGCTGGAGAGGATGTACAGCATCAACTAATGGTTTTTTATCCCCCCCCCCCCCCCTCAGTTATAATGGAGGGATCTGTGTGGACGGAGTCAACTGGTTTCGGTGTGAGTGCGCTCCTGGGTTTGCTGGGCCAGACTGCAGAATCAGTGAGTGATGACATGTTTTTATTTGATTATACGCATTTTCAGAGCCATGGCAGCAGAGTGTTATTAGGAAAATGGAACTTATAAAAAGGAAATGGACAAGGAGTAGATGGACACTTTGACACATAAATGCAAGCCTAGGACGCCACCCTCTCTCTTTTCTTGGTCCTTTAATGCCTCAGAGGTCAAAGGTCATCCCTCCTCCATACTCACACATTCACACATTCACACGCGGAAGACAAATCACCCAGTGACCCTAAAATTCTTCTTCTCTGCTTCTTTGTTTGGGCCAGATAGCTTTCACCTTTTTTGTCAGCCTCAAATTTGAGATTCCTCATTCAGACTATGTTCATGTGAAATCTTAGTGACAGTAGCTAGAGGTTCCTGCTGATGTTGAAGGTATTATCAAAAATAATAAAAAAAAGATTCATAGATATTAGATATTTATTACAAAACAAATTTGTGTGGAGATGCAGTCACACCAGCATTAGGAACACCACAATTTTGCAGAATCAATCAGATAAATTGAAGAGACACTGCAGGTTTTAAAGGATTTGATAGGATTGAGCCATTTCTCATCTTGTCCTTGTGTTTGCCAAGTTGAACATTGGATCAGAGTGAGCTTTCTTGTTGGCTCCATATTAGGCATCAGTATCAGTTGCCTGAAAAGCTGCCAACAGCGTCTGACTACTGCCAGTGGTTTGTAACAGCCCGGCACTGACAAGCATTGACACAAGAATGGTATATATCCCTGGGAGGACTTCCCAATGGCATCGCCCGAACTGTTCAGTCTGATAGCATCCTTCTAGCAGGATTTGCTTGACACGTGCAGCCTAGCTTGCAGGCCCTGCATCAGCAACCTTCTGGGAAAATTGCGCAGGAAAAAATGTATGTTTAGCATGCCCTTTGCCTTTCTATGGCTTAATTTAAATGTAATTCAGTGCTCTCTTCTCCCTACAGATATAAACGAGTGCCAGTCTTCACCCTGTTCCTACGGTGCCACCTGTGTAGACGAGATCAATGGTTTCCGCTGCATCTGTCCACTTGGAAGAACAGGAGCCCGATGCCAAGAGTGTAAGTGTGTTTATTGATTTAGCCACTCATTTCTGCAGATACTTTGCTACAGAGGTCTAATGTCTCTTTCTACCTGTCTGTAGTCATAGGCATTGGAAGAACTTGCCACTATGCTGGGCTGCAGTTTCCACACGGCAGCCACTGGGAGCAAGAGTGCAACAGCTGCCACTGCATCAACGGCAAAGTGGACTGTACAAAGGTGAGAGGTCAAACATAGACAAAATGGTATTAATGCTTGTCAATAAAATAAACAGTGGGAACCAGTGACAACATTTTTCCCTGTGTTATATATGAAAGTAAATATTTTGACCTTTCACACCAGGTGCTGTGTGGTCGTCGCCCCTGCCGGCTACAGTCATCAGGCCAGGACCAGGGACGGCTGTCCTGCCCAGCTGGACGAGAGTGCCTGGAGCACAACTTCTTCACCTGCTTCTCCCCCCCTTGCCATCAGTGGGGGGTTTGTTCTATGGCAGGACCACCACCTCCACAAGCAACCACTAAGTGTCAGCCAAACAGCGGCCATTTGGACAACAGCTGCGGCCGCATAACACTTGTTTTCAACAGAGACAAAGTACCACCAGTGGGTCTCCATCATGTTTTTTTCTTGTTGCTTCCTGTTCTGGTTATTGTACTGTTGCTGATTTGTGTGTGTGTACGTGCAGGGAACAACAGTGGAGAATATCTGTTTTGAGCTGAGGTACCTTCCTGACACCCGGGGCTTGGCGAAAGACCACAGTCTTCTCCTGCTCTGTGACCTCTCTCATTCAAATCAGGATGCTGTAGAAGTGGCTATAGTAAGTAAAAGATCCGAACCATTGCAGACAAAAGCCAGATGTTTGTGGGTCTTTATTGGGTGTAAAAGAGGGTTTAAGTAGCAGGAGTGACACATCAAATAGGAAGTAAATATTTCAGATGTTGTGAGAAGAACCTTGTCTAATTTTTTTTCCCCTGCTCTTTGGTTCGATTCTTAGTCTTTCCAGCCAGAGGATCTACCTGACCACAGTCTAATCCAGGAGACAGCCAGTGCCATTGTGGGCACTTTGTCTAAGAGACACAACAGCACCATAATGCTGGCAGTCATTGAGGTCAAAGTGGAAACACAGGTCATGCCCCGTGCAGTGGGTGAGTAATAATTAACAAAAGTGTCCCACAAGGTCAGGTCAGAGGTCCCTTTTCAGTTTGTGATCAGTGAGTTGTTTTCACTCCCGCTGATTTTTCTCTACCTTTTATTTCTCATGTCAGCAGATTACCTGGTGCCTCTGCTGTGTGTCGTCTTCAGTTTGCTCTGCCTCTTCTGCATCATTGTATGTGTTTGGTGGACACGCAAACGGAGAAAAGAGCGCGAGAGGAGCGTGAGATCGGCTGCTGACGGCAACGTGAACAACCAGTGGGAACCACTGCGCCTCGTTGTGGGATGTCAGCCGCAGCAGCAGCAGCAGCTGCTGAAGGAAAGCAACAGGGAGGCCGAGCATGAGCGCAAAAAGCTCATGGGCCCCTTCTATCGGACGTGTGATGAGGGGGAGGAGGAGGAGGAGGAGGAGGAGGAGGAGACGGAAGGCGAGTTTGAGCTTGAGGAGGAGTGTGGTGGAGCGGAGGCGGGAAAACAGCTAGTTTATAAGTACTCTAAGACTGCAGTGCAGTCCAGTGGGGGGGTGATCTGTACTCTGCACAGCTCCGGTTCACCCCTCAAAGGGCCCCACCGGACCCCAGGCTACAGCCCCAAAGACAACCGCTGGAAAAATGTCAGTGCTGTCTTGACTGGTCAGAAAGACCTCAGAGACCATTGTGTATAAGAAATCTAAAAGACTCGAAATGCAGAAGCAAAAGAAGCTGCGAGGCAGCGGCTATTCTTAGTTTTGAACTACTTTGGAAAGAAAAAGGCTTTGAGTTTTATTAAGCCATTCTTTGTTTTCACGTTTTTGTCACTGTCACCTGAAGTGATTTTTGATTCAGGAGGCTAGAGCACAGTGAATGTCCTTTTTTTTTTTTTTTTTTTGCTTCTGTTCCCTTTTTTCTTTCATTGTGTACAGAAGGAGTTGAAATGAATCAATATTTCAGGAGGCAAAAGAAGCTATTTTTGTTTATGGATTTGTACCATTTAAGAAAGACTGACTCGTCAAAATGGAGAGGAAAGAAAAAACCTGTATAAAGATTTTTGTTTGTTTACAGATTATGATTTTGTTGAATCGTCAGTGGGCTCCTGTTCAGGGCCTGTGGGGGCAGATACAAAAACAAAAAAAGGACAGTAAAGGAAGGGTTTTTCAAGGGTAGACTGTTCCATCCACAGCGACAGCCCTCCTTTTTGCTGTATCACCTTCCAGCTTTGCCCGCCGATCCACCTGTGGCCATCATGCGCCAGCCTTACCAAAACACTTGGCCTGGAGGGGGAGAGGGGACAGAAACCCCAGTGCCTACTATGTGGCCTTCCATGTTTTTTTTTCTCCAGTCTCTCAGTTGTCTTGGCTGAAAGCTCTTGTCTGAGGATTTTTGCAGTATTTGAGTTGGTAGCAAGTGCCTTTCTAAGAGCTGTGTTCAGGCTCCGAGTCGCGCTGCCCAGTTTGACCTCCTTGTTCTCAAATCTCAAAGGGATAAGTGTACATTTAGAGTTCAATTTCACAGCAACGCCATTTAAGGTATTTGATCAAAACAGAAATGAATACTCTGTGTGTATATATATATGTAAATACTAAAGGAGTCGCTGTGTATATTTGAAATAAGTAACTTAAAGTCACACATTTTTATTATTATTGTTATTATTATTTTTATTTTTTTTACAATGCCATTCCTTTTATTTATGCCACTCAAAATAGGCAGGTTTTATAACACTCCCACAGAGTCCCACAGTTATGAACCTTTACAATGAGGTACCACCTATGAAGGAATTTCTGAAGGGTTTATAAATGGTTTGTCATGTCATCGTTTTGTTTTTGTAGCTAATCTTTTTTCTTAGTAAAGCAAATCAGTGACATTTGTCACAACATGGATTTATAATTTTGATGGAAATCAGCCTATATGTGGTTTCAGTGTTTTTGTTACCAAATCCAAGAGAAGTTATTTGTAGTTTAACGACAAATAATTACCAATGCTTTATTTTTTTTACCTAAATTTCAAGTTACCTTTGTGACCACTCAATCCAGTCAATTCTGACTACTCAATTCAGGGGCATGGTTTTCATAGGTTGTGTCCTTTCAAGGAGCGTGTTTTTTTTGTAGAAAATGCCCTTTCTCAAGAGCGACGCACAAGAAGGACCTATTCTTGACAGGGCAAGAGGCTTAGCCTTTGTAAAATATGTCCTTCAAAAGATGCAGCTGTGTGTCAATCAGGACTTTATCCTTCGCATGCATTCTACAGAGAAATGGTCTTCAGAGTAAACTTTAGATACTGCATCCTCTGGAGGAGAGAGGCTTCTGAAAGATGCAGCTTTATTCTTGAAAGTCACGGCCCTCATATCCTTTATTGGCCACAACCTTGCAAGACGTGGACTTCATAGACCATGTCCTTTGGAGGATGCAGCCATGTTTTACCTCGGGATGGCCTTTGTAGGCTGCCTCAAAACAAGGCGGCATACACAGGCCACACTTTCTTAGACGGTGAAGGACGCACCAACCATTGACAGGATTGGTGAATTTGGTCACCAGCTTTCTCAAGCTGTCACCTAGCTGCTTTTTCCATAGTTAATTTGATCTTCTTAATGTATCGCTGCTTTTGCTTAGTAAAGATTTAGTTTAAAAAAGAAAAAAGGAAAAAAGAAGTTTCTGGTTTAAACTTTAAACTTTAAAAGTTGCCAACATTCAAGCCTTAAAATGTTTTGAACCATTTTTAAACCCATCACAAACCCCTTTTATTTCAGGTGCCTTAATGTAACAAGTAATGCATTATTTGTGTTTATCATCTTTTTATGTTGTTGGTTTGTTTTCACTATTAAGGAACCATTTAAAAACATTGTGTGGTGTATTGTGGCGAGTAAAGCGCTCTCCTTGTCTCACTTTGCTATCATGGAGATTTCTGGAATAAAACACGGACGGAGGGTTTACAAAAAATATGAATGTGGATGTTAGTAGGTCAAATGTGGACATCATGCATTAGCTCATGTTTGGTTTAAAGGCTTTAATGAAGGAAACAGTGTTTGCAGATGCAGATTCTTTTTTGTCTTTGCTATCGTGCAAATATGTTTTTTTAAGTTACCAACTCAACTTAAAAGTTTTACCCCTTTTCATATCACATTATTGTTTCCAAACCCCCATTGTATTTCTGTAAATGGGACACGGCAAAATAAAGAAATTAAGACCCATCACTGCTGGTGTTAAAAGCTGAATATGGATATTGTATAAATTTTATGTACAAAGGACATAAGTTACATTTTGTACAAAGGAAAAAAATTCAAATCCATTCTTTTAGTGGATGTTTTCATTGTTATAAATCATCATCCCACTTATTTATTAAAACAGTTTTGACACATTGAGATCACGCTTGTAATATTTGGTTTGCAGTGCTGAGCTTGCTCATTTCTCGTGCAGGCATCCATATTTTAGCAGCTTGTTAATTAAAATGCTAAAGCTCACTGTGCTTCAGAGTGAACATGGTAAGCAATTCCCGTAGGAAGTTATGCTCAGTTAAATAGATGAAGTTGCTGACTCATCTGTGTTGCCCACATTCGCCCTCTGAGTTACAATCTTCAGACTCCCAGCAGCACTTGCCCTTGCCCTCATCTGTGTGGGTTGAGGAGGGCCTGGATCGATTGATCCGGTAACCTCACCGTCCTCCTCACCATCCTGCTATCACTCACGCTCCTACCATACCAATAGAGTGTCGTCTCCTGTTCTGGGCCGATCCGTTCTTGGCCAATGAGAGGCTGGCGTGATTCTCCTGGCCACATAAAGATGTGAATGTTTCATGAGTAACGTTATGGAGGTGGTGGGATGGGACACTTCTCCTCCTGACTCCCATGGGCACCTCTGACTGGAGCTAATGGGACGTTGCCCCCGTCGGAAAGGCCGGATCGCCTTACAGCATTCTGTAGGTGGTGTGATCCAGGGAGAGGGGAAGGGAGCAGATGATGTTTATGGATGTATTAATATAAGGATGCCTGTATCATTCTAAGAAGGCTATGATTGCTTTGAGCATGATCAGGTCCTGGAAAGGGGACGTTGGGGATATTAGCTTTGACATCAGGACATGGTGTCTCATGTTTAATTCTGTCTTTGTATAATATGTAGTCCATATTTTCTCTGTTTTCAGGCTGTTTGTGCATCTGCCCCTTGGAGGCATTTCCTCAGCTTTGATCTAGAGGATTAGATTTTGTTAAACAAAATCTAAAAATTAAGGTCACTGTGTCCTTACAAAACACATTTTGTGGTCTGTCTGGACAGACATGAATATTATCTCCAGTTTATCTGGCCTTTGCCACACCAAACAACCCTGGAGGCTGATTTTTTTAGCCATCGTCTTCAACCAGGTTTCAACATGAATTCCCTGATAGACTTTAGGAAGCTCTTTAGTTGTTCCTTTTCTATAATCTTATTGTTGATGGGGTGCAGTGGTTACTGTGGTAACTGTTATCCAAACAGTAATCTGTCCCTAAACCTAATGATGTACTGTTTGAACCAAAGTACACAAAGTGCAAAAATTAGGTCCTCTGAATGATAACCTGATGCACTGACTGGTTTATTTATTGCCATTGCTTGGTACAAGGTAGTGGAAGTGTGTGATGCCAAGTTGCCTTTGTGCCTGTCAGCATCAATACCCCCCACTGCTCCCAGACTGCATCAGTAAACTGACACCGGCTTCCAAACGTGGCTCCTTACAACAGCCAAGGACATTTCAGTGTGCTGCATTTGTAAACATGTAGTACTACTACACCCAGCTCAAAATGGCCGAAAGCATTCAGTAACATAGCCGAGGTTACGACTGATTTGCTGTGTTAACTCAGAGCTGGTTGCAGACAGACTGCAGCAGACTGACTGACTGTGAGATAGTATTTTGTGAGCTCCCCGTGGCTGCTCTGTACATCTGTTGATGTGGGTCTCTGGGACCATCTGACAGTGGAGGCAGCTGGGTGACAGGATTTTAGGCTAAGCCCTTTCAACCCTTTAAACACACACACAAACACACACAGTCTGCATGCACGCATACACAGTCTACACACACTGCTCTTATGGGACATCAAGCTGGCACGTGCTTTTGGACAGCGGGCTGCAGCTGGCACAGCGGGCCTGACAGAGGAACAAGCCACAGACTGAGTCTGTGTGTGTTTGTGATGGGGGAGCAGTGTGTTTACTGGCACTGCAGGTCTGCCCTGGCACTGCAGTAACCCCCACACACATACCCTCTGCACCAGGAGGTGGGGAGGGCACCATCTTGGCAAATAGGAGGGGACGGCTGGGCTGCAGGAGTGCAATGCATAGCAGCTTTTTTGGGGCAGCTGTTCGTCGTGCATGTGTGTGTGTATGTCTAGAAACAAACATGTTGCAATGAAACTTAAATGTCAGTAAGTAAATATAGCTAAACATACACACATTTTCAATAATAATACCCTGGTAATAATACCTTGGACAGAGGAATTTTAGACAAAATTTATTTGAACAGGTGACAGCATTTGTTGCAGAAAGGTAACAGCAGAGCTTCAGTTATATATAAATTATAATATAATAATAATTATAAATAATACAAATAATAAAACTATAATAATTGATTCATCTCCAGATCATTTACTGGAGAATAAAATGTAAGCAAAAGTAGATGAACTCCAAATCACACCTACCTAAAGCCTGTTTTTGTGCCTTTTATGGTGTATTGGTGGGAAAACAAAACGCGTATGATTGTTGTGTTACAGCTGTCTGAGCCTAGGTGTGCATCAAGAGACACACCTCTTCAGAGGGGCTCTGGTCGACGCCTATGAAAGTCCAGTTCGACCGAAATCAAACCAAAGACATCCAATTGAACCAAGAACAGCAAGTGGACTCATATATTCCTATTGTTCTATAAAAATGTGTTACAAATATGTGTAAAAAAATGCTACACACACTCAGGTCCATCTTTGAGGACTAAATTACGAGTCATTTAATATTTACATCAAATTATTCACTCTTGAAATATGACTTTTTTTGTTGGGCTGTTTCTTCTCTCCTCCTCACAGGAGCTGTGGAACTCACTCAGAACACACATGTTGGATTTCACAGGGCCAGAGGAAAAGGTCAAAAGGCCACCAGAGGATAAAAAAACTGTGAATTTGCATCACCCTATACACACACAGACATGCAGTGGCATGATGCCAGCGCCTGCGCAGCACTTAATGGTTGTTCATATGTCTCTGGTGAGAATCTGGCCTTGGCCTGGCAACTGGTGTCAAACAAAACAAAGCAGGATCTCCTGAATATATAGAACATAATACACACACACACTCACGTGGCCTGTGTTTAAATGGACAGACAGAAAGTGTGTGATTGAGACTGAGCTTTTTTGAGATGTGGACGTGTAGGTTTCCATGCTGCTGCACATACAGTATGTTTGCCTCCACATATTCCATGCATGTCTGTTTGTACACGCTCAAGTGACAGAGTGCAATGCAACCCAACACTGTGCAGCGATACGCAAGGTCAGTTTGCACCTCTCCCAGCCTGAGTGACATTAGGGAGTGTAAAGTGCTCTCAGGAGCTGCTCAGAAGTAAGTTACAGTACTGAATGTTTTTAGCTGCACTGATGTTTTAGCACAACAACAAGTGGATAGTCTTAGTATTTTTCAAAAATGAATCGAACAAGCTACAACACATTGTTTCAGTGGTTTCAGTTCAGAACCCACTGAAACAAAAGTAATTTTGATGTGCTGGATGCCCCACCTGGGTGTCCCCTCTTCAGTGACCTCACTGGCAGGGACAGGCCGCCATTACACTAAATAATCAAAAAATAAATAAATAAATAAAATAGAATAGAATACATTTATTTTTAAATTTCGTCATCATTAAAAACATGTGGAGCTTTTTTAATAAAAAATACAAGCCACTATAAATATATAATTTAATGACATCCTTCTGCTTCAAAAAGTTGTATTAGTATTTTTTTAAGTATAAATAATAATACTTATGGATAAAAAAATCCATACAGACGAATAAACGGAAACCACGTGAAATAATACTAATCAGTGTAGCATACGTCAAACGCACCTGTTTATAATGGCGTCATGTTAGATTTGTGCACTTCTCCTGCTCGTCAGCAAGCTTTTGCTACAAACATTCAAAGCTAACATAGACCTTGATGTTCAGACGGTTTTGTTAAGTCAGGCCAGCCTTTTGTGAAAAATAATTTTTTGTGTTTATGCGACTTTTTATTCGCTAGCTTTGACTTTCATAGAAGTCTTTAAAGGTTTTCATTGCTGAGAAGGCGGAGGTAACATTTCACCAGCTGTAAGTACACGCTGCTTGTGCTAACATCATGCTAGTGGATGTTTTGGGCTGTGTTCAGCCGTGTTTTGGGGCTTTGTGAGTCAGTTTGTACAAGCTAACAAGGCTGCTGACTGTCTTCCCATGGTTTACCTGCGGGCAGCTTTTCATTTAAAACACAGTCTTATTTTAGCTGTGGTTCTACAGAACTGTGTAATGCTTTGGCTTTTTACATGTTTTTTAGGCTTTTAAAGATAACTAAGAACTAAGAGTTCTTCAAATACCTGATGTAAGAGAACATGCACAGCCTTGATTTAAGAAAGAAATAAATGTGTTTGGACTTGAATTCTCATCCACTGTTAACTTTCACTTCTAGCCAGCGTATTAAAGTCTTTCACTCTGCATTTGGTCGATTTAGACTCAAAAAGAATGACTTAGATTTAACAAAGAGTCATGGTGTGGACCTAGGAGAACATAGTACAGACTCCTGGCCATCAACAATATGATTTGCTGGTGTCTGTCCTTGATGCTATGGTGATGGTCTTTATTTTCTTGTATTTATGTGTGTGTGTGTGTGAATTTAAGACTGAAGCTTGTACCTCATGTTTGTGACAGTAGTCCATTTCTAGTTCAAAAATGTTTTAGAATGTGCAAAACCTTTTAACTGTGTGATTCAAGTCACTATTGGGCAGATTTCTTTTGCTAATATTTGTATTGTCTGTGAAGCTTGGTTGGAGGTGAGACGTGGAAAACTACAAATTTTTTAAGAAGTGGGACAGTCCATTGTACTCCTTAACCATTTAGTTAATCTCTTCATTCTGACACTCCTGTGTGACTCAGTCTTGACACACCTTAGAGTGAGTAAGGAAATAATAAATGTGCAACTTTTGTAATATCACACATTCCTGGGTTTGTTTGGGCATGTCATAAGAAATATGTAGCCTTGAGCTATGGTAAGTGTGATTGAGCCAGACTGTGTTTGAGTAACAAAGTGATTGAACACGTTAATCAGACTGACACACTCTGATGCACATCTGTCATTTATGAGCTTCTATTGCACAAAATGTATTTTATTTTTTCACATTTCATTAGTGAGTGAGCTTGGTGCCTTGCTCAAGGGTATTTTACTGGTTAAACCAATGTTCGTCCTGCCCTAACAGTGTGCTCAGTCATCAGAACAGAGTCATGAGTGGAACGGTATAATATGCTTGCAATCAATGCCTTGCTTTCTCTATTCAACAGACCAACAAAACAAAACATTCCCTTTATGTTTGTTACATGTATGATCGAGGCCATAGCAGCTTAAAAATCTCAGTTGGCAGCTTTGTTAAAACATCCAGGCTTTGTGTGACTCTGCTGTGGTAATGAAAAAAAAATCAATTCATTAGAATCCTGTGTGATCCTTTAATCAATTTTCTCAACTTGACACTTGACAGGTGTGACCTCAGATGGCTGATCAGAGGTCAACTCCATCTGTACTCAATCAATCCCATTACAATGACAAAATGAACGGCTAATTGAAAGTTGCATGAGAGTCCCAAATAGAAAAAACTAATCATGCTCTTTAAGGGCAGTGAACTTTTTTACTCATTAAAACACGTCGGAATGTGTCAGAGTTGTATTTGGCAATTATCACTCATTCATGAAGCACCCACTCAGATAAACATTCATGCACAGTAATTCTACTTTTTAATTAATTAGAGTGTGTTACCGTAAATCAGATTGTGGAGTAATGGCTTGTAAAAAAAACAAAAAAAAACAAAATCTCTTTCTGGTGGTTGTGTGAGGTCATGCTAGGACTCAGCATTGGCACTGTGGGATAAGGGCACAGCTGGGAATAGTGAGTGGATGGATGTGCCGCTTGGCAACACGCCCGATGTGACAGCTGACTTAATAAGGAAGGTCTTTTATCCTGCAGACGAACATGTGGCTGATGCTGCAACAGCCTCTCTGTACTCTCTCTTCAATAGTTCATTATGCTAAGGGGGTGTAGCAGAAGTAAAATCTGCCTCACTAACCTTTTCATTTAATCAATCCAGCTCTGTTTCATGTTTTCTGAGGTTCATCTCATACAGAATTTCAATTATAAGGATATTTCCTCATTTTCCTCCCAAATGTCGTCCTCCTCTTTTTATACTACAAAAACAGAAATTACATTGCAGCTGTCAGCATCACTTAATTAGCCACCAATTAATCATTGGATTTGTGAAAAGGAAGCTCTTGGGGTTTGCTCGGGCTTAAGAACAACTTTCAACTTGATTGCTTAACTGGTTTCATTTTTGGAGTTTGAGTATGTTTTCAGTTCATCTTACCACTTTGCCAGTGAAATGAATGTCCTTATTATAACCAAAACTGAAGCCCTAATCTTAAGTAAATTGCAGTTATCTACCCTCAGACTGCCCCCCTGTCTGTCTGACTGAGTTCCTGTTCCCGTTTACCCAGATGGCCCAGCAGCCACTGAAGATCCTAAGAGAAGAAAAAAAACTTTTTCTTTTTACATGCATTAAATGCAGGCAGCCTTGTTACAGTGCGGCTGTCTGTGCTAGTTTGTTTGATAGGGAAATTGGATCTGGACTTGAGAAGGGAGTGTAATGCGGTTAAAAGCGTCATGAAAAATCAGCGGTAACAGGATTTCATCCTCTGTGGAGCTACTACTGACTGCTGTCGTGAGGAAACTCATTAGGGAAAATCTGTGTGTGTTAGTCCTCTTCTCTGCTGATACTGTATTTTTTATTTATTTTTTTTTTTTTTTTTAGATACTGTATTAATCTTTACGGCTGCTGCCAAGCAGTGTCATACAATGACTAGCAAGGCGCGTCACAGGCTAGGGTGAAGTGTCTTGCCCAAGACCACCAACCTTCCGGTTACTAGACAACCCTGCTATACCACTGCGCCACTGTTGTAGGTGGTTGTACTCACTTCAGGGTTTCAGCTAGTGAATGTGTGCCAGAATAAATGCTCAGTCATACCATAATGCTAAGCAAGTGCAAATAGCAGCCAAAAAAAAGATAAATTGGTAATTTGTTAGCATGGTTGGCACAGTTTAGGAATGTCCTCACTAAAAATGGAGCCCAGCCTCCTGCTGTAGCCGCCTTCATCCTCATACTGGCCAGGTGGTGGCTGGTGGAAAAAGTGTTGGTGATATGAAATGATATGCGTTATTGCAAATTGCAGTAGAGGTGAGGGAGAGTATGCAGACTAACAGGCTGATGAAGGATTTGTTTTTTAACTGGCAGCTATTACTGAAGCATGTTTTGCTGCACACAAGAGCCTGTTCATGTGTGCCAAGGTGACTGCACTATGTGTGTTGGGCGAAGAACAATTTTAATAGCTCCTCTTGCCAAGGTCAGCGCCTTCGCTGTGCTATGTATGGAATGAGCGAAGGCCTTCGCTTGCAGTGCCTTCAGCAGACTCCAGAGAGTCGTGCTCATTGTGTGGCAGCCAAGGGGGAACAAAGACATTTCCACTGGAGGAACTTTGGGTTCCTGTCGATAAGGAGGGCAGCGTTGTGAGCCAGAGCCATGTTTATATGCTTGTGTACAGTGCAAAGATCTGTGCAGCAGCACAGACTCACACTTTCCAGACAACAAGTGGTGGCTGTATAAATAGACACCCTTGGAGAAACATCAAAGTGGGGGAGAAAAATTCCTCAATTTTTGGAGTTTAGATTTAATTACAGATTTAAGCCGCCCATTCTCTCCAGAATAGAGCGCCCCTTGGTGGCTATGTGATCATTTGGAATGGACCTGTTCTGTTGTTTCTGTGTGAAAAGATTTCCTGAATTTTACATTGAGATTTAGAAAATGTACATGTTTGCTGACCAAAGATAATCCTCAGAATTAATACTTGAATGTGAAGCAGCTTAAAATTGTGCTTATAAAGGTCTTCGATGATAGTCTGAAATCCACTGGTTCTTTATATAATTACCTCTTTATACTTTTAAGATAAAATCTGTGCCATTGTCACCACAGAAAATTAATGCACGGACATTATTATCTGTAACCAACCACATCCCTGTGACAAATCCTCAGGGGAGGTGATTTTTGGTTATTTACAGATCTATTCTTGCCAGTGTGCATTCCAATGGTCTAACCAGAGGTAAGTCATGCATTCAGCTGTATGGGAGTGTCTGCTGATGAAAGGACAGGAAGTACACATAGGTGTGTCAAATTAAGCTCTTTTAGCTATTAGAAGACAATCTAGCCAAAAGTGTGCATGAGTCCGATTTAACATGTCATATATCGTATTACTAAAATGATCCTTGTTAGCTCTAACAGACAAAAATGAAATGGGCCTGCGTAAAAAGACATGACAGAACAAAATGGAAAAAAAGCAATTACTGATGTGATTTTTTTTTGCCTTTACATTTATACATAAATATATTAGCCTTGTGTCAAAGGAAAGTATTTTTACACTTTTGAAATTATAAAATCAATCAATATGGATGACACTGAAGGACCAGAAGCATGTGACAGTGGTACTTTTTGTCAGTCCTGATTTAACTCATGCTTTTTCTGTTTTCTGGGTAATGATCTGTGTTTCCACTGCCTCTTCATGTTAACGCGTGTAAGCTCCATTCAGACCACTGTGTCCTTTTTCTCTCTGTAGGCTCTCTGACTTTCACACAGTGTCTGGTGCCTTTCCTACCCACTTATCAGAAGCTAATTGCCAATAATGTCAAGGAGACAACATTGCATCTGAGCTGTTCATTCACTTATCCCAGTGTCGGCTTTGATGTCCTGTATTCCCACGGTTGCCTATGGGACTTTCCAAACTGTGTCAGGGTCAGGGTGGGATTGCCTCAGTTACACTAGCCAACAGTAGCCATCAGCAGCCTCAAAACTCTGGGCTGCCTGAAAATCATTATGTTATTAAAATTTATAATAGGTGTGGTAATCCCCCTGGTATTAGTAATCTGACAATCTTAGTCACTTTCTCATTGTCAGTCATCAATGGCCCTTCCTGCCTACAAGTAAGGGCCCCCCACTCACCTACATGCATGATAAGTCATACTAAATAGTATGATAATGAAGGTGGGTGACACACAACTATAAATCTCACAGTCCTAGGAGGTAAGTGATTGATACATTGTTTTGTTTTTATTTTAGCATTTTATATACAAATTTATTCCATGTTGAACACAAACTCAGCTAAACCTGGCCACATTTCTGTTCAGCACATGTTTGGTTATTGGTTGTTGTAATAGAGCTCAAACAGGAGGGTGTGAGGGGAAATGGACAGGACCTTAGCAACACCAAACCCACATCTGACACCTGATAAGGAGGCTGAGTGCAGCATGAACACCAGCAGGCGTGGAGCCAAAGATACTCCTGCACATTCACGATGAGAGGCGGGAGTGCTGAGAGGTGAGAGGCATGTGTGGAAAGAGGACAACTGCTGTTGTCTTCACATTAGGCCTATCAGACGCTTCCTGTGTGTGTGTGTGTGTGTGTGTGTGTGTCAAACTGTGTTTCCTGATGTTGTGGACACTTAAAAAGGAGACATGCCACATAAATAGACACACACAGATTCACAACAAGAACATTACTTGGTTCTTCGCCGCATCCTCAATAAATCCAACGCTGATGGTTTTATAGTGTTATCAATACTCTTTCGTTCAGTGCCTGTTTTGACCTGTGCTTATTGATTTTTCTCCACAAAGGGAGTCGATGCAGAGATGAGCACCACTGCTGCAGCAAAGAGGGTCAGTATGTTTACAGCCAGAGGAGGAGAGGAGACGGAAAGACCAACACACAGCGAGCCTTTATTCTCACATGGGGAGATGGTTTATTTTAAAACATTGTGATATCTCAGTAAAGAAAGCTTTGTAATCTGTCTTTCAGGGTGTCTCCAAATTCAATGAATCAGTTATTTGGCTGATGTAGCTGTAAACGTGTCACCTGTCGAACTGTTTTTTCTCCCCACTCGTGGTTCAGTTGGGTGTTCAGAGTACTTGGTTAGGTTTAGGAACAGATCCTGGTTTGGGTTAGAATAGACCCTTCCATTCCATTTGTGTAAAGTGCAGAACATGTCTCAGACCTCTTCTCAGCTACCATGGTAACAACTCCCAGATTCACTATATCCACACAGCAGGAACAGACTAGTTTATATGTAAACACTTGTTGTTTCAATCAGAATTGTGTTGTTTTCTTAGTGAGTTTTAGTTCACAATAGTAGTACTACTGTACTTTTTCAGAGACACATTAACAAACTATTCCTGACTACAAAAAATGTACTGACTTTAAGTACCTGTATAAAAAGCTCCTTCAAGCTCTTTTAGCACAACTTCCTGTATGTCATTTATGTTTTTTACATGTTGTAAACCATTTAAATTCATTATTAGTACCCACTGATAAAACGGTCAAGTAGTGGTGGTGCAGAGTAGGGTGTGTGCTCACAGGGAAATGGTTTGCTCACATGAAATGCTTCTACAGTAAGCATGCTTACACTGACCCCTACTGTTGAACTGCAGCTTCTACAATATTTCAGAGCTTTAAAAAACATTTTTTATTTTAGATATCTAAAAAGTACCAAACTAACTGCCAGAGGAGATACACCTGATAAACACACACAGAGGGATGAATCTCCCTCCTGGTTATGCTGTCTTCTCTTCACGCACTTCTGACTACTGAATCAGAAAGATGGGAATTAGAAAATACTTTTTTTTAATTTTGTAAAAGGTAATACATACAAATACTCAAGATCTGTAAAGATCTAACTAAAACCACGGCAGTGTATGCTACGTTTAATACATTTAATACAAGAATGACAGGAAACAACTGCACAAAGTGCCACTTTTTCAGCTCTGTTTGTGTGAGGTTACACGCCAGCTTAATCATTAGCAGTTCTCCTGTGCAAATGCACAACAAACTGCCTAATTAATGCTGGATCCAGCATTCCTGGCTTTTATGCTGGGACACAAAGGAAGCCTTTTCAGCAGCTCGTTAATAAATCAGCGAGTTGGTGACACCCAAACATGGAGTAACAGTGATGTTTCTGTAGTGGTCTCAGCATCACACCTTTTCTGACCTCCTCTGTGAACTGCTTTTTAGGAATTGGCACTAACCATGAAATTAGGCTTGAAAAGAGGTTACATTTTAAATGGCGAACAACTGGAGAGTTTTCAGAGGGTCATTTTAATAGTCCGGCTGGAATACATACGGATTCTTGGTCTTATCAAATCAAACATATAGGAAGCATGTGAGGCCAACCAAATTATTTTGATTTTAATCTTGTTTGCTGGGCAGAAGCTACATTTAATTAGCTTTCCATTAACTTGTGCACCTGCAGTTTAAGCCTTAGAGGAGTATAAAGTTCACTCGAGCAAACACACACACACACACACTCACTCACAGCAGGCCCATCTTTTTGCCAAACGTTTGCAGGTTGTAATCAGAAGCGGCAGGTGGTGAGAGCAGCGAGTCGAACAGATCAGAGCACAAGATTTATTCCTCAGCTGGCAGAGAATACTGAGTGGTCAAAGAGAGACGTGTAGGAGGTAATTCAACAGAGGGAAAGATGTTTGATGCTGTGGAGGGCAAAGATGGTGCTGTTTGATGTTTAAACCTGTCAACACTAAATCCACTGTGAAATAATTAACAATTAAAACACACCAATAAGATTTTAAATTATGTTTTAAGATTTGCTGCTTTCCTTACTTTAAATTATTTTGGATGAAACTCAGAGCATGAGACCCAGAATCCGAACCCCCCTAAGAGCACTGTGGCAAGGAAAAACTCCCTTTAAGAGGAAGAAACCTTGAGCAGGACCTGTCGACTTAAGGGGGAACCAGTCGTGCTGCTAGTCAGCTGGATAGAGGAGGAGAAGAAGAGGGAGACAGGACAGAGAGGATGAAGGAGAGAGAGAGAGGAGCAAACATGCAGCAAACATGGTACAGTACAGAGCAAACGACAGCAAGATGAAACAGTGATTATATTATAATGGATATCTATATATATCGTCAGTCCATAAGTAGTAATAGTAATTTGATAGTAATCAAAGCAAAGATGAGCAGCAGGGGCTGATGAAGTCAATGAGCACAGGAGAGTTCAGGGGCCGGACTGCAGTTCAGTATGCAGGTCTTGAGACCTGCAAAGAGAGAGAGAGAGAGCGAGAGCGAGGCACAAAACTACAAGGAAGACAGTAAACACAGATTATGAGATGATATTACTAGTGTGAGCCAGACTAAGGAGAGTAGAGGAGAGGTCAGAGGGTGAGAGGGAAACTGCTCAGTGGATCATGTTTGTGCCCCCCGACAACGTAGGCCTAAGGAGAGGTCAGGGGCCGGACTGCAGGTCAGCATGCATTATGGATGTTTTTTAACCAAAATATTAAAATAAACAATAAAAACTGTAGACTGAAGAGTGAATAATTATTTGGTACAGATGTCTCAACAGAACACCTTTTAGCTGAAAATGAAGGAGCTCCACAGCAGCAGATGTGACTACTCTGTCATTGTCATCAACCTCATTAGTAAATTATATTGTCAGGGATCCCATTAGTGCTTTTCACAGTTCACTGAAGCCTCCCCTTGTATCAACATCTTCTGTCTGTGTTAGATAATAGCTATCACAGAAACAAACTAACAGCTCTTTTTCTTTCCTTCCGCATTGGTTCAGAGCTTTTAGTTACTATTATTCAGAAATGTTATGTGTAAAATATTGTTTTAATAGTGGAGCCATGTGTCGTTATGTTTAAGAGGTGCACTTACACACACATCTGTAATTTAATGTAAACACACAGTCTTTGTTAATCTACAACACAGACCAGGTTTTGGGCTAATTTTTAGCATTGGTGTCAAAATCAACTCATTGCACAGAAACATTAATGTAGCAGTTGATTATTGTGGTAGTAATGGTGGAGAGGCCAGCTCATTGTGGTCCAGATGTAGTTGAAGTGTTGGAACTGACCACTAGGGTGCACTATTATTCTACATGACAACTGTGTTTTAGAGATAAATCCAACAACAGGAGGCAAAAAGCATTCCTCTCCTTCATCCTCTCCGTCCTGCCTTCTTCTCCGCTACCCAGCCGACTGTCAGCAGGAAGGTTCTTCCTTATGAGCCGGGTCCTGTTCAAGGTTTTTCTTCCTGTTAAAAGGGAGTTTTTCCTGCCACTGTTGCTCTTAAGGGGGTTCAGGCTTTGGGTCTCTGTGGAGTGCTTTGAGACAATTTCTGACAATTTCTTGTAAAATGCCCTATATAAATATAACTGAATTGAACTGAACTGAATTAGGCTGGACCTGTAAACATGCTAACTATAAGAAGTGATTCAAATACCAATAAAAATGAGAGAAAATATTTGATATGTATGTCGTTTCTACCAAAAATAAAAAGACTTTTGTACAAATTTAGAGTCTAAAATGTTATTTAAAAATATCTTTCTGTTAAGCACACAGTGTGGTCAGTTCTAGCTGTATCCACCGGTCATAGTTGGTAATTATGACTAAACAAAGCACAACTAACAGTAGATAATTGTTAAGGGGCTGACCTAATCAGAGAACATGAAAAGAGGTGGTTTCTTATTGCTTTTTAAATTATTATTGTTATGTGCTATAATTATTCACAGTGTGATACACTTACAGCAGCTTTGATATAAGTTAAAAAAAGAAAAGATATATCCTCAAAACATGTGGTGAAAAAATGAGTCACTTCGACACCCTGCACTGTGGTAAAAAAGGGGTGAGTGTACTGGATGAGGCACATTTATTTGTACGTGTTTCTTGGTGCCACATTTAGATGGTGGTGAAGTGCTTTTGAAGGATTTAGTTACTAAGCAGACAAACCAACCCAGGGGAGGGTTCGGCTGGGATGCTGTTATTTGGTGATCCTGCTGTTTGTCTAAAGCAGAGCTGAGGTCTAGTGTTACCTTATATGGAAAGCTTTGCTGTGCCACACAGGTGTGTGGATGCTGAATGCCATGTGCGCTTAATTTATTGATTTGTAAAATGTGAGAACCTTGATGTCTTCAAGGTTCTGACATGGAGCTGATGGTTCACATATATTTGGAGGTTTTTGTTTTGGCCTCAGAGATTTCAGCTGGATTCTTGCTTGAGATCATCAATCCTTTTCACCAAGCTTTAAGTTATGCACAGTAAACAGCAGCTGTTCAGACAAGTTAGCATGAGAAATTACAGGTTGGGTTGGTGACGAGTGACGACAATAAGGCGCAACCCTGTTGGTTGAAGTTGGTCCCATACACAGATTGAATGTGTTTGCTCTCATCTCAGAGTTTTCAATGCATTGCGGATTTTATTGTGACCAAATGGATACTGGCTAGTTCTTTGAGCAAAGGGATTGTCCTGACTCATTATTATGTTATATTATGTGGGCTCACTCAGCTGTGGCTCATGTGCGTTTAACCTGTCAAGAAGCCATTAATCGTGGAACAAAACAGCATTATTTGTAGTCTTTTCCTCAGTGTGACTCAACGTGAAACTCAGGCAAACCATGAAACAACTTAACATGCTAATGCTCAAAAGGGAAAAACATGATTTTCATATGTTTCTTGGAATGCTTAGTTATTGAAGTTAAGTACATCTCTTTCTGATGAGTCCATTCTAAATGAACAGTTGTCTTGGACATTTAATACAGAACATCATTTATTCTATTCTATTCTATGCCTATTTCATATCAAACCTATTCGTTTCTATGCACCACATACAGAAATAAAAGCCTACTTTCTAGATAAAAGCATGGGCTATGGGTTGTGTTTTTTTAATACCAGGGTTGGTTTTAATTGCTTTTCCGAAAGAACAGCATTACTCCCACATCACAACATGTACCGAAAGAGAATGCGAGGCACGGAGCTCTCCAGTAATAAATAACCTCTTCAGCCTGTTACAGGAAACCAGCAGCATAACACGGCATAGATGACACACACACACACACACACACACACACACACACACACACACCTCTTCAATGTCTTTTTTTTATCAGCTAGTCTTACATTCTTCCTTTATTGTTACTTTCCTTCTGATTTCTTCTTCTAGGTCCCCTTCAGTCTTCTCACACAACCTGCTTGACAAACCTGGCACAGGAAATTTTGGGGGATTGTTACTGTCCAGTGTCTGCAAGTGAGTAAGTGTACAGCAGCTAGAAAAGTCAAAAGAAATGTATGCTGGATGTAGTTGGCAGATTTGCATGACATATCATATTTTTTATTGTTTGTTTTCAGAAATCTTTTGCAGGTTGTTGCTGTTCCATTTATGGCTTCACATTTAGAAGTAGATCATCAAAGACATGGCAAAATTTGAGACATATCTGTATGTGTGTAAATGGAGAGGAGAAGTTCTAAAACTGAAATCAGCATTTTAACTTTACTATTACATTCAAAGAATGTAGATGATATATATTTCATCTAATTTTAACTTATTGAAAACACATCCATTGATTCAACAATCTACAGGTGATGATAGCAATCATATCACATCTTTCTTTCTGACTTTTTGCACTTTATGTAATGCTTTTAGCTCCTAAAGGGAAGTGCATATGTTGTGCATAATATGCATTTTAAAAATGGCTTCACTTATGTATTATTACTAGTCTAAGATTTATGACTGAGGTTGATTCATTCCAGTTAACAAATCAACTGAAAATGAAGCACTGCATCCTACTGCCTTCTGCAGCCTGCCACTCAACCTTTATTTAAAATCTGTACCACCCACTACTACAATATGCAAAACGATACTCACAAATGAATGTGTACACAGTAAGTAACTATCAACACTAGATCATGAAAACCTACTGAATAAAGATGCTGGATTTATTTGCTATCATCTCTAAAGTATGAAACTATATTAAAGTAGATGTAGCAGAGGTCAGGGTTAGATGAACTCTTCCTTTTCAACAAACAAATCTCAGCAAATCAATGGTTCCCACAGCGGTCAGTGTATCCAAACAGCAGTGCCCTCAGTGTCACCTCATGTGCCAGGTTGCAACAACTTCCCACTCTCACTTCTATAAAGCTGCCAGCATGTGATGCCTGCTCTGCCCCATGCTTTAGAGGTCAGCATGAACCGCCAACCTCAACAAGACCCTGGCAGCCTGGATGTCAAGCAGTTTTGATTTCCTGTTTCAGTGCCAAACACATGAGAAGACAATGAGTGATATTCATGTTAATTAGAATAGAACATGTTTTGTATTTTTTTGTGCTGTTAGAACATGTAAAGTTCATTTGGAAGAGTTTGAAACTTAATGTAGATTTTCTAGACTATGATGCTACATAGCTGTAAGCAGATGGAACAAATTGAAGGTTATGATTTTGAAGGCAACATAACCTTTTGTGTTCCTCTTACTGATAAATCCATCTCTCCCTGGACACAGTGGACTTCTCCTTTCTCTGTGTCCAGCTGTTTCCGGACCAAAAGCATGCAAGTCTCAAAAATCTGTCCTCCTAACCAATATTACTATATTACATACGCGTAAACACTGCTTTATTTTTTAAAGTCATTGTAGACACAAATCCAGGTCAGCAGTGCAGCATGTTTACACCCCTCTGCAACAACACATTTGATGATGATAGGTTTTTTGACATTTGGTCTCTGTGCACTACCACACTGAATATAAATGTAAACACTCAAGACGTGAGCAGAGTTAAGACTTTTATCTGTAATATAAGGGGTTTCTACAAAGTGTGGCATTATCCCTTCTGGACATTTTTATAACCACACACATATTTTAGTGGCTTATATACTGTATAATGGAACAAACTAACATAAATACAAACATTAAGGGTTGCTTTTACTTTTAATCCTTTGCAGTGAATAACTGCTAGGAGTCTGGAACTCAAAGACACGTCTGAATATTGTTTCCTCCCCTGAGATGATTTGCAGGTCTTGAACAGCAGCTCTGTTGGGTTGAGGTCTGACTTAGTCACTAAAGAATTTTTGAATCTCTTGTTTAGCTGTCTCTGTATGTTTTGGATCATTATCCAGCTGCAGTATTGCAGTATAAAGCAGCATTTTCATGAATCTGTGCATAGATTTGTACTTTGGATTGTCCAGGTTTTGGTCTTGCAGGTCATTTGCTGTTTAGATGGTTCCAGTGAACACCTTCCAAATATAACCGTCAGAACAGTACCACAGAACCACAGAACTTTGATCTGCTTTATTAGTCATGGAGTACTGAGGGAACAGGTCACACCTGCAACTGTGTGTCAGTCATTTGCTCGAGTACATATCAGCCACTGTGTGTGGTGACAATGTAATTATTTATTTGTATCCAGCACATTCCATTCCATTTGTGTAGTGTGTCTACAGTACAGCATTACACAGCTGAGCCAGGCCGGTCTCACATAAAAATGTGCATAGCTATGTCCACCTTTGTGCCAAAAGTGGAACTGGAGTCTTTCCCCTGAATTTTTAAGTGGCTAACAAATAATCTTTTTCAAACCAAACAAAAGATGACACCGTTCAGAGGTACTCTGTGTCTGTGTGTGGCTGAATGCTTCATCATTTCCTCCATCATAGGGTTAGTCGCTGGTTGAGAGATCTTGCAGGGGTCTGGTGTGAAGAGCTCCTTAGGGTCTCTTGTGTCTTCATTCAAGATGATGGCATGATGTAGAGAACATGTCTTGTACTGCAGGACTCTTTGTCTCTTGATACTTCCTTATTGGTTGTTTACTATTGGTTGCTAAGGACTCAAAGTTTTTGCATTTTATTTTTGCATCATCCCTGCCAACCAAAAATACAGATAAGGGAGGAATTATTTAAAAAGTAGGAAGGCTCCCTGATTTAATTAGACAAGTACATGAAGCACAATTTACTTTTACTTTTACTCTTCAGATTTCATCCCCCCTCTACACCTGCAGGAGTCAGGGGGCAGAGAGTGTGTCTCACAGAGCATTATCACTCTTGCAATTTTCTTTGAAGGAAAAAAAAAAAGAAAAGCTTTTCCCCGTCATGGACCACCCCCACACCTGCCGAGATAATCATTCTGAATTACGATTCGCTCATTTCTCACCTCTCAGAATCCAATTTCGATGATTACATTTTGTGTCTGTGCAGTCTTATCAGTGCTTCAGAAGCTCATTTGACATTACAGGTAATGGACTACAGTCTTTACATTCTGGCCAAACCTACATAAGTGCTCCGTGGGTTATAAGGTGCAAATTGTGCCAGAAGATGTGGCGTCTTCCATCTTCCTGTCATTTTGTGCAGGGGTACCTGAAGGAGCAATTTACCCTCAAAATTGGCTTTTAACCCTCAGTTGTCATGAAGGTACATAACTAATGAACATGATGGAGACTTGTTCCAAGTCTCACTACTTCACTGCTACAACACAAAGATGCCTGTCAGCAGATATAAAAAAAAACTTTTATACCCCAGCTATAATATTCCTCTTCAGATTAGTAGGTGTCAGACTGCCACTTCTTTATATTCTCAGTCAGTACTCCAGCTGACCTCAGGCAGCCCGGCACTCTGGACCATGAGCTTCACATTACTCTGTTTGCTGTGTAGCGTTGTTTGTTTTTGGCCCTTCAGAATTGGCTGCAGATTCATAAGCAATTTCCTCTTGGACACGATGCTAATGAGCTCAGAGGACAATAGGGGTCAGACTTCCGTGATAAGTGCAGACATTTAATACAGAACTGCGCTCTGGCGCTCTGTAAGGACAAATGCAGTCTGATAGATGACAGGCAGTGATGCTGCACTGTCGGTGGTGCACAGAAAGAGCAGCAAAAATAGACACAAGCTGGAAACAATACTGCAGCTTGTGTATATTTGTGCTTGTTGGTTGGCTGTTTTATGTCTTTGCTTACTGTTTTATATTTTGGAATATATAGATTGATTCTATCATGTCTCTGATACTCTTGATAATTTATTGATCTGCCCATCTTTGCACTTAGTCTATCTAGCGTCTGCCTTGATTTAACCATGAGGATGAAATTCTAAAAGAATGCTAAAACTGTTACCTTATTCAATTATTCCCTGTAAAGATAAGAGTTCTGGGACTGATATGTGGTAACAAACTGTCCTGGAAGGTGTGGTCATTCTGACGTCTTCGGTGATTTTCCCCATTTTCCTTGGACATGGTCAAGTTTTCATAATAAAATGAAAGTAGAAGACTCTCTTCATAATAAAAGCAAGACGTTCTCTCTGGCCTTGTAGATTAATTTAAAGACGATATTCATTACACAATTAATCTGCTAATTGTTCTGTTGACTAATTTTTCCTTGTAAAATATTGGTTGGTTGTAAAAGTTGTAAAATGTATTTTTAAACGTCCTAATATTATTTATTACTGTAATATAAAGGTAATTTGTGAACATCTAAATAGCTAATTTAAATTGAATTCATTTTAATTTTAATTATTTGATAATTAGAGAGCAACAAAAATATGTTTTTTCTTTCTCTGTGTACTAGAGGCATAAAATCTCAAACTCGGGTTTTGTCATCGCCTGATGAGAAGGGGTTTTATTTTGAAGGCGCTGGCCGGAAGTGGCGCTCCTCGCTCTCACATGTTGTCACGGATTGTCTGAGCAGCGGTTCATAAAATCGGCGTCTTCTGCCAGCGTAGTTCGAGTGTGAGTGAACTTGCTTGTTGTTCGGACTTTCTTCGGCCAATGTCATTTTACACTTTTACCGACACACAGGACGCCGCGACGGGACGGACCGACAACTTTCTGTGCAGCTCGAGTAACAGGTAGGAACATTAACATGTTTACAAATAAGGCGCTGAAGCAGGCGGCACTGCGGGGGCGAATTTATTAATGCAGGTCAGATATCACGTAGAAGGCCTGAAACGTGGATGCGCACATACCTGCGGCTTAAAGAAATCACCAAACACACTGTGAATGTTTTATTGAGACTTTATTACAAGAGGCCGATTATATCGATCATTTATTAACCCCAGCAGTTTTTTATTTTTTTGAATCAGCCTTTGGAAAGATTGTAGAAAGTCTGTGTGTAATGATGTTTTTAAATCAGGGGTTTAAAGTTAAACATGTCAAGCGTGAACACTGGAGCACTTTAACAAGCTTTTATCAGTGTAAACAAGCAGCTGTTCTGATGGCTCACAGCTCAGTTTCCTTTACCAGCTGATTGTTGATCACTCATTGATAAGATTAGTGGGAGAGGACGAGATTCTGGGTACCACTGCACACTTCCTGCGTGTTACATCCACTGCAAATCAGATGTATTCTTAGTTTTTGTGGTTTCATCTGCATGAATATTCTCTGTCAGACATTTAAAAATCCGAGTCTGTAGGACAATAACAACAGGGAACTGGAGACAATTCAAGTTTTATTTTATCACATTGGATGAAGTCCTTTCCTCAGGGTCACTTTTCAGTAATATCTGCTCATGATAACTTCCATTTAAAAGTTTTGAAATTTCCACATTTTTAGCTGCTTTCTTTAGAAACATCTCTCTCACTGTTGTGTTGAAGTTACATTGCATCAGTGTCACGGAGCTGGCTTATTGATGGTTACAATACCAAAGTCAAACGGATGCAGAGAGCAGGTTAGCAGCAAGTGTCAGCAGTTCTATCCAGACCTCATCATCCCCCCCGCTCATACTCCCTTTACTGTATATAGTAAGGAACGGCCTCTCCGGTTCATATCCGTTTCCGCCTGACTTTAAGGAGGCAGAGAGCTGTTGGGATGGGAAAATGACCTGGCCTTGAGCTTTTGTGTGCAGTGAATATTGGCCTGGAGCGGATTTGACTTTATTTGGCTTTAATCTTTTCTTTGGAATGATTTTGGGCAGAAATATGTGACATGATTTAATGTTTATATAGAGATCCAATGAAAAAAAATTAACAGGTACATAACCTGAAAGTTTTTATATCAATTAATATATAATCAACCTAAAAAGTTTGAAATCTGTTCTTTGTACCGCCTCCATAAGGCCGCCGTGCTCTTGCCACACACAGCAGATGGTTGCATTTTAAAATTAAGTTGTGCAAGCAGATATTCATGGCGGCAGGATATGCAGCACAGGGAGGCTTTCTCCCACAAAGCGCTGCCAGCTTCTGGAGAGTGACAGTGAGGAGGTCTGAAGGCAAGGTCAACACTTCAAAAGCTTCCCCACATCTGCTTGTACCTCCTTACAATTACTTTTCTACTCTTAAAGTGACTCATGTGTCTTAGGAGTAAGATCTTATACGACACACAGTCAAGGTCACTGAAAACTTTATTGTTAGCATAATATTGATATTAGATATTTTTAAAGTGTTTTTAGTCTAGTAAAAACAGATGAGCTGGCAAACAGTGTAATTAAACATCAAACTCACAGAAGATAGAAATAAGGCTGTTTTCCTCCTGCCAGCACACACTCTGTATCATGAGCCAAAGGCTGATCATTTATCACAGCAGACATCTTCAAGAAGCACAAATGTTCAGCAGACTGTGCTCTTGCTGCTCATGGTGGCTGAAGGCTAATGGGTCAGAATCCACTGATGGTAAAGGACACCAATGCTGTTTGCACCCAAGTGAGAATGATTGACATTCCTATGACACCTGAACATCAGTGGCCAACGTTGCTGTCTACAACCAGGTGTAAATAATGCTCAACATCCACATGTCAGTGATGAACCAGGCTAGTTACACCCAGCTGAGAATAGTCAATAATGCCGTTTACACACTTGTGTCAATAGTCCACCAGATCTCCTAAATTCACAGTATTTGGACTCAGATGTTAACAGCCAGCATTGCTATTTACACCCTAGTGTCAGTAGCCATTTATGCTATTTGCACCCAAAGGTCAGGTGCCCACACTGCCATGGCACCAAGTTGTGATTGTTCAACAATGCAAACAGTGTTAGTTACACCCAGGTGTCAGCAGTTGATGTTATCATTTACAACTAGTTGCATGTCTAAGTACACTATGAGACACAATAATGTGGACAACCAGCAACCACATGTGTTTCCTCACATTTTCAGGACATTTCCCACTGGTTTGTCTAAAAATGTCAGAATATAATGATTGATAATTTTATAGACAATTACTAAACTAAAACTGAAAAGAAAACATGCAGAAAGCTAAATGTATTCATACTGTTTATTTAATGTGGTCACATAGTGGATGTGATGGTCAATGTGAGGTCATTTGTTTGACCCCCCCATAGTCCACTCCATACCGTATTCACCATGCTGTAATGATTTTTGGATTGTCGGTCATGTTTTTGCTTATTACTGTACGTTGGAATTTGGGTGTCATTAATTAACTGGAGGCTGCTGCTAAAGAAAATGATGTTGAGTGTTCGTACTGTAGGAGTGTTTATACACCAATAAGAGAAATATTAGCAGGCACATTTTACAATTTGATATCACGAACAAATGAAAATTAATTTCAACACTTTATTCAGAATAATTATCCTGTAAACGTTGCACCTTTGTGGGTTTAATGACTGCCAATTTGTTTTTATGCTTGCACTACAAAACTCCAGGTTTTTCTATGGATTATTGAGTTTAGCTGGCCCGCCAAAGCCAAGCTTCTCTTAGCTATTTGGCAAGATTATTGGAGCTTTTTTTTCTTTTGGATAAGTAATGACTTACAGAAGTAGCCTTGATGCCAGAAAGGTAGAAAGACTGTGTACCCACTTTCTCTGAAGACTGAATCCTGCCACCTGGGAATGATTAACTCTGTTGGATTTGTTGTATCAGATGTCGTAAGAGCAAACTAACATACCCTTAGACTGCGCTGGAGCTGATGCGTGTGTGTGCTCACTGTATTTATTGATCTACCAGCTGCTCTTGTCTACAGGACACCATCAATCGTAATCGAGCTGCACATTACAGAGGAGAAATAGACATTCTGATGTTGTTCTTTAACTTGATTTACTTTTTTAGACTCAAACAGTGTAAGGTGACCTGTATCCCTGGCTCTCCATCACATCTCCATACTTTACCTTATCATACTAAGTTTGTATTACGTATTATATACTAATTTAAACTGTGCTTTTCTCTTTGTGCTCCAAGTGGACACGTGTCTGACTGTGGATCATGTGAGACTCATGGCTGGACTGAGACGGAGCTCCCTGCTCTGGTTTGAACAGACTTCTTCCTGCTGTTTCTTTTCTTCTGGACTCTTCTTCTTTAGAATCTGCCCTAACACTGACATGTCAGACTGAGCAGGGTTGTTTAGTTTTACACATCTATCAGTCCTTAGAAATGATTATGTGAGCCCATGAGTAACCTTCAGCTCCGCTGGCCTGTGGAGGTACATCTGCTGTTTGTTGGTGCCGCTCTTATCTCAGGGATCCAGTAGCTGCAGCGCTCACAGATATGAAATAATAGTGGACCTGTGGACAATATGTGATTTAAGCTCCCCTGTAACTGTACAGCTACAACTTACTTGTTGCAATGGCCGCTGCCTCATCTCCAGAGAAGCACCCACCCCTCCTGCAGCTTCAGGAGGTGGACTCCAGTCGAGTTGGCGGTTGCGTCCTCTCCCCGATCCTCACCTCCACCTCCTCCCCCGTTGTGCCCCTTGAAACCACCCAGCCCATCTGCATCCCCTCCCCGTACACGGAGCTCGGTCACGACTTCACTACCCTGCCTTTCTACGGCCCGTCCATCTTCAGCTATGCTGGTCCCAGCATCTCAGACTGTCCCTCTGTTCACCAGTCCATAAGTGCCTCTTTATTTTGGCCCAACCACGGACACGTGGGGCCAACCATCCCTCTGCATCACTCCCAGTCCCGACCTCAGCACGGCAAGCCCATCCAGAGTCCATGGGACAGTGTCTTCACCAGGTAGGCTTGACTCTGGATGCTGTGCTATTAAATTACTTTAAATTTGGCATTATGTAAAGTAGTATGCTTCATTATGTACATGTGATTTTATTATCTGTGATGTCATAATTTCTTAATTTGTAGTACATTTAATGAACTGTTACTGAGGGCAGATTGCTTGTCCCATATGTTTCGGTCTTCGGAAGAAATGATGACTCAAACCTATCTGTTAGCAAGAGTGTGAGGAGGCCTTCCCAAGACAACGAAGAGGGTGTGGTGTCGTCCGGAGGAAAGGCAGACCTTCACTACTGCGCTGTGTGTCATGACTGTGCTTCAGGATACCACTATGGGGTCTGGTCCTGTGAAGGGTGTAAGGCCTTTTTCAAGAGGAGCCTCCAAGGTGAGGCACAAAAACATATGGGATGTTCAGGTGGGCTGTGGAAAGACAGGGAGTTCACTGTGATGTGTTCACTGACTCACCACCCTTATGTAAGGCTGTAGGAGGTAACAGTTCTGAGTAAATACATTTGAAAAACAAAATTGTATCATCCGGTTCATTATCTACATATTTAACTGGGCAAAAATAAACATTTGTACAGACATTCACGGTCCCCAGAGGATCCATTGTTCTAATGGCCACTGTGTTTTCAAAATCTACTGATAAAAATAAAAACCAAAGTTTGCAGGTGCTTGTGGTCCACAGAAGATTAATACCACTGAGTTGTGGTGATTTTTCCCCCCCCTGCCTTTGAGATTTACTGAATAAATTCTGTATTGACATTCATAGTCTTGCACTTGATCACCATAGCTTTCAACACTCCCACATCCAACAACAGTTGTAATAAATCCATATTTATGAGCTCTTACACAAATACAATCTCAATTGCTGATGACATTTACCTACAAGTTTGGAGTTGTCTGACATTTACTAGGCAGGATAGCAAAGATGTAATATAGTAATTAAATATTTGTGGCACATTCACAACATTGGTTCAGTCAGACTGTGTCTGTTTGGTTTCCACTGCTGTCCTGCAGCCTTTGATATCATAGAATCTTCATACTCTTCCTCCTCCGTTGTTTCAGGGCACAGTGACTACATCTGCCCCGCAACCAATCAATGCACTATAGATAAGAACCGCCGCAAGAGCTGCCAGGCCTGTCGTCTTCGCAGATGCTATGAAGTTGGCATGACCAAATGTGGTTGGTCTCATTTTATTTAGTTCTTCTCACAGATTGCAGATTGGAGGTCTCCATCCGTCATATGCTACTGCTCATTATTTTTCCCTCTCAGGTATCCGCAAAGAGCGCGGGAACTACAGGAATCCGCAGACACGCCGCGGGACCCGTCTGTCCCTGCAGGGCAGAATGAACAGACCCAAGGTGTTAACTGGACCAGAGGAGGGTTCGTTAAACGAGCCCCACCCGCCTGCACTGACTCCAGAGCAGCTGATCGAGAGAATAATGGAGGCAGAGCCGCCAGAGATCTACCTCATGAAGGACATGAAGAAGCCGCTGACGGAAGCGAAAGTCATGATGTCACTCACCAACCTGGCCGATAAGGAGCTGGTGCACATGATCAACTGGGCCAAGAAGATACCAGGTTAGTGTGGCAGGGTCTAGTTATGTCTTTATATGCAACCATCAGAACACAGAAAGGCTACCTGTCAATCACTAAAGCTTTACAGCAAACAAAGCGATAAGCTAAGCTAAGATATTAATTCTAATCTAGAATAATCAGCCAGCAGCCCCGCCTTTTTCACAGACATGAGAGCAAAGTCTGTGATTTTAAATGCCTTCTTATTGCCTCTGTTTATGACATTCCTGCAGATCATTTGCATTCACAGAGAGATGATGGAGTTAATGACTTCTGACTACACACAGAAATCGCGGACCCTTCTCATAGAACATGTTTAACTCTCAATGTGAACGGATTTTTTTGTGTGTGAATTTAATGCTGACATTATGAAAGTCAAAAATAATTCTGGGATTACTGAAATAATCAGAAATGAACTAAAAAAACACAGACATTATATAAATGTGTATTTTCCAGATTGAGTGTGGACTTTGTGGTGCTTAATTAGTGTCAAGTGTGTAGTACTGAGAGTACTTTGCTTCCCTACAGTAAAGGGCTACAGGAAACTATTCTTAAGAAGGCACAGAGCCAACTTCTAAATCAAAGAATAAGACCGATCCATTTCACTATCGATACCCTTAAACTGAAGGCACAAAACTATTGTAAGTCCCTCACAGCCTCTCTAGCAAAGGAGATCATGGAGGAGGTCTCGAAACTGGTAGAGAGGGTACAGTTGGTACAACACAAGAAAAGACAGATGTGCAAATTCCAGAGACTCAAGTCTGATTACCTCTCTTAAACGGAAAACACTAACTTGGCATAGAGACAATAGGAAGACTCCACTTCTGAAACCTTTTAAAGAACTCAGTCAGAAAGGCCTCAACTTTGCAGTAACACCTGTTACTACCAGTGGTTGACCTCTTCACTGCCACAGTAGACAAAGGCAGAGTAGACAAAGGCAGATGCAGTGGTGGTATCTCCAAGTCATTGGATCTCCTCAATGACACAAACACCTACAAGTCACTTAAGATGGACTGGCCAACTGGAAAAACAACAAGTGATTAACAGGAAGCTGTACTACCAGCTTTATCCAGGAGAGGCCACTCTGTGTATCTATGGACTCCCTAAGATACACAAAGATGAAGTTCCTCCCCAACTCTATTTCCTGTCTCCCTCCCAGGACTGATAATTTCAAACAGATTAAAATGGACAGAGATGACAAAATGGTCTCATATGATGCAACTTCTCTCTTCACATGCATCCCCTCACTACAGCAACAGGGAGCTTGAGAGAGAACAGCTGGCCTAGGACAACACACTCACAGACAGAACTCTCTTAACCCCAGACATATGTGATCTGCTAGACATCTGCTTAAACACCACGTACCTTAGGTATAACGGCAAATTCTACAGACAAAAACATGGCCTGTATCCAACACTACCCAAACTGGGCCCTGGTGAAAGCTGGCAAAAGGAAAGAACAGCAGACAGCCCAACCCAAACAGGACCAGTCACACTAGAAAAACATTGTCATCCCACACATAAGGAGGAGAGCCACCTCCTCAGGACAGGACTCAGCAGTTCACCTACACCTCAAAGAGAGTGGTCATTCCTTTGAGGATAATAATGTCCAAATTCTAGACAGGGAGGACAGATGGTTTGAAAGAGGAGTCAAAGAAGCCATCTGTGTGAAATTGGTAAAACCCTCTCTGAACAGAGGAGGGCTGAGGCCTCAGCTCTCACCTGTATATAACTCTGTCCCTTCATCCATTCCTAGCAGGCTTCACTCCTATTCAAACCCTAACAGTGGTCCATTAAATAGTACTGCACATGGCCCAGACACAGTTTTTGCTTGTTAACTGACCATTACCCAACTATAGGGATCTTAGTCATCAGAATCAGAATCAGAATCAGAAATACTTTATTGATCCCAGGGGGGAATTGCTTTCATTCCAGATGCTCCATGTATACTCAAAAAAGACAGGTTAGAAATATAAATATGGTAAAGTAGTAAGCGTAAAATAAAAATAAAACCTAATAAATTCTAAACATTAATAAACATTCAAGTCAAATCCTGGCAAATTAGAGTTCCTGCAAGATCCACCCACAGAGGTCCTAAGCACCAAAAAACAATCAAACTAAAAAACAGTCCAGTTGCCTCGATTTAAACTCTTGGACAGAACATGACCTACACAGTATGAAAATGTAGTTGTTACTTGCTGTAAAAGTAAAACATACGATGGTGTCTGTCCCTCAGGGTTTGTGGAGCTCGGCCTCCTGGACCAGGTGCACCTGTTGGAGTGCTGCTGGCTGGAGGTGCTGATGATGGGATTGATGTGGAGGTCAGTGGACCATCCAGGGAAACTCATCTTTTCCCCCGACCTCAGCCTAAGCAGGTACCACCACAAAAAACCCACGTCTCCATTTCAATAATGCGATTACTGTGAAAATAAAGCAAGTTGACACATGTTTTGTACAGTTTCTCTAAACATAACATTTTATGCACAAAAACATATTATAAAAATAAGAGCAAATGGATGCATTCAGACAAGTTATTAGTTTTGATGAAAACGCATCAAAACTAATAACGCTTAGCTTTGTGTCCATTTCCTATGAAGTTACACGAAGCACTGAAATCAGGCCATCAGATGTTCAGTGCAAGGCCTTGCTGCACTCTAACTCTGATCTATCTGGTAATAAATAACACAGATGTTCCTTTATGTTTCTGATTTATTGTCATCTTGTCCTGCACGGTTCACAGGATTGTTGGATCTTTCGCTCTGCATGCAAATTTTTCAGTCAACCTTAACTCATCTGTTGCAAGACCAACTATGAATACATCTCATTTCTGCCAAGTTTGATGAGCGAATGTCTGCGAGGTGCTCATGAGAAATATGTGCTGCTGTCTGTGTCTTTCTATGGTAGAGAAGAGGGGAGCTGTGTGCAGGGCTTCGTGGAGATCTTTGATATGCTGATCGCTGCCACATCCCGCGTGAGAGAGCTCAAGCTGCAGAGGGAGGAGTACGTCTGCCTCAAGGCCATGATCCTCCTTAACTCCAGTGAGTGAGCATGTCTGTGTGTGGACAAAATGCTTGTAAGAACATCTTCATGTGTGCTTTATTGACGTCGCAGCATGCGGTCCTGTGAGCCTGCACGCTGAGTATGTAACATGTGAAAGAACACCGTGGCTCTGCTGAATGATTGGAGCAGCAGCACCTGTCTGAAGATGAACAGGGTCAGGGCCTCTGGTTCAGTTTGTGCATTTGATTTCCTCCACATGTGCAATCACACAGGGCTCCTATTGCGGCACTCACTTCAAGTAAGAGCTGTTTAACCTGTAAAAACATTCATATATGAGCATGTTTTTTCCTGTGGTCTGCAGGCCTTTTTATTCATCTAGTTTATTTTGTTTACATTTTACATTGAACTGCATAGATCTGATGCTGGTTGTACAGAGAAAGTAGTTTCCTGTGTCATCCTGAGGGATCCATAAAACTAAACTACTCGTCTGTAGAAATTTTCAGATGATGACCTTTTTGTCATCATCATCTGAAAGTGTGCACTTACCCATGATTACAGGTGGTTGTGCCTGCACACTCCCCGCTGTATTTGCTGGAGAAAATAGTTCCAACAAGGTGTGTGGTAATGATGTCCGAGACATTCTTAGAGGATACAGACCAATCTTATTTCTGAACAAGTGGAAACGTTTAATCAAAGTTGTATCTGTTGTCACTGACTTTCCATGCTGTGCTCATCTGACCTCAGGCTTTCATGTTCTTCACACATTTTAGCATTCTTTGTAATCCTCATTAACGGGTACCTGTACCAGGCTCCATCAGCTAAATGTACAAACTTGACACTGCGGCAGGAAGACGTACATTTGTTATGCACTGAACAGTTTCCTGTGTGTTGTCAGACATGTGCCTCAGCTCCTCGGAGGGCAGTGAGGAGCTGCAGAGTCGCTCCAAGCTGCTGCGTCTCCTGGACGCTGTGACGGACGCTCTGGTGTGGGCCATTGCCAAAACTGGCCTGACTTTCCGCCAGCAGTACACCCGCCTCGCCCACCTGCTCATGCTGCTCTCACACATCCGCCATGTCAGGTAACGGGACCCCATACAACATCATTAATGCTTGCACACTGGATAAAATATTAATTTGTGTTTTTTCTTGAAGCACTTTTAAGTGATTTTTCTTTTCAAACATCCAGTAACAAAGGCATGGATCATCTCCACTGCATGAAAATGAAGAACATGGTGCCTTTGTACGACCTGCTGCTGGAGATGCTAGATGCCCACATCATGCACAGCTCCCGCCTGCCTCGTCGCCGGTCCACTGATCAGCCGGAGGTTCCTGCTCAGCCGCCAAGCTTTAGCAGCGGGCCCTCAAATACCTGGACTCCAAGCAGCGCTGGAGCCGGAGATGACCCGCAGTATTAGCCAAATGCAACGACTATTCACTGATTTGCATAAAACTAGTGGACAGGACTGATGAGGTGCTTTTACAGGAACAGTGACAGCTGGACTCTCTGATCATTCGCTGCAGAAGCTTTGACACACTGTGTACTATTTCTGGTGAACTGTCAGAGCCACCGTATAACACAAAGCCACAGTGGGACAGGAACAGGGACCCGACCAGCACCTGCTCACTGTCGGTCAAAGCTGTGAAACATGTGGCCTTCACTTACAGTAACACTCACCAACATGCTGACCAACCCAGTTTTTTAATGGCTATGCTGGTACATTTGTGTTAATGATGTCTGAAGAAAACACCAAGCTCTGTGGCAGTAACTGTGAAATGAACCTCCTTTCCTCTGCCACCCCATTATTCTCCTCCTCCACCTCCCTTCTTTCTCCTCTTCCATTTGCCTCCCTCTTCTGTACTTCCTCCTCTCCTCGACCTCCCTCCCTGTCCTCTTTCTTCCCTTTCCCTCTACGCCACACTGCCTTGTTCCTCCCACCGACCCCTCTTCCTCTACTTCCCTCTCTCTTCCTCCCCCATTTGAGACGGTCAACCACTAACTGAAGCTTCACACCACCCCACTCACCTTTACTGTCACTTGTTTCCTGTGAAGACTAACCACTGTTGCTCTTAACATGATAAACTGCCACATTTGCACCTGAAAAGAAAAAAGACTATTTTTGTACTTTAGAACTAGCTACAGTAGATATCGCAGCTTCGACAATCGGACACTGCAAGATTTATGGTTGTTCACCAAATACAGGCCTTATGTCTGCTTTCACCATGCAACAAGCTGTATCTACACCGTGTACTCCATGTTCCTGAAAAGAATGTCAATCTGTGCTCATTGCTGGGAGAGACTTTTAATAATGAATGTGTTAACCTCACTCTGGTTTACACAAACATATTGTACAGCTACCGTCAATGAATGCATTATGATTTAGAAATGACATTAAAAGAAAAACATACATTTGGGGAAATGAAGCGCCTGTCGCTGCACCTGCAGTGAATTTGATTTATGAGCTTGAAGTTAGATGTGTATATTTTTAGGAGAAATTAAACAAAGAATTCAGTTAGGAGAAACATTGTTTTACTGTCATAAAATCAGGATCATAAATAATAATTATATTAATACATTCTGTACACAAACATTCTGAATCTAGTGTTTTGACAGTGCAGCCTGTTTACAGTCTACAAAAATATCAGTACAAAACTTTTTGTTGGCCTTTTAGACAGTACATTCAAATGTAAGGTTTTGTTGTAAAAATGAACTGTTTCAGTCTGACACAATGAAATGTTAACTCAGCCTAATATAAACATACAGAGCTCACTGTGTGTGTGTTTTTAAAAGAAGCCTGCTTTTTATCTCCACTGACATACCAGCATCCAACTATACTCCAACTCTACCTCTGATTTTGGGACATTTGAACTGTTGTACGTGTCATTTTTGTGCTTCTTCTCACTGCAGAGCTATGAGTGTAGGTGACAGTGCACCTAAGCTGCATGAAGACTCAATGGGAGGTGGATGTACATGCTGATTTGGGAGCAGCACTGGTGGTCAAAACATAAAAATGTAGAATGAGTCTGTCAAACCTTTGTGGCTGCTCTGACCCACAGCTTAAGGTGTTTCACATGACCGAGCTGCAGTGAGAGCACAGAGGATATAACATGACAAAGCAGAACTCAGTATAAAGCTCTCTGATGAGCTTGGTGCATGTCAGCAGTTCTTAAATTTGGCACTTTAGACAAAGGGGGACAAAATTCAAGGTGCAGTGTTAAAAAGGCATTGTGTAATTGTGTGTAGTTAGTGCAGCCGCAGTACGTAGTAGAGCGTTAGTGTGAACCAGGGTGGAATGCAGCACTGCAGTAATTCAAATCTTGAGTGATATATAAAATCCTGAATGAACGGCAGCTAAATGAGTGTTTTATTTTTTTAGCATTAACATCAGATCGATAATAGTTTAAATATAATTTAAAATTTAAAAACAATGACATCTATTTGTAAGTTTGTGATTAGGTGGGCGGTGGACCGTTGGTGTAGCGTAGCATGGGGTAGAAGGACCTGGCGAAGTTGTTGGTCACGGAGCAGCTGGTGTCGCTTTCTGACATGGGAATCAGACAGGGGAGGAGCAGGAGGAGCAGCAGCAGGAGCTGCAGGGGGAAGGCAGCACGCAGCACCCGGTAGAAGAAGGATCGAGGTGGAGAGGACTCCCTGCTCTCTCTGCACAACACCATGATAATGTGAATTACAAGAAGATCAAATACAGATGTGGCACAATACACAGTCTTCACTGCATCTGTATTATTAATAATGAGGACTTCCTGATATGCGTACCTTTTAGCGGAGGGCTGTTTCACTGATGTCTCTGCAGAGGCACTTTGTTCTTGGACAGCTGCTGCACATTCATAATCCTAAATTAAAGAAAGAATTGTTACTTTATTTTTTAGTTTTACTAATAAAAACAAGGTCACCATCTTGTCTAAATGATTTTTACCAGACGCTGCTGCAGGCTGCCGAGGTCCTGCTCCACCTGCCTCAGGAGCAGCTTCAGCTTGCTTCCCGTCACGTGCAGCTTCTCCTTGGCCTCGTCGCTCTCATCTGCCCCTTCTTCAGGCTGGAGCTGAGACCACAAAGCCTGCAGGGAGGCCTGCTGAGCCTGCCTGTCCCACAGCTCCTCCTGCAGGTCCTGAACACCAAACACCACAAACATGGTGATGAGTTCTACATGGTACACCAAACACTGTCACTGTTTTTTATTTTTTTAAATCCTCTGTCATCACTGCTTTTAGAAAGTGTTTTTTTTCTCAGTAGTTTAGTGTTTTTTCATGCAGAATTTTCCTTCTTTTGCTTCAGAGTCTTCCAGATCTATTTTCTGCTAAAGATGCCAGTGACGGTGTGCTTACAGTGAGTGTGTCTCTGTGTTGCTGCAGTGCTCTGATTCCAGTGTCTGGGTGGCTGACGTCCACAGCGTAGCGCCTGCTCTCTGCGTGAGCCAGCCACAGCAGCAGAGAGTGAAGGCTTTCATGGAACTCCTATATGGAGAAGGTTAATGGTCATTTATTGTAATTAAATGAAATCCACCTGTTACATATTAAGTACATAAACTGGTATCATATCTTCTTCTCACCTGGCAGCGTGTCAGCGTCACCCTCAGGCCAGTCTCCCACTGCTGGAGGCCCGTGCAGGCTCTGCTCCAGTCTCTGTTCACGCTCGTCAGCCTCTCCTGAAGCTCCGGAGCTTTCTCAGCATGCAGGTTAACAGACAGCATCACTGACTTGTAGTGAGCAAACTTTTTCTGCATCTCCTACAATGGCAAAACTCAAGAGTATCAGCCAATGTAGAGAACATCTACTGAACCATCAGTCTGTTAAATTCTGTCTTAATTTGACCTTTAGTTCTTTGGCGCTGGCCTCCATGTCCTCAATGCTGGTTGCTGGGTCAGACTGCTGGAGATGGTTAAGCTCTGGGATGGCACTTTCTAACCAGGAAGTGATGTCATCCAGATCAGACAGCTCCTGAGGGCCTTCCTGCAGACTGTGCCTGGACTGAGCCTGGAGCAGCTCCCAGCGTTCAATCACACCTGGAGGTACACATTGAACGTCACTCAGAAACACTGACATACATTTATCATCACAGGGAAATGCTGCAGATCTGTTTGCACTCTCACCTGACTGCTTGTCTGAAGCACTCAGTCCTGTCAGACCAAACTCCTCCGGCTGCTCCTCGTCATCCAGGATCAGTGAGACTCTCTTAATGTCCTCGATGCTGCCGCTGCACTGAGACATGAGGCGCAGCTGGATACACCGCAGACACACAAGTCAGTACTGGAGGCTGGAGCAGTGCATGAAAGCTCTACTACTGCTGTGCACTTACATAGCCCTGCTTCAGTGGGGTGCTGGTGAGGGTGGCTGGAGCTTGAGCGTGACCATCTGTGTCGTGCTGAGTCTCTGTGTCTGGTGGTGGCCGCCATCTTGGAGAATCTCGTACAGACTTGTTTGAAACTAGGACACAAACAGAAACAAGTCTTCCATGAGCACCTTCATACAAGTGATTAAAGCCTCTGAGGGAACTCAGGAATCAGAGTAATGATGTCACCAAAGCACCATTTATTAACCAAAAAAAAGTCCTGCAGCATTTCACATGTCTAAGCACAGGGTTATAACCAGGCAGCTGCTTAGGCAGCTGCAGTACCACTGTAGACCTCTTAGACTCACTAGCACAGCAACTATTTACTGTAGGTCCCCCTCACTTGTTGACATGACGTGTGGTTGTAGGTTTGAAAATTGACTTGTTCCTTTTTTTTTGTATTTTTAGCTTGCTTATTGATTAACTTCCTTCTAGCCCTTTGTGCTCCCCCTTTAAAAAGTGTGCAGCTACAGGAAACAGTGTCAGAGCTGCAGTGACAGCACGGCAAGCAATTAAACACAAGTGAGACATGAGCTGATGGAAGATATTCTCTGAAACAGTAGAGCTGAGAGGATTTAATATACAGAAGGCGAAGATGTTCTTTGGATTACCCAGTGAGCAGTCTGGGGCCTCCATTAATTCATCCTGGCTTTCAGTCAACTCCACCTCTGGGAGGAGAGAGGGCTCTGTTGGTCTCAGGTTTATAACCAGGCTCGTTTTAATGCTGTGACATACACTGTGAGTGTACCTGCACTGAAGTAAGTTCCCTCTTCTTCATGTTCTTCCTCATCCTCATCATCATCCTCATGTGACGACGATCCTCCAACGTCACCGGTGTGATCCCACTCTAGAGGCAGGGAGTCCACGCTGACCGGTGTCTCCCGCCCTGAGCGCTCCAGAGGAGAGGCAAGCAGGTGGGTGGGCGTGGCGGGGAGGCTTCCCTGGCTCCGCCCCAGCCATTTCCGCCCAATCAGCTCCAAGCTCGACTCTAAGGAAAAGGTGGTACGAGAGAGCTCTGGTTCTTCTTCGACCATCTAAGACAAAGACATAACAGCTAAGTGTGAGTAATGCACGTGGAGAAGAATGAATGTACAGTAATCTGCCCTGTGTGCTCACCGGGGGCTGGCTAAGGCGCTGATGGAAGCGGACCAGTCTGCTGAACACCTCCTGGCAGTAGGAGTGCAGTTCCTCCAGCTCGTCCTCGATCAGAGCTGCATCCTGAGGCGAGCTCTTCTGGATGAGGCCCTCTCCAAACACGATCAGAGCGTCTATGCGCTCAGTGTTCACTGTGATCTCCTTCTGGAAACTCTGCAGGACAGGAAGTCAGAAATGTCAAGTAGAAACCCTAACGAACCCTAACAAATGACTGCTCATATCATCTAGTTTTCAAAATCTGACCAAGATTTTTTTTGTATTAAAAAAATACCAGATTTATTGATTATCAGCCAGTGTGAACACAAGCATTTTTTTCACATGACCGCTCAGAACAATAATAAGGTCTGTGCGTGTCTCACGTTGAGCTGCTGTATCTTGTGATGGACATCGCTTTCTGAAAAGTGTTCCACGTTGGTGAGCTGCAGGTCGAGCTCGGTCAGCCACACCAGCATGCTCTCCCTGGTGCCTTCAAAGTCCTCC